>NC_052156.1:131632267-131932605 GCF_902713615.1 Scyliorhinus canicula
TCTGATCACAAATGGGCACTGGCAGTGCCTTTTCCACCTCGGCATTTTGTATGTTGCTCTGATCGAAATCTCATATACTTTAAACTCCTTTGTCGTCCCTCCCAGATTAACCCCTCAAAGGCAGCATCCCGGTCCTTACGATCTCCATTTTCCAACACACAATAGTCCTTTACTGCAGCTCCTCCTAAGTACGAGCAACAGATTTTTAACACCATCTGGCTCACATGCTATCCCAACATGCTCTCTGTGCCAGGCCCAATGAATTCAGTGAGCGTATCTACATTGTTATAATGAGGCAACCTTGCAAAATCACACACAATCACCTGTGCTGGCATTTTAGATTGTGTGCACATTTCATCTGCACTGATGCAATCCCACTGGTACTGCTTCTGGACTGGATAATTGCCCCTGCTGTGCACTGCCTCATTACGCACTCTCTCTTATGAGCATGAAGTGGTTGAGGACACATAGATGGTAAATGTACATTTTTTTTGCTTCTAATTTTAAATAGTTAGAAATAACCTAGATTATTTTGATAATGCAGCTTAGTAATGCTATTTCATCTGAATTTTGCATGCAGATCTTGACTGACAATGAACATAACAATTAAATTAACACTGTAAGAAATCCTGAGCCACTTTATTTTGCTTCTTAAAACTTTAAGGAAGTGGGAAATACAGAAATGATTTTATTTTAAGAGTTAAAGATACATTTGAAAAGAAGACAGGGCTAACCTCAGAGTGAATATAATTTAGGTTTAGGTAAGGGGCAACACGCCTGAACAAGTTTAAGCAGAGTTACCTGTAATATTGCTCATATCAGTGGTTCCCAAACTGCGGTCTGTGGACCTCTGGTGGTCCGTTTGAGTGCTACAGGTGGCCCATGGGGAAAAAATACAATTAAGCATACCTGGTATGTATCATAAATAAATAACCTTTTATTGTCACAATTATGAAGTTACCCCTAGCCGCCACATTCCGGCGCCTGTTTGGGTAAGCTGGTACAAGAATTTGAACCCACGCTGCCGGGAATGGGACAACTCATCGCCGCCGACTCATCGCCGCCGACTCATCGCCAGCCAACTCATCGCCAGCCAACTCATCGCCAGCCCAACTCATCGCCAGCCCAATAAAAACAGTACAGACAACAGACTTCTTAACAGCGCTCTGGAGTGAATGGAATCTATTTAAACCAACAGACTTCTTAACAGCGCTCTGGAGTGAATGGAATCTATTTAAACCAACAGACTTCTTAACAGCGCTCTGGAGTGAATGGAATCTATTTAAACAATTTAAACCTATAGAAAACAAAGGACATTTTAACATATTTTTCAGTAAATTGACTCTATTTAAAAAGTTCCCAATATAAAAACGATTGCATTTAACCAGAGACGGACGGAAAACACAATACAAAAAACACTAACTTACAATTAACAGCGTCTATTTCAATAGAGCCCTACAGTAAACAGTCAACTGACCAAATCTGAACCTAATCAATTTCACATTTGTCGCTCGCATGTTCCATAACCCTGGTGTTTGTCAATTTCAGCTATTCAGACGAAAAGCACAAAATTATATGTGGCAGGTGCGAATATACATATAATTATGTTGTGTAATGGACATAAGGAAGGACAAGCTTTTTTCTACAAATTCACTCCAGAGCGCTGTTAAGAAGTCTGTTGGTTTAAATAGATTCCATTCACTCCAGAGCGCTGTTAAGAAGTCTGTTGTCTGTACTGTTTTTATTGGGCTGGCGATGAGTTGGGCTGGCGATGAGTTGGGCTGGCGATGAGTTGGGCTGGCGATGAGTTGGGCTGGCGATGAGTTGGGCTGGCGATGAGTTGGGCTGGCGATGAGTTGGCTGGCGATGAGTTGGGCTGGCGATGAGTTGGCTGGCGATGAGTTGGGCTGGCGATGAGTCGGCGGCGATGAGTTGTCCTAGACCCGCCTTGTACTGCATCACAAACCAGCTGTCTAGCCCACTGAGCTAAACCAACCCTCGATCGGTGTGACACTATTATTCGCAATGTAATTTGCTTCACACACATCCTTGTGTAATATAATTCTCAATGTAATTATGCATCATAAACTATTAGAAACAGCTATGTTTTTAATACCCATTGATATATAAGTTTGACTCCTGTCAGCTGTAGGCTATGTAAAAAATAATGTTGAAAATGGTTTGCGCATGTTGTGGTCCGCAAAAGCTTTTGATGATGATCAGTGCTCTGCATAAAATAAAAGGATGGGAACCGTTGGTTTACTTTGTCTGATTCTTGGTTTTTCATTTCGCACGTCACTATTTCCTTCTGGGGGGGTGGGGGAGTGGTGGATATAATATTGCCTGCATGTAACTAAACACTAACAAACACAAATCTACACAGGGAAAGACAATTATTAGAAATTGGTCACACTTTACCATTGGTTTTCACCAAAGTTTCCATTAGCACCAAGAAAGCACAACAGTACCTACAGTTCCTTAAGAAACTAAGGAAATTCGGCATGTCCACACTGACCCTTACCAACTGTTATATAACTTGGAGTAATATATGTTACTCATTTGTTTATGCCGAGATGTACTTAACTTTGATGGTGATGAATACTCAAAGTCGTCCAGTAATAACAAATAATTTATTGAGTAACTAATCAATTAACTTGTGAGTGTGATTCTTCATTACATTTACTAGTAGTTAAATTGAACAAGATAGAATTGGATTAACTATGAATATTATACTTTGCACTCTGAGCTAACTATACACTTCTGGTCTCGAGCCACAACACACCTGAAGAGAGCAGGAAAACAGATTGAGCTTGTATTTATACTCCCTGTTAGTGTTGTCCTCTAGTGATCTTCTGACTGTACTGACTACACATATAACCCTTCATGTATATACATATACAGAGTTCACGACACCAACTTTTATAGACACACCATAGAAAGCATCCTATCTGGCTTCACCACATCCTGGTCTGGCAATTTCCTGGCCCAAGACCACAAGAAAGCTCAGAGAGTCGTGAACACAACCCAATCCATCACATGAACCTGCCTCCCATCCATTGACTATCTACATCTCCCACTGCCTTGGGAAAGCAAGCAGCATAATCAAAGAGCCCTCAACCCGGCTTACTCACTTCCAACTTCTTCCATGAGGCAGGAGATACAAAAGTCTAAACAGATTTTAAACAACTTTTCCCCACTGTTACCAGACTCCTAAACGACCCTCTTATGGACTGACCTGATTAATACTACACTCTGTTGCTTCACCCGATGCCGGTGTCTATATATTTACATTGTCTACCTTATGTAGCCCTATTATGTATTTTCTTTTTATTTCATTTTCTTTTCAGGTACTAAATGATCTGTTTGAGCTGTCCGCAGAAAAATACTTTTCACTGTATCTCGTACACATGATAATAAACAAATCCAATCCAATCCAACCCAAAGTGTTGACCTAAATCAATTAAATAGCAAGGAGGTCATGTGGACAGTGGCAGCACCTGTAACGCTGGACCAGAAGTTCTGGGTTCAAATCCAATGCCAGGACTAGTTAGCCATGGAAGGAACGTTCTTAACATGGTGCAACAGGCTGATAGTCAGCTCAGAAATCCTTCCACCACTTCTCCACTACTCGGCGGAATCTGACCAAAAAATGGCAGTGTCAGTCCTGGGGGAAAAAAACTAAATGAATCCTACCAACCGAATCAGCGGGATTTCTCACGGAATTTGACACCTCTTAAAGAAAAGTTATTCTCCCCAGGAGAATCACGTCACACTCATGGTGGCTTCCTGCTGATTCTCTCCCTGGGGAAACTTAATCACTGCAATCACTTAATAAACACATTCCCTGCACTTGTTCTGGATCCATGAGGAGATGGCAGCCAGGAAAGTCAGCACCATGTTTCATGGAGGGAGCCCTGACCCTACGCCTGGATGATCTGCGGCAGTGGTGGGATCCCTGTACCCTCAAATCAGGAGGCGGCCGATCAGCAAAGTTTCCATCCCCGCCTGGGGGGCAATAGCTGCCCTGGTCAGTGCCAGCTACCTCCAGAAGAAGATGGGGCGTGGAAGTTGATGAATTAAGTTCTTTGCGTGGTTAAAGTAGGTCTGCCACCTCCAGTCTCTCACTGCACCCCTCACACCTCCAAAGTGATCTCTCAGTCAGCCTCATAGGTGATGAGGCCCTTTCTCCACAGCCCTCATGCTGCCCAGCCAGTCTTAACTTTGCTCCTCCCATCCACTCCAGTCCCACGCATGCCACGCCTCAACCATCTGAACTGGCAGGATTCCCGCCTACACTTTCCCCACCTGTGTCTCCGCAGATGCACAAACTGGTGTGAGAGGACACAGCCACCCATTGTCATGTGAGAATTCTGGAACCTAACCCTGCATGAGGAAAGAGTTCTTGAGCTGGCTGGGGAGGAGACTGACTGCGCCTTTAATGATGGTGAAGTGGGGGCAGTGAGCAAACGTGAGAACCCTGAGGGCAAAAGGCATTCTTCAAGCCTCACATGAGTAAACATCTCGCATCATTTATGTCCCAGATAATCAGACATAATCAGATTACCCATGCAATCAGACGAGCAGCCAAGACCATCCCCATGCTCCTGGAATTGACTCTTGCAGTTCTGTGGAAGACTTCTCAGAAAGAACCATAAAAGAAGCATCACATCTGTCACCCACACCCTCCACCAACGTAGATACTCACACCTCAGTGGAATTACCTATCCCCCATTCCCTCCGAAATTGAGTTGCACGCCGTTGGAATGGCGTTGGCACATCAGCTGAAGGCCATTCCCGATGCTCCGCACCTGATGGACCAAGGTCCCGACCACACAGGAGATGTGTGGTCTCAGCGGTCGGCAACCCGGCATGGCGGCTGCGGACTGTGTCCAGCACCAACAGAGTCGGCAGGGAGCTGTGCTGCTGGCCGAGGGGTGGGGGGGGGGGGTTTCTGCGAGGGCTGGGGATACTGGTGGGGGGGTGACAAGGGGGTGGTCAGGGCTTGGCCAGGGGAGCACTAATTGGGTACGTGCACAGCCGCGCCATGTTTTAGGTCTTGACCGCTGCAGGTAATCGCTGCGCGCATGCGCGGCCACAGACCCAGCCATTCTCCAGCCGTTTATATCGTGGGAGCCAGGGGTTTTACTCACCGCAGCTCCTATGCCCTCACCGTTTGCAAGATCAGTGAGGGTTCGGTGCCGATTTTGGCGTC
This sequence comes from Scyliorhinus canicula, assembly GCF_902713615.1. Lineage (NCBI taxonomy): Eukaryota > Metazoa > Chordata > Chondrichthyes > Carcharhiniformes > Scyliorhinidae > Scyliorhinus > Scyliorhinus canicula. Next base: position 131,637,480 of record NC_052156.1, read on the forward strand.
GTTAAACACCACAGTTCCTACGCCGGTGTCGGCACTTCACCTGCAAAATGGTGAATACAACCCATGGCCTCTGAATGTTATGTCCTATGTATGTGCAGTGAAGTGGAACACCTGCTTGCCCAGTATTAATCCAGTTGGATATCCTGAGCTCAGTGAATTTTAATGTTGGAAATATTAACAAAATGCTGATCCAATGTAAAATTATATACCTTTGTCCAACAGCACTATCAAACTCAGCAATCCATTCCCAAGATTCCACAATTGGCCTTCTTCCACTGCAGGATAAATTAATTCTGTTTTACAGTTCATTACATTGGATTGGTGGATAAAAATGTCAAAATTCAGAGAGCGAGGTAGTGAATGATAGAAGACAGAGGCAGCACGGTAGCATGGTGGTTAGCGTAAATGCTTCACAGCTCCAGGGTCCCAGGTTCGGTTCCCGGCTGGGTCACAGTCTGTGCGGAGTCTGCACGTCCTCCCCGTGTGTGCGTAGGTTTCCTCCGGGTGCTCCGGTTTCCTCCCACAGACCAAAGATGTGCGGGTTAGGTGGATTGGCCATGCTAAATTGCCCGTAGTGTCCAAAAAAGTAAGGTTAAGGGGGGGTTGTTTGGGTTACGGGTATAGGGTGGATACGTGGGTTTGAGTAGGGTGATCATTGCTCGGCACAACATCGAGGGCCGAAGGGCCTGTTCTGTGCTGTACTGTTCTATTTCTATTTCTAGAAATCAAAACATTTAATTGAAGGGATGCGCCAAGGCCTCCGAGGTTTTGCCTTCTTTGACCCTGCTCTTGAATTAAAATTGTACATACATTACAGAAAATCCCAGGAAAGGCTGTGTTGAATTTTACAGTCACATGGTTGAATGTAAGATAGCAGTCAAAAATATTTGCAGTGGAAGCAGATAACTATTGTCAGCTGTTGGCAAACATTGACTTTATTTTCTTTTAGATTAAATGCTCGTTGTTTAAATAACAAGATAGTAAGATGTTATCAAGTTGCTCTCTATGTGGCAAGCAATGAATGTGACTGGGGTATTTAGTCTAGGTCCCAAATGAACCTCAATGCCAAGGCTATTCAACAAAATAAGTGAGGTGACCTAAGCTGACAGTGACTCAACTACTTGGCAGTACGGTAGGACAGTGGTTAGCACAGTTGCTTCACAGCTCCAGGGTCCCAGGTTCGATTCCCGGCTTGGGTCACTGTCTGTGCGGAGTCTGCATGTTCTCCCTGTGTCTGCGTGGGTTTCCTCCGGGTGCTCCGGTTTCCTCCCACAGTCCAAAGATGTGCAGGTTAGGTGGACTGACCATGCTAAATTGCCCTTAGTGTCCAAAAAGGTTAGTTGGGGTTACTGGGCTACGGGGAAGGGGTGGAGGTCTGGGCTTGGGTGCTCTTTCCAAATGCCGTTGCAGACTCGGTGGGCCGAATGGCCTCCTTCTACTGTAAATTCTATGATACTTGTGGGATCTCTTCTGGCACCTTTCTAGACAAAGAGGTACAAACACTCACCAACCAAAAAAGAAAGGGTCAGTAGTACAAACAGCATGTATAGAGGACCAAGGGGATTTTTATTTTATTTGTATTCATGGGATTATAGGCATCATTGGCACCCATCCCGAATTGCCCTTGAACTGAGTGGCTTGCTAGGCTACTTCTGGGGGCCATTAAGAGTCAGCCACACTGCTGTGGCCCAGAGTCACATGTAGGCCAGACCAGGTAAGGATGGCAGATTTCCTTCCCTGAAGGACATTAGTGAACCAGATGGGTTTTTACGACAATCGACAATATTTCCATGGTCATCTTTAGATTGTTAATTCTAGATATCTATTGAATTCAGATTTTATCATCTGCCGAGGTTGAATTCAAACCCCAGTCCCCAGCAGATTATCCTGGGTCCCTGGATTACTCGCCCAATGAAATTACCACTGCACCGTCACATTCCTCCCAGGTGAATTGAAAATTATGGCAGCAGGTTGGGATCATGGGGTGTTGGGGCAATAATGTTTTACATTCAGAACTGAAAAGTAACTTTTTGGATACATTGAAACTGTAGATCATGCAACATGTTGAAAAAAAATAAAGTTTCTAGTTTCCATATATTTAAGTGTGCCCTTTTGTATTTCCTCGTTTGCCACGTTTATCTGTGAACAAATTGAAGAAAAATTTTTAAGTTTTTCATTATAATTAGGTATCACATAAAAAAAATACAGTTCCAAATTAAATTATTTAGTGATAATGCACAGCATAAAATATGATTATTTCAATCACTGAACATTGGCCTTATTCACAAATAATTCAAGATGTTGTGTATCTTGCGTATATTAATATTTCATGTTACAGACTTTTGTATAAACTGTATCCCTCCATTACAAATTAGTAATTGATAAGTGTTTAATCTACAGATCCTTAATAGAATCTGAAACTGGATGAGCATAACCTGGGAAATTGAATTCTGAATATTTACTTTTCTGCTCTGTTTGCAGGTTCTCTTTTTGATCTAGTGCAGTTTTCTTCAGTAATGGTGATTCATGCTAATTGTCAAAAAGTTAATTGTTCTTTGTAAAGAATATAAAGAGAACAAGTTCTGCCAGAGGAAAAGTATGTTGCTATGATCGTAAGACCACAAGATATAGGAGCAGAAGTAGACCATTCGACCCATTGAATCTGCTCCACCATTCAATAACATTATGATGGATCTGATATGATAATCCTCAACTCCATTTTACTGATTAAAAATCTGTCTATCTCAGCCGAGATCACATTTAATGACCCTGTCTGTACAGCCCTTTGTGATAAAGAATTCCACAGATTCACCACCTATCGAGAGAAGACATTTCTCCTCGTTTCTGTCTTAAATGGGCGACCCCTTGCTGTGAGATTATGATAGTCGTCAATGAGAAGGATGTTCCTAAACCTACTTTGAAGAACATGGTGGAGCATTTTCTTGGCAGGTAAGACTTTTCTGTCAGAACACTGAATATGTTTGTGCTGCGTTGTGAGTATCAATATTATTGGGGTCGGCCCTGTGATACCTAAGATTCTTATTCTCGGATTTTCCTCTGGTCTGCTGCCCAAGTTAGGAGATGTAGTCAAGCAAACCACAGGAATATCAGGCAGAGTAAGCTCCTATCGGTTCCTGCTTTGGCCTTTCATTTTTCCGTTCTCTCACTCTTAGCCTTGTAGGAAGTGCTGCTGAGAAAATTGAGCCCTATGTATTTGTGTTAATATACATATACAGTGTGCTTCCCTGGTAGCACAGTGGTTAGTACTGTTTCTTCAGAGCGCCAGGGACCCGGGTTCGATTCCCAGCTTGGATCACTGGCTATGCAGAGTCTGCACATTGTCTGCGTAGGTTTCCTCTGGGTGCTCCGGTTTCCGCCCACCGGGTCGGAGAATCGCTGGGTGGGGGGGGGGGGTGGGGGGGGAGGGGGGAGGCATGAATCCCGCCCCGATGCCGGCTCCCGGAATCTCCTGCACCGGTTTTTCGGCGGGGGTGCGAATTGCGTTGCGCCGGTCGGGGGCCGTTGGCAGCGGCCCCCTCCCGGCGATTCTTCGCCCCGCGATGGGTTGAGCGGCCGCACGTTTCGGCGGGTCCCCCCGTCGTGAATTACACCAGGTTCGTACTGGTGGGACCTGGTTCTGCGGGCGGCCTGCGGAGTCCTCGGGAGGCGCGGGGGGAATCTGGCCCCGGGGGGGAGGGGGGGGGGGGAGTGCATGGTGGACTGGCCCGCAGTCGGGGCCCACCAATCCGCGGGCGGGCCTACGCTGTGGGGGTACTCTTTCCTTCCGTTCCGGCCGGTGTAACGGTCCGCCATGGCCGGCGCGGAGAAGAACGCCCCTGCGCATGCGCTAGGATGGTGCCAGCACCCGTACCAGTACCAGCCTCCCGAACAGGCGCCGGAATGTGGCGACTCGAGGCTTTTCACAGTAACTTCATTTGAAGCCTACTCGTGACAATAAGCGATTTTCATTTCACATGCTGGCATCATCCAGCGCATGCGGCAACTTGCGTCGGCTGGCTGAGGCCCTTTGGCATCGGCTGGCACAGCGCCAACCTATCCGGCGCCAGCCTAACCCCTGAAGGTGCAGAGGATTCCGCACGTTCCGGGAGGCCCGACACCGGAGTGGTTCACACCACTCCTCAGCACCGGTAGGGCCCGCCCTGCTGGTTAGGGGAGAATCCCGCCCGTTACATTCTCGCTCAATGTACCCGAGCAGGCGCCGGAGTGTGGCGACTAGGGGATTTTCACAGTAACTTAATTGCAGTGTTAATGTAAGCCTACTTGTGACACTAATAAAAATGATTGTTATTAATATTAAAACTGGAGTATAAAGCAAACCACAGTGACTGCTCACTTAGTGCACTGCAGCATTAGAATAAGAGGAATTGCAGCAATTCCTGATTTATACAAATTGAGGGGGTAGGTGTCAGAACAGAGTGCTATCCATCTGCATATTTTGTCTAAAATAATAATCTGTAATGGCATCTCATTTATTGAGACAGTTTTCTATTCATCATCTGTACAGGGTAACTTCGGTGTACTTAAACGGGTGAATCATGAGGTAAAGCAAATGATATCTTGCCGGTAAGAAAGAATGACTTCAAAGATTTTGCCAGACTTTATGGTGAGCTACAAATCAATGCTGCAGAATATGCAATGACCTGTCCCTCAGGTAGATCCTGAACATTAGTCAGAACATTCACTTCATAACCCCACGGTTAGCTGTGTGTGCCCCAGCAGGATAGGTACGTGAATGCATCAGCCATAAGTTCAATGTACTAAATTAGTTCTTGATTCAGCAGCGCCTCTTGCCTTAAGGAAAGAATCAAACAGACGCAAATAATTTTGCTGCATGGAAAGAATTCCTGTTGCTGGCTGAGAGCAGAATCTGAAACCTACTTAGCAATTATTTTTTCAAAAAGGCTTTTGAAATATGCCACCAAGAAATTGTGACACACCAACAGTATAGTTTAATAGTAGGCAATGAAGTGGCCAGCACTAAACTGGATAGCAACGTATTACATTTGTCAACTAAAATTATGTCACAGGCTATTCAACATAGGCTTATGGCCGTTGGAGGCACAAACTAGTGTCATTCTAATTACCATTCTAATCAGCTCCTCGGATGGTCACACCGAAGATTTTAAAATACATTTTCCCTGTAAATGTCTCACAACAAAGGTTTTGAAGAGTACATTTATTAGTCACTAAAACTGTGAAACAAATGGTAAAGATGCGGCAGAAATGCGTATATATCATGGGCGGATTTCCCATGTCTCCCGTCGTGTGTTTCGTGGCACCATTGGCCGGCAGTGAGATCTCCAGCTCCCACTGCGTCAACCGGGTTTCTTGTTTTATGCACCTTCCGCTGCTGGGAAACCCATGGGGGGGGGGGGGGGGGGGGGGTGGGGTGTTGCCATCGGTAAGGCCCAAAGATCCCATCAGCAGGAACGGCCAGAAAATCCAGGCCCAGAAGTAGGAAAGACCAATAAAAGTTAAAAGAATTTGTGATTAAGTCGGTACAGTTGTTAGCACTGCTGCCTCACAGCACCAGGGACCCGGGTTCAATGCCGAAATTGGGAGACTGACTGTGTGGAGTTTGCACGTTCTCCCGTGTCTGTGTGGGTTTCCTCTTGGTGCTCTGGTTTCCTCCCACATTCCAAATGTGTGCAGGTTAGGTGGATTGGCCACGCTAAATTGACCCCCCGTGTCGAGAAATTTGCAGGTTGGGTGGGGTTTCAAGGACAGGACGGGTGAGTGGGGCCTGGGTGGAGTGCTGTTTCAGAGGGTCCCGTGCAGACCCGATGGGCCGACTGGCCATCTTCTGCACTGTAGGGATTCTATGATTCTATGATTTGTCTATCTCTGATACAAAAATTGTTGAAAATTGCGGCCGTTTAGCTTTTTTGGTTTCCTGTAGAATTTTGGAGCTTATTTGGTTCCGTTCTGCACTTTGCTGAAGACATTCCTTTAGCTTCAGAGAGAGGAAGAGAGAGAAAATCTCCCTTCTGGCTGTGTTAACAGATGACTGTCATTTCTCTTTTTCATTCTCCTCTCTGATTCTGTTTGGCAGAACTAGTCTTAAAAATTCCTCTCTGAATATTGCTGGAAAGGAATTTGATTAGCAAGCCTCAGCAGTTCTTGTTGCAGACAAAGTAGTCATATTTTTTGATCTTTTCAACTCTGAAGCTTCTGACACATTTCAAGATAACCATCTACAGGAGGTGTGGTTATTTCATTCCCTTTAGAGGGGGTTTGAATGACTGATGAGTGTCTGGCTGATGAGATGTTCCCAGTCTCTTCATTGAATGACAATTGATTAAAGTCCAGAACTTTGCTTCTTAAATGTCTTCCTTTCGACAACCACCCTGCCAGGTTTGAAATTCCATGCAACAGTTCTGCAGTGCAAATTATATGAAACATTCCACAGAATTAGTCAATTTACAGTATCAAGTGACTCATGGCAGTCATTTTTTGATCAGTGCGTTTCTTGTATTTTTTTAAAACAGGTCTTCTTTGAACCGTTCAATATGTCTGTGGTTAACTGGTGATATTGTTGGTAGATTCAGTCACAGTTCCCTGTCATTGTGACTTTATTCATTGTTAATTGCTCCAATCCAAGATGCACTCCACAAGGAGAAATAATTTTTCTTCATTGGTGAATATTTGCACAAGCTAGCTTGAATTCCTCTTGCTGCATGATTTGAAGTTGATCTATTTAAGTTTACATTTTTAAACCATCTTGAACTTTTGTCAATAAATAGGCTCAGTTAAAATAATTTTCAGCAAATTCTAAAAACGTATAAACAGGTAGAAACCTTCAAAAAGGCCATGAGGTGGTATCCTATATGAAAATGAAATGAAATGAAAATCGCTTATTGTCACGAGTAGGCTTCAATGAAGTTACTGTGAAAAGCCCCTAGTTGCCACATTCCGGCGCCTGTCCGGGGAGGCTGGTACGGGAATCGAACTGTGCTGCTGCCCTGCTTTAAAAGCCAGCGATTTAGCTCAGTGAGCCAAACCAGGCCCTCTGGCTGTGAAGATATGCATCAGTGTGTATGGTACTGAGTTGGACATATCAGGCATGTAGCTCTGTAGTTTTGTGGATTGTAATGCCACTTTTGGTAATAATCTGAATGTGACGATAGAACATAGAACATACAGTGCAGGAGGAGGCCATTCGGCCCATCGAGTCTGCACCGACCCACTTAAGCCCTCACTTCCACCTTATCCCCGTAACCCAATAACCCCTCCTAACCTTTCTGGTCTCTAAGGGCGATTTATTGCAGCCAATCCACCTGACCTGCACATCTTTGGACTGTGGGAGGAAACCGGAGCACACTGAGGAAACCCACGCAGACACGGGGAGAATGTGCAGACTCTGCACAGACGGTGACCCAGCGGGGAATCGAACCTGGGACCCTGGCACTGTGAAGCCACAGTGCTATTCACTTGTGCTACCATACTGCCCAGAATGACTATCAAAACCAATTTTTCAGGGAGCAGGCCTACAGCCGTACATATTTTATCCTTTACTATGACTTTGAAGATTGTGTGATCACTTTGCTGAACGCTCATGTTCAGTCTCCAAGTCTGCATGATCCTGAGCTTCCAGGTACCTTCCACTTTCATTCTCCACCTTGCTCCCACTCTGCCACCATAGAAAGCATTCTTTCTGGTTGTTTCACAGCTTGGTATGGATCCTGCTCTGCCCAAGACCGCAGGAAATGAAAAAGGTCATGAGTGTAGCCCAATCCATCACGCAAACCAGCCTCTCACCCATCGACTCTGTCTACAATTCCCGCTGCCTCGGAAAGGCAACCAGCATAATTAAGGACCCCACGCACCCCGGACATATACTCTTCCACCTTCTTCCATCTAGAAAGAGATACCAAAGTTTGAGGTCACGCACCAACCGACTCAAGAACAGCTTCTTCCTAATGCCATCAGACTTTTGAATGGACCTACCTTGTATTAAGTTGATCTTTTCTCTACACCTTGCTGTAATTGTAACATTATATTCTGCAGTCTCTCCTTCCTTCCCTATGTACGGTATGCATTGTTTGTACAGCATGCAAGAAACAATACTTTTCACTGTATACTAATACATGTGACAATAATAAATCAATTCAAACTCTGACCTTTCTGTCCTTGACTCAACAATGAGTTTAACAATTTTTGGAATTGAAGAGCTGCCACCTTTTATTTCAGAGGAACTTAGGAGCAGGAACAGGCCATTTGAGCCTGCCCTACCATTAAATACAGTTTCGGCCAATCTGGTTGTGGTCTCAACTTCATTTTCCTGCCTCACCCCTGACACTTGCCTCAATTACACAGTCTCCACTGAGTATTCCACAGAGAATTCTACAGACTAACCAGCATCTGAGTTAAAAAAAATATCCTCCTCATAACTGTCTTAAAAGGGGAACCTTTTATTCTTAACCCTGCCTGTAGCCTAGTTCTAGTCTCCCTCGCAAGAGGAAACATCCTCCCAGTCAAGTTCCCTTAGCGTCTCAGATGTATCAATAAGATCATCTCATTCTTCTAATCTTCAATGGTTACAGGCCCAACCTGCTCAACCTTTCTTCATTTTTTTTCATTGTTTGTTTTGTTTTACTTTTTTTTTTAATTGTTTCTCTCGTATTTCCTTTCTTTGTTTTCAGGTGGCAGCTATCCAGGATCCTGTCCTCCACACCACCTGTAGTCACATCCTCTGTTTCTTTGCTTGTTCCATTTCCTCTCTCTCTGGCCTTTCACCGTGAAACCTTTTCTCAATTCAATTCAATTCTTCACCCTTCTATTGCAGACCTTCCCTTTTGATCTTTTTCTCCCACTCTCCCCTTGTTCAGCTGCTCAAATGCTATGGCATTTCTAACTCTTCTCGCGTGTGTTGAAAGCTCACAGGCCTGAAATATTGAGTGGGACTTTCCTCCCACTCCGCAGAGCATTCTGCAGCGGGGAGGGCAACTTGCCAGTGGCCGACAATGGGATCTTCTGGTCCGGCTGTTGTCGACGGGCTTTCCCGTTGAACACACCCCTCATCGCTGCGGCGGGGATGCTCCATATGCTCCAGATGCTCACTCTGGGTCCCGCACTGCAGCCGTCAGAGACACTCCTGTTTAGGGGCTGGTTTAGCTCACTGGGCTAAATCGTTGGCTTTTAAAGCAGACCAAGCAAGCCAGCAGCACGGTTCAATTCCCGTCCCAGCCTCCCCGGACAGGCGCCGGAATGTGGCGACTAGGGTCTTTTCACAGTAATTTCATTGAAGCCTACTCATGACAATAAGCAATTTTCATTTTACATTTCATTGGCGGGACTGGAAAATCCCACCAGTGTGAAGGTCCAAAATATCCTGCCCATTAACTCTACTTACCCCACAGACAGCGTCTGACCTGCTGAACATTTCCAGCATGTTCTGTTTTTACTTATGATTTCCAGAAACTGCAATAGTTTGCTTTTTTAACCCTTGCTAATGTTCAAATGCATGCTTTCCCTGCAGGGCTTGCTGGCCATTAGGAAGAGGAATCTTGCTTGATTGTCCTCTCCTCATGGACACTGAAGATAATCATACTTGACTGAGATCAGTTATTCACAGAATATGAACCATCCTGACCTTTGAATATTGTGGAGGTGGAGGAAGACTTTATACCAAATCAATCTGTTCAATTAGTTCCAGGTGCAAATCTTGCCCAATATCTTGGTGAGTCACCTGGATTTGGAACTTATATTCTCAGCTATTTCCTTTTATGCTTTTCCTGACATTTCATAGAAAATGTTTTAATATTCTGGCTTTATTTTCCAAGTCCTGCTCTGGATCCCTGATTTGACAACTCATCATCAGGTTGCTGGGATTTTCACGAGTGACATATTTATGTGTCAGCTTCTGATGAAACAGTGGTGACCCTGTCTCTTTCCGGCAGCACATTGTTTACAAGCAGTATCGCTGATTAATGTTGGTTCACATGACATGTAGGATTGTTTCAATGGTATGCTAACGTAGTGGTATGCTCACAGTGGTATTTTCACTCGGCTAGTAATCAAGTGACCCAGAGATCTGGGTTCAAATTCTACCAAGGCAGATGGTGAAATTTGAATTCAATAACAATTAAAAGTTCAATGATGACTGTGAAACCATCAGTGATTGTAGTAAGAGTCCACGTGGCTCATTGAAGTCCTTTAGGGAATGTAATGAAAGGTAGACTGACGTGAATTAAAGGAGCTAATCAGAACACCCGGCTGTGGCACGACTACTAGTGGGCACTACACAACTCATTATAAAACCAGACACACACTTGACCCTTCCTCTCACTCCTGGTAGGAACTGTAGGATTAGCACCAGAATAATTTAGATCTCAGGCTGGGTCACTGAATGTGGCCTCGATCCCATTTTTTCAGTTAGTCATTTTCACTGAGTTACTAGAGTTAGATCAGTAGAGTGTCAAACTCATTTATCTACTTGTTGTTACTGAATAAATCCTTTCAACTTACTTCTGGACGGGAGTGTCTTTCAACGTTGTCTATGGTCAGTAGCAACTTATGTTAATCAAACAGCATAACCTAACAGGGAATATGTCATCCTTACCTGTCTGGCCTACATGTGACTCCTGCTCCACAGCAATGTGGTTGACTCTTAAATGTCCTCTGAAATGGCCGAGCAAGCCACTCAGTTCAAGGGCAATCAGGGATGGGCAATAAATGCTTGTTCAGCCAGTGACACCCACATCCCATGAATAAATAAAAAGTAAATTATCAAGGCGTAGAACAACTGTTGTTGAAAGTGAGTTATTTATCACTCTATGCCTGAACTTCTATCCTCTTTTATTCTGTCTATCCTTCCCTGCCCCCAAATGCAGTCAGCTCATGATAATGGATCCGCCCCATATCAAAGACATGCATGCGCATATTTTGGGCAATTATGTTTGAAATGAGTGAAAGTTCAGAACTTAAGGCACAGCAAGAAACTAAACCGTTTTCTGCTGATTGGTTGTTATTTACCGAGTTTAAAAAAAACATCCTCGGTCAAACTTACGGTGCATTTTGTGTTTCTTTGGCTGAATTTGTAAGTCTTTCTAAGTGACATTAAAAAATGGAAAAACGTGCTTGTTCTTAAACAGTATTTATGTTAATGATATCAATGCAATCTGGATAAAATCATCATAACCTGCGTAACAGATCACTGAATGTTCAACGCAAGTGAGCTGCACCAAAACCCATTCATGTTCATATTTACTGTGGCCTTTTATGTAGATCAGACCCTGTCCCCAGTTCAATACCGTGAGATTCTACCAAGGTTGTGATTCTTTAAATTGCCCTTTCTCTTTAGTGCATAGGCACAAGGAGAAACATTTTAAAATATGTTTCATATCAAACGACATGGGCGGGATTCTCCATCGACCGATGCCAGAATCAGGAAATGCGATTGGGCGGAGAATCGGTTCCGAGGGCAAAATCCTGGGTGGCGCCAGTTTCATGCCAATTCTCCATCTCCTCGACAGCGGCATCAATGCTTTCCAGAGAGCACGTCCAGTAAACGCCATTGGCATATCATTAGTGGGCCTGGCCCGGTATTCTCTTGGTCCTCTGCGATTCTCCGCCTCCAATGGGCCAAATTCCCGACGGCAAGGTTCATTTGTGCTTTTAAAAATTGTGAAACTGGCGCGTGGCTGGTAAGGGAGAGAGAAAGGAGTTAGGTCGTGGAGAGGCACGCCCGTGGCCTGCCAGGCTAGACATTGGCCGTGCTGACTGGGGTTGGGTTCCGGTGATACAGCTGGGGAGTGAGTCTAGGTAGAGTGCTCTTTCGGAGGGTTGGTGCAGGGTTGATGGGCCGAATGGCCTCCTTCTGCACTGTAGGAATCCTATGGTTCAATTTCATGGTTCTGGTGAACCCATGTAGACACGGGTGGAACGTACAAACACCAAACACATTGTCACCCAATGCCGGAATTGAACTCGGGTCCCTGACGCTGTGAGGCAGCAGCACTCATTAGTGTGCCACTGTGTTACCCATGTTATTATGTTGCTACCTTGTTTACTTCAATTATCTTACTCATTTATAATTACCTCACCTTGAGAGGTTCGCTATTAGGGTTCGCCAAAGGTGGCCATTTATTGACTTCTTCGCAGAGGAGTAAGCGTCAGCAGGAGGAGCGGGGAGGAGGGGGGGGGGGGGGCTGGGGTAGAGAAGAGTAGAATAGAGGAATATTGAGGCAGGTCCATGCGTGAACGGAGCTGTGGTTTGCACTATGTTTAATTTGACTTTTTTTTTTGTACTGTACAATGTCACTTTTTCTATATGCCTAAAATACCTCAATAAAATTGTTTGTTAAAAAATTTTTTATGTTGTGTATTTATGTTTCAGTAAGAGATTTGTAGAAGCTTGCAAACTGTAATGTAAAACATTTATTAACAAAAATAATTTTATAAATGCGTGACTTTGAAACTAATTAACATTTAACTTAACATTTACCTTTATCAGCTAAACAATGTAAGAAGTCTTACAACACCAGGTTAAAGTCCAACAGCTTTGTTTCAAATCACGAGCTTTCAGAGCACTGCTCCTTCCTCTGGTGAATAAAAAGGCAGGTTCAGTGTTGTCGCATGTCCTGAAGGCCGCCTTAGAGAATGCTTACCCAGAGACAGCACACAACCCTGCCATGATCATCGACATGGGTACCACCATTACACGTGAGAACACAACCCACCAGGTACGCGGTACATACTCATGCGACTCGGCCAATGTTGTGTACCTCGTGCTGCAGGACAGGATGTCCCAAAGCATGGTATATTGGCGAGACCATGCAGACGCTGCGACAACAGATGAACGGACATCACACGACAATCGGCAGGCAGGAATGTCCCCTTCCAGTCAGGGAACACTTCAGCAGTCATGGGCATTCAGCCTCTGATCTCCGGGTAAGCATTCTCCAAAGCGGCCTTCAGGACACGCGACAACGCAGAATCGCCGAACAGACACTTGTATCCAAGTTCTGCACACATAAGTGCGGCCTCAACCGGGACCTTGGATTCAGGCCACATTACATTCAACCCCCACCATCTGGCCTGGGCTTGCGAAATCCTACCAACTGTCCTGGCTTGATACAATTCACACCTCTTTAACCTGGGATTACCCCTCTTTCTGGATCTGTAAAGACTTAATTACCTGCAAATGCTCGCATTCAAAGCATCGTCTTGCATCTTTGACTTTGTCTGTATAGATGTTTCTGGAACCTGCCTCTTCATTCACCTGAGGAAGGAGCAGTGCTCCGAAAGTTACTGATTTGAAACAAACCTGTTGGACTTTAACCTGGTGTTGTAAGATTTCTTACTGTGCTCACCCCAGTCCAATGTTGTGGCATAACCTCAAGTTTTAGAAATTTCTTGCAATAAAGTATATTTTCTCACCGAAATACAATGGTCAATAAATATATTTTTTCCACAGAAACACAATGGTACTGTCTATTTGCAAAGGGGAAGGACGGAAAGGAAGAGGGGGAAGGGGAGAGAGAGGGGGCTGTGGAAAGAGGGAGGGAGGGAGTGAGATGAGGAAGGAAAGAGGGTTCAGACATATCAATTGTTAATTTTACACTATCAAAGTCCAAAAGCAGCAGCTGCTGAAGCTCAGTACCCTGGCACACATCTCCTCTGAGAGCATTTTGGAATGTCCTTTGCCGATACACTTTTAGGAGTGGGTAATTGATTCACTTCCTCACTCGGCAGAGATGTAGCCTAACTCTTCCAGCAAGATCCCTGCTTATACATCGAAGCCTCAAAAAAAGTTCAACGATTTTAAAAAGCCAAGATATTAGTGTGATGTCCCAGCGGGGGTGAAGCATGACTGCACACTTGTGTGACCTCAGCTCTGCTTATTCCTGCTTCATCTGCTCTGGAGCTGTGCATCATGGTGTCCAATGAGGTGTCCCAGCACCTAGTGGTCTCGTGATTCAGCTTGGCCATGCCCCAATTATTTGATGAGAGTGCTGGAACAACGATCCAGATAGGCTGGATGATTGGAAATCGACATGGGCAGGAGATCTCAGGACTTTCCAATGAAAGTGACAACATTCAACAGTTTAAATGGTCCGGAACCCGAAAGTTATACGCAAGGAGCGAGTTGCTAGCTTGCACAGCTTCAGTAAGAGCTTCAGCCATGTCACCCCAATCCCGAGAGGGACCTCCCCATCCCCGAGTAAAAAACGCTTACCACCAAATCGATCCCCACTACCCCCAGGTCACACCCCTCAGCAACACCAAAACAAAAATGAAAGGCACCTACATCCTTATTCGCTCTCACAGGCCATAGCACCAGGAACCCATTAAATACTTGCAACAAATCACACCCATGTGACTCTGGGTTTGGGGTGGGGTTGGGGGGGGAGTATCACATGTAGCTGATGCATCGGGTTTTCAGCCCGTTAATCACATTCAAATAAATGCTTATTAGCACTTTGCATGTTCTCGCTGTCACAGTGTGGGAATCCCATTCTGGCCGGCGGGGCAGGCCCGGAGACCCGCAATGGGTCTGACATCTAGCATGAATCCTGATTTTGGGCTGGCGCACTACTCTCTGCCAGATCATCACTCCCACTTCTCGTGGGTATAACCGGGGAACCCTGGCCACATTAAATCTAGCTATCTCCGCAGATTCTGCCATAACTTTCTGCATGTTTCCAACATTTAAAAAAAATCTATAGTTACTTGGTGGGCCCAGTGAGTTGTTGAAAGCTTGGAAATAAGTGCACTGACTGTTAAAGCGACAATGGTCAGTTTAAACGGCTGTTAATGACCTATTTGAATACTTTAGTTACTTACTGGGCAATTCCAACTAAGTTTGCTACTTGCCTGCAAACCCACCCAGGTGAAAGTGGGGAGTGGGCAGAATGGTCCAGATTGCCACGCTGACATAATTTCTAGGGATTTAGCTTTCTACACACACCCAAACCCACTGCCTCCTGCCTGATAAATTCCTGCCCGTGCCTCCATTTTAACCCCTTTCTCAATTTGTCCTGCCATCTTTAAAGGCTTGAATACTTTCTGTTCTTGAAACCATCCTCCCCGGACAGGCGCCGGAATGTGGCGACTAGGGGCTTTTCACAGTAACTTCATTGAAGCCTACTCGTGACAATAAGCAATTTTCATTTTTCATTTCATTTAGTACCAATTGTACTATTTAGTTTATAGAGTTATACTTCCTGCAAAAATAAATCACTTCACTCTTCCGGCATAAAATTTTATTCGTCAGGTGTTTGTCTCTAACCTCTTGATGTTTGAAGGTATCCTCAGTGTTTACTACATTTCCAAGTTTTGTGTAATGTGAAAACTTTGTTGTTGTGCCTGGCATTTCCAAGTTCCCCTAACTATACATCAAAAAGAGCAGTGTTCACAACATCAACCTCGGGGGGGGCACCACTGCAGATTCTCCTCCAATCTGAAAAACTACTTATCTCCTTTCTGACACTTGGCCAATTTCATGTCTTCAATCCCATCAGGTTCAATTTTGCTAACAGGTACTTTGAATTTCTGCCTGATCTTGCCAAAGCTCCAGCGATAACTGACGCTACGATTGGAAACAAAATATTGGCCCCAACCGATCTTTTGTCAGTGGGAGAGCTGTGGCTTATGCCTCTGTCCTTCCCACTGTCTGTGGTGGGAGCTTGCTCTCCTGACTGCAGCATAATTCCATCCTCACAGTGCCAGGGACCCAGATTTGATTCTGGCATTGGGTGACTGTGTGGAGTTTGCACCTTCACCCCATGTCTGCGTGGGTTTCCTCCTGGTGCTCCGGTTTCCTCCCACAATCCAATGATGTGCAGATTAGTTGGATTTGCCATGCTAAATTGCCCTTTAATGTCCAAAAAATGTGCAGGTAAGATGGGGTCAAGGGGTTGGACAGGCAGTGTGCCGAGGTGGAGTGCTCTTTCGGAGGGTCGGTGCAGACTCAGTGTGTTGAATGGCCTCTGCGTTGTAGGGATTCAATGGATTATACAATCTCCAGCATGCTGTAACATTGTTCATAATCCCAGCACCCCCCCAAAAAAACCCAGGGCTCCAATTCCCCACCTCCTGCCATTCCCAGGACGATCAGCTCTGCTCAGTGTCAGCGGGATTAAGGAGCCGGGACACAGAGTAGGCGTTGAGGTGATCTGAGCCAGGAGTGTGGGAGTGTTTTGATACTCCTCACTACACTTACACCTGCTCGGAGCAGCGTTAAATAAATCAGTGTAAAAACTGGACTTGGTCCTGGACATTCAGTCCAGGTTTACGCACATCCAATTGGTCCCGGCAGCCGAAAAGATATGCCGTAAGTTTTGGATTCGAGTGTAAGTGTACCTCGCTGAAACCTGCGGTGCTTGTGTGACCCTCAGTGATGTGAAACGTGTCAGCAGCTGTTGAGACTGCCAAATGCTATCCAGTAGTTTGTTGATCAGATCTCAACTGTTTTGCTCCAATCCTCAGCATCCCGTTGTGTTCTGTGATGGAAAAAAGATCCAGGATCAGAATCTTGGACTTTGCTTTTTATTCTAAGCTTTTTATTTTGCCCAGATTGATGGTTAGATATTTTTATTCAACCAGGATTCTGGGTTTAGAATGTCTTCTGTTTTTACTTTGGTTGGAAAATCTTTTAAGAAATGCCAATTATATGTTGGATGATATTGGAAAAAAGAATCCATAATATTCCATAATATGTACCATTCAAAGGGAGTTTCTGATTCCTTACTTTGGTTTGAAAGTAAGTGCCTGCCTAAAACTTTTCCATGAATATTTTAAAATGTTTGTTTTAAAATTACAAAACAACTTAATCACACAAAGGTAACTGTACACCTTGTTTCCCATATAAAAAGCATCGGTTCCCATAGTGACGGTCGCTAAAGAAAGCAAATTAAGTATTCCTCAGAAAGGGACCTTTGTAAGAGCAGCAGGATACATTTGTGAATTCTGCTTGAAAAGCTCTTAAATTGTCAAGGGTACCTATGATTTTCCTGGTGACTTATCCACCCTCTCACGCAGTGCACACAATATAAATGAGTAAAGCACCATGCTGATTTTACCCAACATAGCCGTGTAAATGGCAATATGTCATCGTTTCTAAATAAAAGGTGTAAGATTGTGATTTTGCAATCCTCTCAGAAAGACTGGCCCGCCTGAGGTCACGTATCAGATTGGTTGTGTACAATTTATCGAGCCAAAAAGCAAAGTCTGAAACCTATGCGTGACTCAAGTTGGAATGGTCAATTTTTCGTGCACTCTTGGAAGACGGAGTTAAAATTGGGTTGTGCATGTTAGATACGTTTGAGAATCTTTGAATAAACATGTATTAGTCTGTCGCATTATACCAAAGAAGGTCATTTTAAGGTGGGGAAGGAAACCATTAGAAAGTGGCAGCAGCAGCCTCCCTTTGACTTTCTGTTATTTGATGATCATGGGAAGGTTTCCCGCGGTCAACTTCAACTGGAAAATTAATCCATGTGGAAAATAGGACTGAGGAAGAAAAAAAGTCTTCGAAACCTTGCCACATTTTTCAGAAAATGTCTCAAACTACTGTGCATACAATGAATTAGATTAAAATGCAATTGCAAAGTGATTTGGCAAACATAGCATTCTTTGTTTCCACAGCAGTCATAGAATCATAGAATGCCTAGAGTGCAGAAGGAGCCTGTTCAGCCTATCAAGTCTGCACTGACTATAGGTTCACTCCCCGTCCATCCTGCCCTATTTCCGTAACCTAACCAGCACATCCTGGACACTGAAGGGCAGCTTAGCATGGTCAATCCACCTGACCTGCATATTTTTGGACTTTGGGAGGAAACCAGAGCACCTGGAGAAAACCCACGCAGACACAGGGAGAATGTACAAACTCCACACAGGCAGTCACCCAAGGCTGGAATCGAACCCAGGTCCCTCGCGTTGTGAGACAGCATCGATATTCACTGTGCCACCGTGCTGGAATAAAAACACCAAAAGGTGCGTTAATGCATTTATTAATGTGTTTAGGGTGGTGTTGGTTTGTCAGGGCTAAAGTGAGTACGCTTAAGAGATGTGGTACCCATACCACCTTGTGGTACATTGGAAGGCCAATGCTTCACAAGTTGGCCCAAAATGTCTCTCTTTCTACCATGGTGGAGTGACAGTGCATCTGAGAGGACTGTGAATGTCTTCGGTGGCTGCACTCTGGAATCTCAACATATCCTTTCAGGATCTGGGACAGAAATCTGTGCAGGGCTGCAAATAGTGCAATTGGGCCATTAATTTCAGCGGGTACTTCAACTTTCCCTCCCTTCCTCGCTGTTCAAAAGCCCGATTTTAAAATAAATTACACCTTGTTCAGTCAGGTGCAACGGGCTTTTTTTTTTCAGGCCATGTGTTAATAAAATGGACGAGCAATAGAACCTGTCACAAAATAATAATTTTATATTCATGGGGAGCTATTAGAACATAGAACATAGAACACACAGTGCAGAAGGAGGCCATTTGGCCCATCAAGTCTACACCGACCCACTTAAGCCCACACTTCCACCTTATTCTCGTAACTCAATAACTCCTCCTCACCCTTTTGGTCACTTAGGGCAATTTAGCATGGCCTTCCACCTAACCTGCACGTCTTTGGACTGTTGGAGGAAACCGGAGCACCCGGAGAAAACCCACGCAGACACGGGGAGAACGTGCAGACTCCGCACAGACAGTGATCCAGCAGGGAATCGAACCTGGGACCCTGGCACTGTCAAGCCACAGTGCTAATCACTTGTGCTACCATGCTGCCCATATTAAATCATTAATTATCCTTTTTAACTATTTCTAAAAGGGTTTCCAGAATATTTTCGTAACATAGAATCCCTACAGTGTAGAAGGAGGCCATTTGGCCCATCAGGTCTGCACCGACCCTCGGAAGGAGCACCGAACCCGCCCTACCCCCGTGACCCCACCTAACCTTTGGACACCAAGGGGAAATTTTGGCATGACCACTCCAACTAACCTGCATATCTTTGGACAAATTTGTTCTGTATAAAAAAAAACAATGTTAAAGGTGTTTTTATTCCTCAGATGTTTTGTTCCCTCTTTTCTATGTCTGCGAACCCCTTTTAAGGCGATTGTTTGCTTGGCCATCACTCCCCCCAGGCCGGGCAATCTCCAGTGAGGAAGAGTGAAGCTGAGTGCAGACCTTCACCGCACAGCGAGCAAGCTGAGAGTCTTTGCGAGAGCGATTGCGCGGTCTCCCGGCGGAACTTACTCTCAGCTCAGCGCTGAGCACTTTTGTGCTCCGTCGCCAACTGCTAACTCCGGGCTGAGAAAACAAACAAAAACCCTGATTGCAGAAGCTTACCGCTCCAGTTGCAAGTTATGGCAGCAAACTTGATGACAAAGTACGACGATAAATATACAGCAACGCAGGACCTGCAAAATTTACATTTGGATCAATAAAACACCAGCATTGCTCCATAAGATTAGTGAGAGGGAAAAATAAATAACCACAGTCACTTTGCACTTCATTTGCTGATGTTCAGTACGGTGGGTGTTTCTGATAGATCCATCATTAAATGACTGCCTTCATCCATTAATCAGCTGATGGGAAAAAAAGCTATCAAGGTGGTAAGCTGAGGTTGTGCTGCACATAGCTCATGGTCTGGTTGCCACTTCAGGCCAAAAAGAAGGCACGGTAGGGTGCCAAATCGAAACAACAACAGCTGCAAATATAAGCATGCAGAGAACATCATCCATCTCCTAGGACACCTAATTTTGCAGCCTTGCTCCCAGAGCAGATGTCAAACAAGCCTAACTAAGCAAACCGATGAGTGATTGCATATATTTTACATTTCTAACCAAATGTTCAAAGCACAGAAGTATTTTAAAGCAAAGTTTGCACATGTGCTAATCAAAGAGAGATTTGGGAGTCCAGAGATTTATTTTGGGTGTCATTTTATGCAGATTGAAGGCCAATATTCTGTGAAGTGGCACAGGCGGTCAGGTACTGTAGATTGTGAGCTTTATTGCTCGCCCAAATATTGCACTGTACTATACACTTGATGCATAGAGTTACTGTGCAGAGTATTGGCTTAACAGTCCCGAGGTGTTGAGTTTAAAACCCACTATAACAACTTGAATTAAAAAGCACAAAAACTACTGCATTGTCATAAATTCCACCTCCAGAGAAGGGAAAATATCATCCTTTATATGTTTCCAGCCTGCACGTGTTTGATTTTCAATGATCTCTGGCCAACTGCGATGTTGCATAAATACTACCATTTAAGGGTTACTCACACCCACTAACAAAGTACAGCAAAGAAACAAAGCTTTTAGAGATGATTCTCATTCACTATTCCATGTAACCAGTCTGTCACTGGAAGTTTGATATCCAAGGTGCTTTTAATAGAGATGGATTATTAGGAGTTCAAGAAGTTATTAAAATTAATCAGAATGTTATCTCTGCAGATACACGAAGCAGCAGCAATAACATTTCTGATGGGAGGTGATACCCTGCATCAATGCGGCCTCGGTATCAATACAATGATAAAATGGCATCAAATTGGGAAAGTGTTTTCTTGGATCTAAGCTGGATGACTTTCCACTTGCATACATTGAACCCCATCAGCCAAAGATTGACATTCATTTGATCTGTCTCTGACCGTTTGTAACACTCTATCAGCCTTTTTGATTACTTTTGGGAGCTGTGCACGAACCTTTACTGATTTGTGTACATAAACACCCATATCTCTTTGTTCCCCCACAGTTCCTAATCTCTCGTCATTTCAAAACTAATCCTATTTGTTTTTTGCAGTTCCAAAGTCAAAGACCTCAGACTTCCCCACGGCTGATCGTCATCAGCCCACAGTTTTGCCTGGTACCCACCATTTATTCTGTCTCTGTCTCTTTGTAACATACTTCTCCCGTCAGTGCAATTTATTGTGCCTTCCAATGTTGCTTCAAAGACAGACATGTTGCTGAAGCTTTTCATCTTGCACTCAACAGAACAAATGCCGGAATACCAAATTTCAAAAGATCGTAACACTTGTTACGACAGGAGAAACGGATGCTGATTGGTTGGTGAGTGAACTCTGATTGGAAAACACTTTCTGTCTCCTACCACCCAGCCAATTAACAAACCATGTCACCAGCTTCCCTCCATTTTGCACAGTTCTATTTTTGCTGATAATCCTGTGTGTAAAGTCTTATACATACATAGATGCATAGAAGGTAGGAGCAGGAGGAGGCCTTTTGGCCCTTCGAGCCTGCTCCGCCATTCATCACGATCATGGCTGATCATCCAACTCAATAACCTAATCCTGCTTTCTCCCCAAGGCTTTGATCCCATTTTCCCCAAGTGCTATATCGAGCCACCTCTTGATTTTATTCAAAGTTTTAGCATCAACTACTTCCCGTGGTAATGCATTCTACAGGCTCACCACTCTGTGGGAAGAAATGTCTCCTTATCTCTGTCCGAAATGGTTTACCCTGAATCCTCAGGCTGTGATCCTGGTTCTGGACACATCCATCATTGGTAACAACGTCCCTGCATCTACCCTGTCTAGTCCTGTTAGAATTTTATAAGTCTCTATGAGATTCCCCCCCTCATTCTTCTGAACTCCAGCGAGAATAATCGCAACCTAGTCAATCTCTCCTCATATAACAGTCCCGTCATCCCTGGAATCATTCTGGTAAACCTTCGCTGCACTCCCTCGAGAGAAAGAACATCCTTCCTCAGAGAAGGAGACCAAAACTGAACACAATACTCCAAGTGAGGCCTCACCAAGGCCCTGTATAATTGTAGCAACACATCACTGCTTCTATACCCGAAACCTCTTGCAATGAAGGCCAACATACCATTAGCTTTCTTTACCGCCTGATGCACCTGCATGCTTCCCTTCAGCAACTGCTGCACAAGGACACCCAGGTCCCGCTGCACACTCCCCTCTCCCAATTTACAAACATTCAGGTAGTAATCTGCCTTCCTGTTTAAATGAATAACCTCACACTTATCCAAATTATACTGCATCTGCCATTGGTTTGCCCACTCGCCCAACCTGTCCAGATCTTGCTGTAAGATCCCTGCATCCTCGTCACAATTTACCCTCCCACCTAATTTGGTATCATCTGCAAATTTGAGATGTTACATTTTATTCCCTCAACCAAATCATTATTATATATTGTGAATACCTGGGGTCTCAGCACCGATCCCTGTGGTACCCCACTGGTTACTGCCTGCCAATTTGAAAATGATCCATTAATCCTTACAGTTTGTTTCCTCTCCGCCAACCAGTTTTCTATCCATCTCAATACATTTTCCCCAATCCCATGTGCTTTAATTTTGCACAATAATCATTATGCGGGACTTTGTCCAACGCCTTCTGAAAGTCCAAATATACCACATCAACTGGCTCCCCCTTGTCGACTGTACCAGTTACTTCTTCAAAGAATTCCAACAGATTTGTCAAGCATGATTTTCCCTTCATAAATCCATGCTGACTCTGACTGATCCTGCCACTGCTTTCTAAACGTTCCACTATAAAGGATAATGGATTCAAGCATTTTCCCTACTACCGATGTTAGGCTTTTTAAAAAATGCTTTTTGCAAATCCCTGAGGATAAAATCCAGAGACTGTTCACTATCCAACTCCTTAAATAATTCAACCAGATTAGTCAGATATGAGCTCCCGTTTACAAACTCATGCTGATTCTCTTTCATCAGTTCATACTTTTCAAAGAGCTTAGTCGTTCCGCTCCTGATGATGGATTCCAGTGTCTTCCTCACGCTCAAGGTTGTTTGGACAAGTCAGTCATATTTTGGTTTCCAAATCCCTATTTTCCTCCTTAAATAATGGAGTGGCATTTGCAATTTTCCTTCCAAATCCACAACCATTGACTTTAAAGATATTTGGAAAATTATGACAAATTAAGCTACAATTTCCCCACCTTTTCGTTAATATTTATTTTTAGGTTTCTTTTTGCATTTGGTGTTTCATGTTATTGTATTGCTGTGAAATGGTCAGTTTTATAAGCCTGCCATTTTCTTTTACTTTTACTTATTCTTTCACAGGATATGGACTTCGCTGGCTGGGCCAGCGTTTATTGGCCATTGCTAATTACCCTTAAGAAAATGGAGGCGAGCCGCTTCTTGAATTGCAGTCTATGTGCTGTAGGTACACCCACTGTGCTGTTAAGTAGGGAGTTCCAGGATTTTTGACCCAGTGACAGTGAAGGAATTGCGGTATATTTTCAAGTCAGGATGGTGTGTGGCTTGGCGGGTGGGGGGGGGAGTTTGTGGTGGTGGTGTTCCCATGCATCTGCTGTCCTTGTTTTTCTACATGGTAGAGGTCAAAGGTTTGGAAGGAGCTGTCAAAAGACCATTGCTGAGTGGCTGCAGTGTATTTTGTAGATCGTGTACACTGCTGCCACTATGCTTTGATGATGGAGGGGCTGAATGTTAAAGGTGGTGGCAAGGGTACAAATCAAGCAGGTTTCTTTGTCTTGGATGATGTCAAGCTTATTGAGTGTTATTGAAGATACACTCATCCAGGCAAGTAAGTGGCATGTAATCCATCACACTCCTGATTGATGTCTTGTAAATTATAGGCAGGCTTTAAGGCTGTGTTTTTCAAACGTTTTTTCTCGGGACCCACTTTTTGCCAACTGACCCACCTTCAGGGCCTACGCCGGCCAACCTTCGGAACCTCAGCCAGCCGATTAGACCCAGTTTATCCTCATTCAAGGCAGTGTTTGCAACACTTAAGTTTTCTTGCCCCACAAAGGGAGGGAAAATAAGGGCCGGGATTCTCCGAAATCCCGGCCAAGTGTTGACGATGGCAAAAACACTGAAGTGGTGCACGCCAGCATCAACGGGCCTCTAAGCCTAGCGATTAGGTGGCTCTCAGGGAGCCAGCACGACACCAGAGTGCTGTGCGCTGCTGCAGCGCCAAAAGGCGGCCCTGCACTGCCGGCGCGGGTCTGTGCATGTGCATGACGGCCGTCTCCGCACCGGCGCATGCACGTGGTGGCCGTTTCCGTGCCAGCGCCGAGCAACATGGCAGAGCGACACAGCGGGCCCACGCGGAAGGAGGTAGACCCCTCCAGATCGAGTGCGCCCACTGATCGGTAGTCCCCAATTGCAGGCCTGGATGGCATGGAGCCCCCCCCTGCCGGAGTCTGATGACCCCGCCCCCCTCCAAGGTGGCCACCGCGGCCGCGGGCCCGAGCTCCCGCTGGGTGGTACCAGGTTGGAACCACAACAGCGGGACTCGGCGAAACTCGGTGGGACCGACGCCAATGCGCGTATGCACAGTAGCTCCCTTCTCCGCGCCGGCCCCGACCATGGTGTCGGACTCCAGGTGCCGGTGCGGAACAAAAGAGCCCCCCAGCCTGAGAGGCCGGCCCGCCAATCGGTAGGCACCGTTCGCAGGCCAGGCCACAGTGGAGGCCCGCCCTGGGGTCGGATCCCCCTTGCACGCCCACCAGGCCATCCCCAGATGCATCCACGCCAAGATCCCGCCAGATAAGAGCAGGTGTGGATGGTGCCGGCGGGACTCGGCTTTTTTAGCATGGCCGCTCGGCCCATCCCAGGCTGAGAATCGCCGGAGGGGCCCCACAGAGCGGCCCCCGACCGGCGCCGCTCCGACCACACCAGCACTAATGGCACCGATTCTACACTCTCCAGAGAATCAGTGGACTGGTATCGGTGCGGCGTGGCGTGATTCGCGCCCGGCAATTCTCAGGCCCGGCCCTGGGGTGAGACAATTCCGCCCCTAGGTTTCCTGTCCTTATTCACTATCCAGTAGCCACTGGTGCATTGAATTTATGTCAACATTGAGTGAGGACAGGATCATATATGTCTGTGATGTCCTCCCATCTATAAAAGTTCACTGTCCAAGGTCATATGTCCAAGGTCACATGTGAAGGATAATTACTCAGGACAGATACTGGAGAGCTATCAACAATTGTGAACCTGCATTCATTGTGAGACACTGCCTCAAGGAAACAAAGAAACAAAGGAAGAAGAGGTGAGAAGAAGCAGTCCATATCCAAATGCAGCAAGACTTCGACAATATCCAGGCTTAGGCTGACGAGTGGCAAGTTACATATGTGCCACACAAATGCCAAGCACGGACCATCTTCTACAAGAGAGGATCTAACCATTGCCCCTTGACACTCAATGGCATTAACATCACTGAATTCCCCACAATCAACATCCTGGGGATTACCATTGATCAGAAACTGAACTGGACTCGCCACAATAACACTGTGGTTACCAGTGCAGGTCAAAGACGGGGAATCCTATGGCGACTAACTCACCTCCTGATCCCCAAAAGCCTGTCCACCATCTACAAGGTACAAGTCAGGAGTGTAAAGGAAAACTCTGCTTGCCTGGATGAGTGCAGCTCCAACAACACTCAAGAAGCTTGACACCATCCAGGACAAAGCAGCCCATTTGATTGCTCCCCCTCCCACAAACATTCAAATCTTCCACCACCGACGAACAGTGGCAGCCTTGTGCACCATCTATAAGATGCACTGCAGTAACTCACCAAGGTTCCTTACACAGCAGTTTCCAAACCCACCACCACTACTATCTAGAAGGACAAGAGCAGCAGATACTTGTGAACCCCAGCACTTGTAGGATCCCCTCCAAGTCACTCACCACCCCGACTTGGAAATATATTGCCGTTCCTTCACTGTCGCTGGGTCAAAATCCTGGAACTCCCTCCTGAACAGCATAGTGGGTGTACCTACATGTAAAGATCTGCAGCAGTTCAAGAAGGCAACTCACCATCACTTTCTGAAGGGCAACTAGGGATTGGCAATAAATGCTGGCTTAACCAGCAACACCCACATCCAGTAAATTAATAAATGAAATAGTTTCCTTTTTACAATTATATGGGTGTCACTGGTAAAGCTTCCCATCCCTAATTACCTTTGAACTCAGTGACTTCTCAGGCATTTCAGAGGGCAGCTAAGAGTAAACCATATTGTTATGGGTCTGGAGTTGCATGTCGTCCTGACTAGATAAGGATGGCATATTTCCTTCCCTAAAGGACATTCGTCAACCTGATGAGTTTTTATTGGAAATCCCATTATTTTCTTCGCATTATTTTGTTACTTTTTATAGCTAGTGGGGATTTTCACTTGCATTTGCACAAATCTTTTCTTTAACTTGATGCCATTTGTTTTTGCAGCAGGGTACCAAGGGGCAGCACAGTGGTTAGCACTGTAGCCTCAAAGTGCCAGGGACCGGGCTCAATTCCAACCTTGGGTGACTGGTTGTCTGAAGTTTGCACTATATCCCATGTCAACGTGTATTTCTTCCAGGTGCCCCGATTTCCTCCCACAATCCAAAGGTGTGCAAGTTAGATGGATTGGCCATGTTAAATTGCTCCTTGGTGTTCAGAGATTTAGTGGGGTTACGCAGATAGGGCAGGGGAGTAGGCCTAGGCTGAGTCTCTTTCAGAGGGTTGGTGCAGACTTGATGGCCGAATGACCTCCTTCTGCACCTAAGGAATTCTAATTTCCATTACGACATATTATGGAGACTTATGGCACCTTGCTGCAATAAATTCAATGCATGGCACACACCGCAGCCAAGTTATAATAATAGTGGATGGATTGGATATTTAAGTCATCTGGGGTGGGATTCTCCCATCCCGCGGCAGAGTGTCCATGCTGTCGTGAATACCATCGCCTTTTAGATAGCTGCTCCAGTTCAAGGGTAGCCAATTTGACCTCAACCCCAGTATATTGGTGGTGTTATTTGCCATTCATCAATCCAAGCCTGGATTATCATCTAGGTCATGCTGCATTGATATGGTAACACGGTCAGGTTGTTCCCTTCTGTCCCATTCTTTTATTTTGCCTTATCATTTTTGATCCATGGATGATTAATGGACATGTATCTTTAAATCAAGCAACAGAGAAAATGAGGAATTCAGAAATTACAGGAGAGCACAGTCTGCTAATCTCTGCTAGTTTGAATAGTAGCTTCAGACTTCTTGGCACAGAGAGCGAGAGAGAGATGGGGTGGGGTTAGACTCAGTTTGATTGGTTGGCTGGTGGCCAATGAATTGGCCAAAAAGTCATACACTGCCCGGTAACAGATGGTGATTGGATCCTATCCCTGTGGGATGGTTCTCAGAGATCTGAGGGAGCTGTTGCGTCCTCGACACAGAAAGAAAAGGACAAGCTTTCTCTCCCTCTCCAGAAAAACTGTGAGTGCAGTATTCAGGAAGCTGCAGAGAACCAGAATGAATGAATCTACAGGAAAACCATTACAGATTGCACCCAAAGACCAGATGTACTCCTAAAACTAACAGAGGAATGAATGAATCTACAGCAAAAATGTTGAACTGAAAGCAAAGTCTTAAAAGGAGTAACGTCCTGGAAACACCCATTTGAAACAATTACATTTTTTTTCTCTTTACCTTATTTTTTTACCCTCTTTCTCCCCTCTGTGTTTGTTTGTCTTGTGTGTCAGTGTGTAGAGGTTGGGTGGTGGGGCAAGTTATAGTGAGGAATTAGGAATTAGCTAATAGTTAATCAGTTGTTTTGCTGCCTATTTCATTATCGTTCTTGTTATAAATAATCAGTAATTGTGCTTAAGCTTACAGACCTGGTGACTGCAGTTATTGGGCAGCCAAGGACCAAAGACTTAGGGTATTTTCATCAGAATTATTGCTTAATTCACTTGTGTTGTGACTCTGGGTCAAGTGGGGCTAGAATTGACCCCGCCCTGGCCCAGGGTGTCTTAACAACACTAAATATTCCATCCATTTTCACAATTTTGAATGCCACAGTCAAAAGGTCAGGCTTAAGAAATATCGCCTGAAAAGGCAGGATGAAACTTGTTTTCAGCAGTGGTTTATCTGGCCAGGCTGGACATGATTCACACATCAAACTCGGCAAACTGAAAACCAGCTCATTATCACTGAATCATCCCTGTTAATATTACTGGGACATAGTTTATGTATGAATGCTGTGGGAGCTGACAAAATGAAACATTGTACCATTACTTAATCCCTGCATGTCAGAATTGTGTTGGCGTGCATAATTCTACCAATCAGAAAATATGTAGTCTTGCATAATTATATAAAATGAGAAGCAATAAGAAAGAAAACACAAGTGATAATTTACTTTTTAATTAAGACAACCTACCTTCAACAGCAAGGAAGAATGCTATTGGTACCATTTTTATTACAACAACGTAAGGACTGCTTGGACTAGCGGTCGTTTTATAAGGTAGTCGTTTGTGTCTAACAGTGAAAGATTTTTTTCTTTATATTGCAAAGACCGAAAGCAGTACCTATATTTCAGCTGAAAGTAATGGCAACATAAACATTGCTTGATGGACTTTACAATGAATCCTCTTTGAATTGAACAGCCAATTTAAAGTCAAGCAAATGCAAGGATATGGCTTACATTATCCAGGTTGGTGTTCTCTGAATCTATTAGCGTTTCCAGGTTCCTCTGCATTTTTCCCAGTTAAAGCCTTTCAAAACCACTTATCTTTCCATGTAACACTGTCTGGGGAAAAAATACTTATTTGATTAAATAACTGTTTCTTGGCTGGTTATATATTTAGCTTCAAATTTTCAAGCCATTTGTATGACCTGTAAAGTTGACCTTGTAGTCTTGACAGTGGTGTAAATCTTGCTGAACTCTTTTCAATATCTTCTTTTAGCGCTGTCAAAGTGTGTAACGGCAAGGCGCTGATGTCAGTGTCTGGTGCTGATGTAATTACAGATTGTGACACTGCCCACACCATTACGTGTGAAGACATTTCAGTGAGTTTTGACTTGTCACCTTTTCTTAGTAATAAAATTTCAATAAGGTTCACAGCAGTCGCTGTCTTCAAGCTGCTGTCTTCCTTTTCTTGCTTGCATGATATGAAGTAACAGGTAAATCCTATCAACAGCAGAGATATTGTTGCATCAATAAAAAATGCTTCTTAAGATGACCTAACATGCACAGGGTAGGGGGGCTTGTGCGGAAGGAAACTAGCAGAATTCTAAAAGCTATAGAAAAGGAACAAGAGGAATTCACCCTTGCAATTCTGATCTTGCTGCTACACTATTTCTGCTGGAGGATGGCGTGGCATAGAGACATGCATTCGGGTCATGATATATCACATTGGATAAACCCATCATTTGTATAGCTTAACATTAACTAGGGCAAAAATCATCTTGCATCTCGCTTCCAGTGGAATTAGGATGCAATTTCAATTGATAAAGAAAAACCTGCATTTGTATAGCACCACTTATGACTACAGGGCATTTCAAAGTGCTTTGCAGCCAATTAAATATTTTTTTAAGTATAGTCACTGTTGTAATGTAGGAAACACAGCAG
The DNA here is from genome assembly GCF_902713615.1 of Scyliorhinus canicula. NCBI lineage: Eukaryota > Metazoa > Chordata > Chondrichthyes > Carcharhiniformes > Scyliorhinidae > Scyliorhinus > Scyliorhinus canicula. The sequence continues at coordinate 131,666,793 of NC_052156.1, forward strand.
CTGATTCACACACCATGGGGTAAATGTTCTGGTCCTGCCCTCCTGGGAAGCGTCGTGGGCAGGATGGATAATCTAGCCGACCATTTAAAGGTCCGCTGACCTCGGGCAAGAATTTTCGGACTCAGGGGTGGGAGCAAGTGGAAAATACCGCCCAGTAAGTTCACATGATGTGATAATGACTGACTATTCTGGTTTGTGATGTTAAGGGATCAATATTTGCCAGGACACCAGGGATGACTCCTCTTCAAAATCATGCCAAGGGATCTTTTACATCCACCTGCGAGGGTAGACTAGCCATTGGTTTAACATCTCATTCGATCGAAAGACGAGGCTCTCTTAATATTGCACTGGAGTGCCAGTCTAGACTTTCATTCTTAAGATCTGGAGTGGAATTTAAACCCACCAAACTGACTCAGAGGCCAGAGTGCTGCCAACTGAGTGACAGCTGGCAAAGAGGCTCAAAACTGGCAAGTTCTCTCTCCTCTTGAAATTCAAATCCAATCCCATATGAAATTATTTACTCGACAGCCTTCCAATTCATCAGAATCTTGAGATCAGAGGTTTTATCATAATATTCTGGAGATTTTCAACTTCACCGCCTGGTGGTGTGATGGATCAAAATCGACTTCGAGAACATATCTGAGTTTATTCCATCATTGGAAAGCAATAGAAAGAAAATTGGGGTGTGATGCAATTGGTCACTGATCCTGTACCATTGGATATTCAACATCCCCAAAGTTAAATAACCCCCCCTCCCCCCCCCCCCCACATGACATTTCATGTTAATGGTCTCATTCACAGGCAGTTAATAATTATCTGAATGCTTATTAAAGGATTATTACCACACAAAAACAATTAATTTACCATTCTATTGAAATTTGGTGGTATAGATATGACATTTTATATTCTGAGGTTAATCCATAATCCTGCCTTCAACTATATTCAGTTTAATTATGAGCAGAGACATCAGACAATTAGTTTCTTGTTTGAGTGCCTTGATTCCATCTCCCCATTTCAACCTAATTGAAAGTTATTGAAAGACAATGGGCCATAACCTCCATGGAATGGCATTCAGCATCGGTTTGCCACTCCGTACCCGCTTACCTGTGATAAATGTCTTCAGTGCCTGCCTCATCCGACATTCCTGATAGGCCGGACAAGATTCAAGCTGCTGGAAAGCATGTGAGTTCAAAGATGCAACCAACAGGTCAGCGGAAGGTAAGTGTCTCAGGTAAGTGGATGGGATTTGGGAGTTGGAGGTATCAGACTTCAGGGGGTTTGGGTATCTGGGGGGTGTTGGATATTTGGGGATGGGGAGGTTGGATATGGAGGTTGTCCAGACATCGAGGGGAATTGGACATCAGTGGGGGTGGAGAGTTCAGACATCAGCAGGGGTCGGACATTGGGAAAAGTGAATCGGACATGGGAGGGGTGGAAGGGTCGTTTACAGGGGAGGTGGAGTGAGTCAGTGGGGTGGGGGGGGTCGGGCATGAGAGGGTGCGTGCTTGGCACGGGGGCATGGGAGGACTGGATATTGAGACGGGTGTACTTGGGTTAGGTCAGAGGGGCAGATCAGTGGGGGTCGGTTGGATCGGATTGGGGGATCAGGGGTTTGAGCCGGGTGGGGTCATGTCGGGGGGTTTGAGTCAAGGGGAGTCTGGTTGGGGGGGGGGGGGTCAGTTGGGGTGGGGGGATCCAGTTGGGATGATCGGAGGTCGTGTTGGAGGAGGGGGTTCGGGTTGAGGAGCAGGGAATAGCTAAAAGGGCAATAGCCTGTAACTTCCTGGGGGTCCGGGGTGGAGAATACCATGGGAGGATGCTTAGTGGAGAGGGGGTTGGGGAAGCCCCCTTGGGGGAGTCGGGGGTGTGGGGAAGCTCCACGCTGCAATCAATCTGGATATTTAATATAGTTACACCGAAGTTAAAGTGGTTTCCTTTATTCTATCCTTTTCAGAGTAACTATGAATGTAAAACTGCAGAGCCATCCGAAGTTAGCAATTTAAATTGCTTTGTTGAATGGCTCCCAGCTTAGCGCAATTGTCCAGGGAAATAAGCCCTTCTGGACAAATGCTGAGTAAACCCTTACCTGGGTACTTCCAATAGGGATTCCCCAGCGCGTCCTTGGGATAACTCCCAAAATCTGAAGCCGGGAATCTACAAAGTTACAGGCGATTGCCCTCTTAGCAGACATTGAGGTTAAATATAATTACCCTGCCAGAAATTAGATTTGGCTGTGAAACATCAGTCTTATTTTCTTGACTGAAGCATCTCAAAACATTATGCAGTTGGTCTGCCCAAGCCATTCAGCATGCTTTTTCTTCTGATTACCAAATGGACAGCGATGGTTCAGGAATGCAGCTCGCGCCACCTTCTCAAGGGCAACGAGAGAAGAGCAATAAATACTGGCCTTGCCAGCGACAACCGCATCCCATGAACAAATCAAAACGAAAACATTCTATTACAATGTGACAGCAGTGATTTTCTATCATATTATTCACAACTGGTTAGAAACATTTACTGAAAGTGATAGAAATTTCTGACATGTAAGAAAATACAAATATTGATCCAGCTGTGGCAATTATTTATCAGGGTCAGGGCAATCCCTGTTTTACCTTGTCTGTTTGTGCTTAGACTCTTGTGCTGAATGCACCTCCTCAGACTGGATCATCTGACTCTTATCATATGCTCTGCAGATTTCATTCCCTAATATTTCTGAATGTTATTCATTCTCAGGTCAAGTCAATAATCACTGCAACATGTATTAATGCTCCCATGTGACTTTTTGTGACATTTACCGCAAAGAGCTGCAGTGGCGGCAAACAAAATAAAACAACATGATTGTATTCTGACATGTTTTAATTCGAGGAGTTGACAGGTACTCTGGTATTTGCACCCTTCATAAATACAACTTAAAATCTCTCTGGAGAAAAGATATGGTTGCAAAACGAACTGCCACTGACTTTGGAAGTAAATATCAATGACGCACTACTATTGAACAGGCTAAATGCAACATGCAACATCTATTCTTTTCAAATAATCCTTTGCTGAAGACTGAAAGTAATGTATCACCTATTTATGCATGAACTACATTTGTTTCAGACATTTCCATCATTACCAGCTGTCTTCGCTGTATTTTATTCTTGAGAAAACACCCCCAATTCCCTTTTCCCTACCATCCCCTCTGATCAATTTGGTTTACACCCTTACCGTCTCATAAAATCAGAGCAAATTTCAGGGTGTAATTATGTTACGACCAGGTGAGGAGAGTTGAAATGACTCTCTTATTCTCTCACTCCTCATTTGACTGTAGCAGGATTTTTTAAAAATAATTTAGAGAGGATGTGCTTTGCCAATTCTGTGTAAGTATCCTACTAGTTAGTGTTGAGGTTGCAGAGAATTATTCAGACAGGTTTTCTTCAGTTAAAGACAGAATGAGATAAATCTATTATTAACTGAAAAGCAAACAACATAATTCATATGGTCATACATGTTAGCCTGGGCCCACGCACACACACAAGTACAGATGGCAGTGTAAGAGAATAAGCTTTTAAGGATTATAAAATCCATGAAAAAAAAATTGGGTACCTGATTAGTTGTTCCTTAGTTGGTCTTGAAGCATTGATTCAATATTGCAGCCAATCAGCTTAGCTAAACTCCGGGATGGAGTCATACTAATCAGAATTCCACATTTTAAAAGATTCCAGTTCTCAGTCTCAGAGCGGTCACTTTACCAACCAATGAAATACTTTCAGAAAGAGAGAGAGAAGGCACATGGCCTCAATAACCTCAGAGGACATCATTGTCCTTTTCACTTCTTCCTCTTTACTGCTTGACAGGGCTTTCCTTGAAACACTTCGCTGGTTGTATATTCCAGAGGGACTTGGCAACCTGCTGCAGTTATTGTTTCAGAACAGGCAATTGAATTTTGATGTCTCGCCACAGAAACATTTGCAAATACACTTGTGGTATGCATAACTAGGAGACTTCCAGGAGATTTATTGTCTATCTTCATTCCAACTATCTGAATGTGAAATAGTGTTTTGTAGCAGCTCAGCCTGCGAGGGTGTGATCCAGATCATGCAGGGTGGAGCAAGTCGGGTGGTGACTCCACAAAGTCTGGGTTTGGCGCACCCCCAGAACTCACTCGGTGTATCCAGCTTCACACCGGGCACAATACAATCACTGAATCGTACCCCATATCTTCAAAAAGCACATCCATATGGCAATTATAGCAACTAGTTCTAGTTTTGCTGGGAATACAACTAATACTTTCACTTAAGTTTCACCAAGGGCATCATGAAGGACTTCAGTGACAATGAGAAATGCAGATCCTTTCTTTCTCTTTGCTTCTGATTATTATTATTGTTCTTGTGAGATTTTAACCATCAAATACAAGGTATAGTATTCAATTTGACATGCTTTTTGGCACACTGTCTATTCTCTTTACACTTGTTTGGCTCTCAAAGGCTTTTTTACTATTTGGACAATCCTTCAACTCTCTTTCATATTGTTTTAATAACTGATTATCTGGTCAATTAGCTTACTTACTAATATACTTGTTTTCTATAGCTTTTATTTCAAAATTCCAAATCAATATTGAAATCTGCTTAGTTAAGCACTGCAGAGCTCCTCCAGAGTAATTCAGGTAATACAAGCATTGCTTCAGGATGCCAATGACCAGCTCAAGCCGATTTCTTGTCACATCTCTTGTTGTATGTCTGCTGTGCATATGTGGATGGGTTGAGGGCTGGTGTTATGAGCCATGTTACTGGTGGGTAACCCTTGTTATCACAGTAGTCACCCTTTGGTATGAGATGGTAATTGCAATGCAATTGACATGAAGGACAGAGAAGATCCATTGTAGTTGTCAGGATACAGGAGATTGCCCTCCATGAGGTGCTGTGTGGTCACACATCAACCGTTCACTGTAAATATGGACTGAAGTGACTCAATTGATGGTGCAATTGATCAAATTCCAGCAGAATACCATGACTAATGTTATGACTGCTATGCTATGAGAATGTACATGAAGCATGATGTAAGTTGAATTGGCCATTGTTGAATTTAGTAGCCTGATCTTTGTGGAAACACAAGGGTTAAGTGAGTGAAAAATAGAAATGGTCAACTCACCTGGTCTAATAAGCACAAAACAGAAATATTCTGTGTGCTGCATTCCAGAGGCAGGATATGGACGATAAAATGATCAAAAGCCCATAATTGGGATCTGTCTCCATCATAAACATTCCACTGGTACAAATACCTATGATTACCAAAACACTGGCAGGGTGAACCTCATTCAGGAAGTCTTCTGGTTCCAGATTCATCGTCAAGGGGGTGAGGAACCTTACAGCAGTGTGGAGGAAGACACCTGGGTGATGTTTATCAAACATTGGGAGGATACAGATTCTGTGGAATATTTATAAATTGAGGACACAACAAAATTGAAAGAGGCCAGTTTGTGATTTTGTTGTTCATCGATAGGCCCTGCCATGATTCATGGGCTGGATTCCATGGGCGGGATTGTCCGACCCCCCCCCCCCCCCCCCCCCCCCCGCCGGGCCGGAGAATCGCCAGGGGGATCCCGTCCCGCCGCCAACTGCCACATTCTCCGTCGTCGGTTTTTCGGCGGGGGCGGGAAACGCGCCATGCCGGTCGGGGGCCGTTGGCAGTGGCCCCCCCTGCGATTCTCTGGCCCGCGATGGGCCGAGTGGTTTCTTTAGGAGTTTTTTTAACTGTCAAAAAGTATATTTTCAAACACTTCATAAGGACTCTGTCTAGGAGGGGTGACATCAGCCTTGACTACTCAGTGAATGGACCATGGTGCAAGGAGTAACTTTATTTTTTCCCCTTTATTCTTTCATGGGTTGTGGGAATTGCTGGGCAAGGCCAGTATTTGTTATTGATTCCTAATTGCCCTTGAACTGAGTGGAAATTAAGAGTCAACCAGATTGCTGTGGGTTTGGAGGCCAGACTAAGAAAGAAGCAATATCTCCTTCCCTAAAGCCCATTAGATGTGCGTTTATGAGAATTGATGGGAGTTTCATGGTCACCATTCCTGATATGTGTTTGAAATTGAAGATTTATGAGTTGAATTAAAATTCCACCAGCTGCTGTGATGTGATTTGAACCCGTTCTCTTAGAGTTTTAACCTGGGCCTTTGGAATATTAGTCCAGTGCTATTATCACTGTGCCACTATCTCACCACCATCTTGATCACCATATGTACAGTTCTGAACACATGTACAGAGGGTATAATCCTCTGGCCTTGGCTGTGCAGCCAAACATTGGCTAATGCATCTTTTCCACTGGACATCTGACCAATGTTCCAGGTGTGAACAGATTAGAAGGGACCAGTTTGACGAGGTGAGAGAAAAGCTTGTCAGCATTGTGATGAAAATGAATAACCCTTTGGTCTCCTGTTTGAGTTAAAGCAGAGAGCTGGAAGAGAAGTACCAGTTTTCTTTTTTTTTTAAATTTAGATTACCCAATTATTTTTTCCAATTAAGGGGCAATTTAGCGTGGCCAATCCACCTACCCTGCACATCTTTGGGTTGTGGGGGTGAAACCCATGCAGACACGGGGAGAATGTGCAAACTCCACATGGACAGTGATCCAGCATTGTGATTCGAACCCGCGTCCTCAGCGCCGTAGGCAGCAATGCTAACCACTGTGCCACTGTGCTGCCCTGAAGTACCAGTTTTCTGCGGTTGAGTTAAAGACAGAATTGAAGATTCAGCTTTGTGGATATCCTCCAGTGAATTGGATGTGCAAACATTTGATCTCATAGTGAAAGTAAGACAGGCCAATTGCCCTGTGGATTTGGAGGATACAGCTTCTGTAGAATATTTATGAATTGAGGACACAACCAAATTGAAAGAGGTCAGTTCGTGAATTTTGTTGTTCATCGATAGGTCCTACCATGATTCATGGGCTGGATTCCATGGGCGGGAAACGAACCTGGGATCCTGACGCTGTGAAGCTGCAGTGCTAATCACTTGTGCCACCGTGCTGCCCCATGTCTCTTTGATGTCAATGTCACATCATCATGTGCCCCATAGATTAGTATGCCCATTCCGTCAACTCCTTACACAAACCTTCCCCAAATGCATTACCTTCTTCGTAACAATATGAAACTATCTCTCTCACTACTTGCATGACCCTAGTTTTTGTTATTTACATTACTCCCTCATTCTACCCTCAACCCACCCACTGAATCACCCCGCTACAGATTGGGTTTCTGGGAAGGCTCTGTCTGAGCGTATCCTGGTGACTGCTCCACTGGGTCAGAGGACTGGGGTAGAGCCTGGGTTAGGTCAACCCCCCCCTCACAGCATATGGAGTGATTCAGGGGTCATCTGGCTCCAACTCGTGGTAATTGCAAACCTGTGATCTGGTGGGATTGAGAGTGATGAGAGCTTGTCTATTCCTTTGGATAGTACCAGACAATGTCTGGACCAGATACGGGTCCAGGTGTTCAATGCTAGTGAGAATGAAGCCTTCGGTTTTTTGGTCCCAAACCAGACTCACTGTCCTGGCATGATTTCCGGGGCTGGATTCTCTGTTTTCCGCCGCGCCACATTTCCGTTTCACCCCGCCGGCGGGATGCTCCGTTAAGCCGGCCGGTCAATGGGGTTTCCCATTGTGGGGCAGTGCCACGCCATCAGGAAACCCCCGGGCTGCCGGCAAAATGGAGCATCCCGCCGCGGAGAATCCAACCCCCTGTGCCTGGCATTGTACCATTGGTGTTGTTTTTTCCGAAAGTTCAACTCCTCCACCCTGACTGTGTTATAATAATAATAATCTTTATTGTCACAAGTAGGCATGCATTAACACTGCAATGAAGTTACCGTGAAAAGCCCCGAGTCACCACATTCCAGAGCCTGTTCAGGTACACAGAGGGAGAATTCAGAATGTACAAATTATCTAACAGCACATCTTTCAGGACTTGTGGGAAGAAACCGGAGCACCCGGAGGAAACCCACGCAGACACAGAGAGAAAGTGCAGACAGTGACCCAAGCGGGGAATTGAACCTGGGACCCTGGCGCTGGTAAGACATGCGACTGAAGGTTTACCGGCTACAGCGGAACCTCCATTTTTAAATGATGGGCAACAAGAAGTTCGGCTGGAGAGAATCTGTTGACCACGGAGTAGCCCGATACTGCATAAGAGCTACATGACAATCTAAATTATTGGACATCAGATCCTTATTCGTACGGACCGCAAATCAGCTTCCCCATTGACTTGGGGGAGGAGAAGGGACCACTTTTTAAAAAGTTGGTTTGATAACTAGTTCTGCTGGGTTGTATGAAACCTGACTATCTCTAACCATCAGAATAATAATCAAAATCTATGATGTAAGTTTTGCCATACAATCAAAGATTTCAAGCCCTATTTTGTACCAGGTGTTGAGGAAGGACAGATGACAACAGGGTCCGGTTGGTATTTGAGTGTGAATGCTGCAGGTGGGGCAGAATATTCCTCATGGTGCATCTTCCTGAAGCAGTTTCCGTATAAGTCTTCGAGGCTTGAAAATGAGAGCCATTACTGTTTATCAATGCCGCTTTTGCTACCGATCCACTGGGACGCTTGACATGACATCTTGTCAAAGCGGGAGCGTAATTGTCTTGGTATTTGGGTATTGGTACTGTGGCACCAACAATAGACAAAATTAGTACGGTTGCCATTGCTACCATGTTGTAGAAGGTGCTAGGACAGTATTATCGGAAGGGAGAGCCGCGGGCACATCAGGGTTTTTACTTAAAGCTAATTTATTTACAATATGTACGTAGTGCGTTATCAAGAAGGTACAGCTCCCCTCAAGGATGCCCATCTATTCCGTATACACACACACACACACACCTTCCTGATGTTAGTGCCACTTCAGTGTGTTCCATAGATATTAACATATCCATTCTGTTAATCCCACAAGGTAGAAGATCAGCCATTATCTAGTTGCGTGATGGAGCAAACTCAAGAGGTCAAAATGGCCGACTCCTGCTCCTATTTTCTATGTTGGATACACTCAGCTGATCAGTGCAGGGTGTGTGGAGAGATAAACAGAGTTGGTGGGGAAAATTTAATCTGTGCTGTCCATTGAAAAACATAGAGGATCAGAGGCAATAGTTTTTCACACCCCACCCACTTTCAGTCGTGACTAATATTTGGCTGAGTATAAAACTGGCTGGGATTTTCATTTGGCAAGTTAGGTTGGAATTACTTTCAGACATTGTTTTCCTCTCTGACCTGCTGAGTGTTTCTGACATTTTCTTAACTCTCTAACTCTGTCATTGTACCTTCAATTTAGAATTACTGGTAAGTGGAAACAACCACGTTGTTTTGTTAAAGTAGTAATATAAATTAATCATTTCACTTCTTTTACATTTAAAACTGCGCTCCACTCCTCCCGACTGGTCACCCTCGCGTATTACAGCAGTGATTTTGTGCAGCATCTATTGTGATGCAGATGTTTGAGGTATGTTAATGACATGCACACTTTCATGTTGTTTAAATTGCATATCGTGGAGTGAATAAACTAAATAAAATGAATTCATGAAAGAGTTCAGTATTTGAAGGTGACAATTCAGGAATAAAAATCTTAAATTATGTTGTCTTCATTGATCACCAACAACACATTTTGAATATGAGTTCTGCTGACAAAGGTATTAACCCATTTAATATAAACAGATACACTCTCCTTTTAAAGCATAAGGCAGAAGATTGTTTTGCATATCTGTTAAGAAGGTAAATATTCGCACAGAATAACTTCGGAGCTAATGGCCGGGATTCTCCCTTCTGGGGACTAAGTCCTCATGCCATCGGGAAAACCGGCGCCTACGATTCTGGGATCAATGGCACCCCAATATTAGGAATTCTCACCTGTCTAGGGGCCTAGGTGGGTGCCGAAGGGGGTGGCGCCCCTCCAGTCAGCGGTGAAGGGCTAGTGCGAGTTCACGCATGCGCAGAATGGCCAGCATGATCTCGCGCATGCGCAGAACGGCCGGCGAGATTCCGCGCATGCGCAGACCGGCTGGTGTATTTTCACGCATGTGCGGGGGTTCTCTTCTCCACGCCGGCCCCCGGGTAATATGGCGGAGCCCTACAGGGGCCCAGCATGGCTGGAAGAAATGCCCCCACAGAACAAGCCCCACCACAGATTGGTGGGCCCCGATCGTGGGCCAGGCCACCGTTGGGGGCCCTCTCGGGGTCAGATCCCACCACGCCCCCCTCCCGAGGATCGCCCATGCATACTGACCTGCCAAGTCCTGCCATGTGGGACCTGAGTAACCCACGCCGGTGGGAGTGACAAAAAATGGACGGCTGCTCGGTCCTTCGGGGCCCGGAGAATCGCCGGGGGGCCCACTGCCAACGACCTCTGACCGGCATGGTGGTAATCCCGCCCCCGCCCAAAAAACACCGCCAGAGAATACGGCAGCCAGCGTCGGGGCGGGATTCGCGCCTCCCCCCGGGGATTCTCCAACCCGGCGGTGCGGTCGGAAAATCCCGCCCAATATATTTGATAGCAATCAGATGCTGAAATAACAATTACAGTTCTCAAAGGGGAAAGGTTGAAATCATGCCATATGATATCAGTGACACACTTTCATTTTAAACAGTTTAGCAATTTCATTAAAGTATCAGAGACCTCACAGCAAGATTTCAATATGCTGATTCTTAATAGACACAATCTGATTTCATCCCTCATATTGCTTATTGCAACTGAAAAGTTAATAATTGTTTAGATACTCACTTGTAATAAAAGATCTAAGTACTTTGCTGGACGTATATAGCCCACCAAATATGTCTGCATAATGAGTCCCATCAGTTAACTGCTGGCATATGATGTCGGGCAACACATCTGGGCACAGAGGGTTAGGTTGGCACTTTGTCAGCTTCAGTTCCTGAACAATGGATCATAGCCAATGTTATAACCTGTGAATAAGAACAAGGAGCATTTTCCTGCTCTTCCATCTGGAGAGGCATGATGTCAGGCCTTGGTGAATTCAATTATTTAGTTTCTCCAACTGACCATAAACTTCAAGCTTCATTGATGTTCCATCTGTTTCCCATAACTGCTGCCTTTGTTATTAACGATAAGTCTGATATGTGATCCTTGTTTATTAATGCAGCTTATCATTACTTGCAGGACCGAGCTCTAATTTCGCTGCTAATGTCAGGTTCCTGGGAAATGAAAATCAAATGCGTGCTGGACCTCATTTTCCAAAGCAATCATATAGTCATTCAGACTTATATGGCTCCCATCTTCAGAGATTATTCCATAAATAAGTTAGCATTTAAACTCTGGGTCCATGTGTCATTAGTCATTAGTCCTGGTCAAGTCACATAGTGGGGACAATGAATCCTTGAGAGCGATTCAGAATAGAATTAATAGATTGATACCAAGTTTAAAATCTCTTAGTTATCATATATTCAAGGATCTGGATCTCTTTAGAGAGGCTTGTTTGAAATATTTAAAATGATAGAGGGCGCAATTTACCACCTTGTTGTGCCTGACTTGGTGTCGGACAAGGCCATTGAATCCGTCAAGAGGCCTCTGTGCCCGAGTGGCACTGACAGACTGGCAGGGGCACTGCCAGTGTGCCAGGCTGGCAATACCAAGGTGCATGGGTGTCAGGTTGCCCGTGTCAGGGCTCGGGCCTGAGCCTTGTTGCCTTTTCTGTGGCTCTGCTGTAACCATGGCAATCAGTGAGGTTGCCCTTCTTTCTTTTGATATCTATATTCTAATGCTCAGAGTCGCCAGGTATCAAATGATACCACCACAAGGTTCAACCGGCTATCGATCAAAGAGCCAAACACCAGTTTATTAGTTCAAGGTCAAGGGTACTTTATTTACACACACACAATGAATCATGCAACATACACTACTAGTTAACTACACCTATCGACTAAGACAACCTGTACTTAACTTCAGGTACCCGGCTTAGGTCACAGTGGCCCTTGTTCGATTCTGGATCTATCGAGTCTGGAGAAGTAACTGCTGCTCAGCTAGGCTCATCCGTCTGGTAGCGAGCGTGGAACTTGGACTTGCGTCTGGTAGTGCTGCGATTGCAGATGGTCGTAGCCGGGGCGTTAGGTCCAAAAGTGGATGAACACGTTTTGGACTCTCTTCTTATGCTAGGGGGTTTTTGCGCTCTTTTGGGTGGTCCTTCAGTTTGTACCCTACTAATTGTGTGATCCCTAATCGCTATGTTTGATTTCTAACCAATAAATGGGCGGGTGCCTGGATGGCTGGGCATATCCCAAGCGGTCACTGACCCCGTTGTTTACGCTTCCCTAGAACAGGGAGTGGCGCCGAAATGTCTGGGACTCTACCGGTCGCTCGAGTACCAGTCCTTTGTCTTTCTGGAGATGGGCCATCAAATGCTAATCGGTCCATCAACGTGCTAATTGGTTGGAGTTTCAATACCGTCTGGACTCCTCACTTGCAAATATACATTTCAGGCTCTGAGCCTGCCTGAATCTTGCTTTGTCGGTTCCTGGTTGGAAGTGGCCATCCCAGATGGGGCAGGCAATAAACAAAGAAATAACTGGTGCATGTAGAAATGGTACAGCAGTTATCATGGGGGATTTTTAATCTACATGTTGATTGGTTTAACCAGGTCGATCAAGGCAGCCTTGAGGAAGAGTTTATAGAATATATCCGCAATAGTTTCCTAGAACAGTATGTAATTGAACCTATGAGGGAACAAACGTCCTAGATCTGGTCCCGTGTAATGAGACAGGATTAATTAATGATCTCATAGTTATGGATCCTCTCGGAAGGAGCGATCACAATATGGCAGAATTTAAAATACAGATGAGATGAGTGAGAAGGTAAAATCAAACACTGGTGTTTTGTGCTTAAACAAAGGAGATTACAATGGGATGAGAGAAGAGCTAGCTAAGGTAGACTGGGAGCAAAGACTTTATGGTGAAACAGTTGAGGAACAGTGGAGAACCTTCCAAGCAATTTTTCACAGTGCTCAGCAAAGGTTTATCCCAACAAAAAGGAAGGACGGGAGAAAGAGGGAAAATCGATCGTGGATATCTAAGGAAATAAGGGAGATTATCAAATTGAAGGAAAAAGCATACAAAGTGGCAAAGACTAGTGGGTGACTAGAGGACTGGGAAATCTTTCGGGGGCAACAGAAAGCTCCTAAAAAAGCTATAAAGAAGAGTAAAATAGATTATGAGAGTAAACTTGCTCAGAATATAAAAACAGATAGTAAAAGTTTCTACAAATATATATAAAAAAAAGAGTGGCTAAGGTAAATATTGGTCCTTTAGAGAATGAGAAGTGAAGCCCAGTGAAGCAGTTGAGGCTCCTTCATTAAATGTTTTTAAGATAAAGATAGTTTTTTGAAGAATAAAGGGATTAAGGGTTATCGTATTCGGGCTGGAAAGTGGAGCTGAGTCCACAAAAGATCAGCCATGATACCCGCGCAATAAAGAGGGGTAAAAGGGGTCATGAAATATCTTTGGCTAGCAGGGTTAAGGAAAATCCCGAAGCCTTTTATTCGTATATAAGGAGCAAGAGGGTAACTAGAGAAAGGATTGGCCCACTCAAAGACAAAAGAGGGAATTTATGCGTGGAGTCAGAGGAAATGGGTGAGATTCTTAATGAGTACTTTGCACCGGTATTCACCAAAGAGAGGGACATGACGGATGTTGAGGCTAGGGATGGATGTTTAAATACTCTAGGTCAAGTCGGCATAAGGAAGGGGGAGGTTTTGGGTATTCTAAAAGGCATTAAGGTGGACAAGTCCCCAGGACTGGATGGGATCTATCCCAGGTTGCTGAGGGAAGCGAGGGTCAAAATAGCTGGGTCCTTAACAGATATCTTTGCAGCATCCTTGAGCACGGGTGAGGTCCCGGAGGACTGGAGAATTTCTAATGTTGTCCCTTTATTTAAGAAGGGTAGCAGGGATAATCCAGGGAATTATAGACCTGTGAGCTTGACGTCAGTGGTAGGCAAACTGTTGGAGAAGATACCGAGGGATAGGATCTATTCACATCTGGAAGAAAATAGACTTATCAGTGATAGGCAGCATGGTTTTGTGCAGGGAAGGTCATGTCTTACAAACCTAATAGAATTCTTTGAGGAAGTGACAAAGTTAATTGATGAGGGAAGGGCTGTAGATGTCATATACATGGACTTCAGTAAAGCGTTTGATAAAGTTTCCCATGGCAGGTTGATAGAAAAAGTGAAGTTGTATGGGGTTCAGGGTGTACTAGCTAGATGGATAAAGAACTGGCTGGGCAACAGGGGACAGAGAGCAGTGGTGGAAGGGAGTGTCTCAAAATGGAGAAAGGTGACTAGTGGTGTTCCACAGGGATCCGTGCTAGGACCACTGTTGTTTGTGATAAACATAAATGATCTGGAGGAAGGTATAGGTGGTCTGATTAGCACGTTTGCAGATGAAACTAAGATTGGTGGAGTTGCAGATATCGAGGAGGACTGTCAGAGAATACAGCAAAATATAGATAGATTGGAGAGTTGGGCAGAGAAATGGCAGATGGAGTTCAATCCAGGCAAATGCAAGGTGATGCATTTTGGAAGATCTAATTCAAGAGCGGACTATATGGTCAATGGAAGAGTCCTGGAAAAAATTGATGTACAGAGAGATCTGGGAGTTCAGGTCCATTGTACCCTGAAGGTGGCAACGCAGGTTGATAGAGTGGTCAAGAAGGCATACAGCATGCTTGCCTTCATCGGACGGGGTATTGAGTACAAGAGTCGGCAGATCATGTTACAGTTGTTTAGGACTTTGCTTAGGCCACATTTAGAATACTGCATGCAGTTCTGGTCGCCACATCACCAGAAGGATGTGGCTGCTTTAGAGAGGGTGCAGAGGAGGTTCACCAGGATGTTGTCTGGTATGGCGGGTGCTAGCTATGAAAAAAGGTTGAGTAGGTTAGGATTGTTTTTGTTGGAAAGACGGAGGTTGAGGGGGGACCTGATTGAGGTCTACAAAATTATGAGAGGTATGGACAGGGTGGATAGCAACAAGCTTTTTCCAAGATAGGGGGTGTCATTTACAAGGGGTCACGATTTCAAGGTGAGAGGGGGAAAGTTTAAGGGAGATGTGCGTGGAAAGTTTTCTACGCAGAGGGTGGTGGGTTCCTGGAACGCTTTGCCAGCGGAGGTGGTAGAGGCGGGCACGGTAGCATCATTTAAGATGCATCTAGACAGATATATGAACGGGCGGGTAACAGAGGGAAGTAGACCTTGGAAAATAGGGGACAGGTTTAGATAAAGGATCTGGATCGGCGCAGGCTGGGAGGGCCGAAGGGCCTGTTCCTGTGCTGTAATTTTCTTTGTTCTTTGTTCTTTTTGATCTCATTGAAAGGCGGAGCAGGCTTGAGGGGCCATGTGGCCTACTCCTGCTCCTTGTTCT
Source organism: Scyliorhinus canicula (assembly GCF_902713615.1). NCBI lineage: Eukaryota > Metazoa > Chordata > Chondrichthyes > Carcharhiniformes > Scyliorhinidae > Scyliorhinus > Scyliorhinus canicula. The sequence goes on from NC_052156.1 coordinate 131,682,189, forward strand.
TATGGCTACAGGGTGCCTTACCCAAAAAGGTGGAGTAGGGAGGGGGGGGGGGGCTCGAGGATGCCGGAAGAGGTATGTTGGGTGAATTGGGAACGGGGGACTGGAGATTACCGTGAGGTGGATTGAAAGTTTGATGTCAAAAGGTCATTGATTTTGGGTATAAGTTACTGGCAGAAACAAGTTCCAAAATATTATTTCCCTCAGTTTAGTTTTTTTTTGGTCTGCTTTCCTTTCCTAAGGGCAACATTGAATGGCAAAGTGGCTGAATGGGATTGGATCAATAGACCAGCAAAACCTTTACTGTCCAAATGTCAGAGCCCAAAATACATTTCAATGTTTCCACAAATCATTCTGCTTTAACTTGTACTCAAAGGCAGCAATTAATTCCCTCAATGGACTTCTGCAAGTGCAATTATTTTAAGTGAATTAGCTGTTTTACAACTTAATTATGAGTCAACCTTCTTAATTTTTGTGAATCATACTTACGTGATTTGTTCGTTTGATCTTTGCTTACTGGAGAATTTCTGGAGTGAATGTTTTAGGCTTAGAATTTCAATGCAGTAATTTGCACTGTTTTGACACCCTGAGAAAAAGGCATATCATCTGGAATGGTATTTATATTTCCTGCACCGTGCATTGACTGCACACATCAACAGAGGCAAATACTTACTCAAAGTCGGCCTGCTCCTGGATTTGCTCATCTGTATACCATTTGGAGATGTCATTAGCACAAATCTGCTGTACAATTGGAGTAATTTGCTGGATTGCATGAAAATTAGAGTGCGACATTTCAAAACAGTGGTGGCTGAACACTGTAGTCACGGGTAATGACGGATCAGAGCTCGGCCTACTCAATTGCCTGTTAAGTAATTTTTAGGCCTGCCTCATGAGTATTTCCTGCCACTTTTTAACAATGTCTCGTGCAGGGGCAGCAGACACACACAGTTAACAAGATAGCCGGGAAAGATGAGAAGACACCGCAATTTCAGAATATAACCTGCAAGACCTGGTTGAGGAAACTGATGTCGGGAGCTGCAGAATGCCACGTACCTGTGAAAAGAATTATAACTGAGGGCTCTAGCACCGGCACAGAGCACCAATCCATTCACCTGAAGGACTAGCCAGTGTTGAAAGAATTCCAATAACCAGGGGAAAGCAAAGTAACATCTTTTCCCTTTTATTTCGCCATCCAGGCTTCCAATACATCCTTCAGCCTCTGATATATATTCTAAAATCCCCTCATTTTAAGTTTGGTTAAAGGAAAACGCTACCTCAGTATTTTGTACTTTAACATGTTAGTAACCGCAAATATTTTAATGCACCCTCCCCGCCCCCTTTTCATTTGGTACACATCACTCAGCCACAAGCCTTCATCTCAAGTGCCTTCTTTTTCTGCAAGATAACGAGGAACCACTTGCCCGACACTTTTGTCTCTCATGACTATAGCACGTGCCAGGCCTCTGGCCTTCACATTCAGAGACCTAATCATTGGAACAAGGGAGGTGACACCATGCTGTTCATTTACCATCTCCAGAGATGTAGCCAGCAGGAGTGAGCTGCCATGTGAGGAGAACTACTTTAATCCCATCGTCCATATGAAGAACATGAGAAGGCAACCACGTCTTGGCCTGCAATTGCATTGGCATGAGCATTTATTAACACTCACCAAGTCCTGTACAACCATCACTCCTGCTCTTGTTGATTTGCATTGACCCCTGGCCCCTCAGCACCTCCAAATTAAAATACTCTTCCTTATTTCAAATCCTCCATGGCCTAACACACCCCATCTAGACCTCCAAAGTTCTGAGAACCCTCGATTGCTCCAACTCTATCCTTTTGTGCATCTCCCACTATCTCCTTCCTATCAAGTGCTCGGGTGCGAAGAATCGGCACCATTTGCGCCTGCGCGTTTGACGCGGTGCCGACTGCGGGCCGCTGGAATCGGCGGGGCCGTCGATTCTCTGGCCCGAATGGGCCGAGCGGCCGCGCGGATACGACAGAGTCCCGCCGGCGCCGTTCACCCCTGGTTGCTGCCGGCTGGAACTCTGCGTGAATGGTCAAGGGGCCGCCTGTGGGGGGGGGGGGGGGGGGGGAGGCTCCGTCCCCGGGGGGGGGGGGGGGGGTGGCCTCCGATGGGGTCTGGCTCACGATCATGGCCAACCGATCGGTGGGCCGGCCTCTCCCCCTCTGGCCTACTTTCCTGCGTGGCCAGCCCCCTGAACACCATGTTGAGTCGGGGCCGGCATGCGTAAGAAGTCCCCTGGTAATGGCCCAACTGCGCGTGCGCGGGTTGGCGCGGCGCCCATTTGGCACCGGGAAGGGAGGCTGGAGCGGCATGAACCGTTCCAGCACCATTCCGGCCCTGTGGGGGCCAGAATCAGTCATCCCCGTGCCCATTTCGCACCGTCGTGAAACGCAACGGCGTTCACGACAGCGCAAACACTTTGGCTCCATTTGGGCGAATCGCCCCCTCTGTAAAAACAACTTGCTGCTATTTGCTTTTTTGAACACTTTGATGTCACTGTCTGAATGATTTGTTGACTAACTAGGATGATAGAAAGGACCATGAAAGATATACCCAGATGTCTTGCTTCTCCATCCTCCAATCCCACAATGGTCTCTCTGCCAACTGGGTGTTTTAAGCTGTCTCGTCAAAGGAGCTAATACATTGGCACAGGTCTCTCCTAATTATTGTTGTCTTTCCATTACAAAGTAAAACCAACAAAAAATTGAAAATGTCAGGAGGACTGTATCAATTTTAATCTTTCAAATGTTAGTTGCTATTATCACTATCTAATCAATCAGGACTGACTGATATAAAGTGCATCCTGGTGAAAAATGGGCATTCATACGAAACAAAAAACTGTCAGGCTTAACACTTGGCATTAATATTGGTTATGACGGGGGAGATGTTTTTTTTTCGACGTTAATCAACCTGCTGCAATCATCAATTATTTTATGGTTCACTAAATGGTACAGTGGACATTCAACTCTGCCAAACGGTCTGAGTTACCTGCTTGGAAAGCTGCTGCCCATTAATGACAAAATAGGCCTTCCTCTGAATATTGGAGCATCCTTTGTCTGAATGACTGAATAACAACTTACCTATAATTTACTGTACTTCGAAGACTATTGTTTTCCGCCAGATGCACCCATGCTATTTAAAGTTTTGCAAATCCTTAAGGACTGAATTTCTTGTCCAAAATTGAACAAATTTGCATTGAGAATCTTTATTGCCTCTGACTTTGAGTGAAGTGCTATTTATCTACCTCCAGAGGCATTTTTATCATAATACTGAACATTTTCCTGAACAGTGTAGTTCAATTTTGCTTTAACTTTGAAACAGTAGTTCTAATGTTAATTAAACTAGATGACTTCTTGCACTGCAAATGTCCTTATTAATGTTAATGTGTTGAAGAAGAGAATGAACCAAGTAAGGTGGGATCTGTGGTGTGGAATGAGCACCTAATCTTTTATTGAAGAAATATGACAAAGATAGATGGAAACGTAACTTAAACCTTGTGTGAGATGTCTCAGCACATATGGAGAGCACTCCATAAATGCATATTGTAAAGAATTTAAGGTTTATTTGGGGGGAAAAAACTAATCAATAGGCTTTTTTTTAACCTTGCAATGTTTACTGAAACAAGAGAGCAAATTAAATGGATTTAGTGAGATGGAAGATGCTCTGTATCTGGGACTGATATTGTTCAAGCAGGAAATGATGCTAATTGTGTTGAGGGAGCAATGAGTGCCATTGTTGGCTGTGATTGATTGTTTCGAGACAAGTAATGAGTGCTCTGAGGCTGGGGATTATGATTAGAGAATCATTAGAGAAGTATCTATAAATATAGATTCATTCAGGTGAAGAATCCGTTGAAAATATATTAAGCCAGTACATTGCCCAGAGATTTTTCATCGGTTTGATGTCTTGCATATGATGGAAATGTAATTACTGAGTACATTCATATCATTTGACAATAGCCACAGCTTTTTCTAAATCTTTGTGACATTCTCATTTAATCTCATTCCAATGAATTGTTACAATACATAGAGGGAAACACCAAAAAAGAGCCTTTCATCGCATTCAATCCAAGTTCCATAAGCGGCAGATGTGAATGACTTTTCTTGACAGAGCAGTACCCTTGTAAACACGGCCTCAGTAAGAAAAAGATGGTACACTCTCAGAAGGGAGGAAGATTAATGAAGATGGGAGAAAAGAATTGGGCAACCGAAAGGTAGGCGACATATCCCTAGTGTTCTTGTCGATGAAGCAAGAGACAAGGGGCTGTGCACTGAAGGACATAAAAAAAGAAAGTTACGGTCTTTGTCCCAGAATGCCTGCACCTTTGGGAAGGTTCTCTAAATAGAAAGCCTGCCACAGAATCACATAAAACACTCCACCTTATAAATGGATCAGGCTAGTTTTGATGCTCTTGGATCTTAAATTGCATCAAATCTTTATAAATTGAACTTGATTTCGCCAAAGGATAGTGACCTTTTTTCCATGAGGAATTTAATTAAGGACAATAGACTGAGGCTTTAGAAAAGCTAATTTGAAAGTAAAGTGTGTATTACCATGCATGCTGGTGAAAGGGCTCCACTGTATTACATTTCATTCTTAATTTATGTTTCTATCAAACAAAAATGACATTTGATTTTATAATAAAGTTGTAAAAAATCTCTATAATGCTGTCACATACGTTCAGTTCATCGAAGGCTATGCAATTGGAGAGAAATAGAAACATATTAGAGGAAGATCAAATTGAAGTGAAAATGGAGAAGGTAATAGGACAGAAGCAGATCACATTGAGAGGCAGTTTTATTCTCCTGCAGTGCTAAACAGGTTCAGCAACATTTTACAAGACCGGAGGACAGTGGCTTAAGAACTCATCATAAAATAGAAAATGCTGGAAATATACAGCTGGTCTGGCAATATGGGTAAGAAAATGTAGGGAGAGACAGAGTTAATGGGCAGAATTTAATGTTTCCCAATGGGGTGGGGGATAGGGCAGAAGGGCACAGGGGTAACAATGAGGAATTGCGTGGGAGCAGGGGCTGGGTCCAGAGGGGGACATATTGAATCACAGGGGAGGCGCGATGTGAATTCTCCAGGGATAAAAAGCCCAGGATTATAAGGCCAGAATCATAAGAGCATAAGGCGTAGGAGCAGAGGAAGGCATTCGGCCCATCGAATCTGCTCCACCATTTAATGAGATCATGACTGGTCTGATACGATAATCTTCAACACCACTTTCCTGCCATCTCCCCATTACCCTTGATTCATTGAAAAAGACCAGAGAGAAACCTAGACAATACTGATACCACACAGAATAAAGGTAATTCCAATGGCTTTGCATATCATTGCCACCAAATAAACATTTTAGTGATTAAATGGAACCTTTGGAATTATGTGTGAGGTACACAAGGATCACATTCATTCAGTTTCATGGTCATGTAAAGTTGACGAGTCAGCCGATGAGGGGAAGGTGAGCTATTTGCTGCTGCCTGCCACAGCACAGAAACTTTATGTGAAGAGGGAGGAGGTGACTGCGAATCTTTGCGAGAGAGGTAGAGGGTCACTTTGGGGAGGACACAGGCTTGCCAGGGTCAATGATATCTGTGGAGCTTTTGGAGTCACAATGTGTCCCGACCATTCAGTTTACCTGGAGCTTCGGGGGAGGAAGAGTGGCAGAGAGGGAGGGTGGAACTGGGTCCAGACGCACAAGTGTCAAAGACCATCAAGGAAATCATCCTGTGGCTGGATCAAATGCTGATGACAGCCAGAAGGGAGCCAACCAGGAGCCAGCCTGTCCCTGAGTATATTGGTCTCACCTCAACCATATCCAAGTGTCTCAGAAGCAATAGCAGCAACATATGAGGACATCTTGGCACTTTCTTCTATACTTTAAAATCTCTTCCAATTTGTTTTCACTTGCTCTCATATTCTATTTATTCCCTTTTATCATCTTTTTGGTGGCCTGGGCTTTTCTGGTTTCCAAAACACTCCCAAAATCTCAGACGTCCTGCTGTTCTTTGCAACCATATAAGCCTCTTAGTTTAATTATTACAGTCCTTAACTTCTGGAGTGAGTCACAGATGAATCTTCCTTGCTGAGTATTTTTTTCGATGGAATGTGTATTGTTGAACATTTGGAATCATTTCTTTAGATGTTTTCCATTGCTTACTTACAGCCACGATGTTTAGTCTATTTACCCAATCGGTCTTAGCCAGCTCTCCCCTCATACCTACGGAATTGACTTTGTTTAAGTTTAAGATTCTTGTTTGCGATTGGAGTAGGTCACTTTCAAACTTACAGAATTCAATTGTATTATGATCACTGTTCCCAATGGAACTTTTACTGTGACATTTCTGATTAACCCTGCGTCATCATACAATACTAAATCTAAATTAGTTTTATCCCTAGTTGGGCCCACAATGTATTGCTTCAGGAAGCTGTCACAAAAGCATTCTGCAGACTCATTTTGTAGCCCACTCTTACAATTTGGTCCATTCTATATGAAGACAAAAATCCACCACAGTTATTATGTTGCCTCTGTTACATACTCCAATAATTTATTACTAAATGCTCTTCCAAAAATATAACTACTGCTGGGGTTTATAAATTACTCCCACCAGCATCTTGCTATTCCTAATTTCATAGAAGCCCTACAGTGCAGAAGGAGGCCATTCGGCCCATCGGGTCTGCACTGACTCTCTGAAAGAGCTCCCTTCCTGGAGTCAAGCCCCCACCCTATCCCTAGTAACCTCACCTAAAGTTTTGAACACAAAGGGGCAATTTAGCATGGCCAATCCACCAAACCTGCACATGTTTGGACTGTAGGAGGAAACTGGAGTATTCAGTGGAAACCCACGCAGATATACGGAGAAAGTGCAAACTCCACACAGTCACCCGAGGCCAGAATTGAACTCGGGTCCCTGGAATTGTGAGGCAGCAGTGCTAACCACTGTGCCACATGGGCGTCATTTCCATCCATCCTTTCTCGCCATTATTTTATTCATTGCTATTGGGGCTACCCTTCCTCCTTTGCCATTATGTCTGTCTTTTCAAAATATTGTATGTACTGGAGTATTTATTTCCCAAACTTGGTGGATTATCCACCACGCACCGGCCAGTAACTGGATTCCTGTTCCGGCAGAGAAGCGAATATCGGGCTAAAAATGGGATCGCCGCTTGCTGTTCTGATTCTCCGATGGAAGGCGTGTGATACATGGCCTGTGTCATTAGACCTCCCAATTTGACCCCCCATTGGAGTCACAGCATCAGAGACACCACATCAGAGCTTTTTGGGGGTTCTCTCTTTGGGGGTCAGATGGGCAGGCCTGATGGGGGTGCTATTGGGGCTCTGATGGGGTCTCTGATGGGGGGTCTCTGTAGGAGTTCTCTGTTGGGGTTTCTCATGGAGGTGTGATTGGGGTTCTCTGTTGGTGGTCTGATGAGGGTCTCTGTTGGGGGTCTCTGATGGAGGTCTGATGGAGGATCTTACCTGGGGATCTGATAGAGGGTCTCTGTTGGCGGTCTCTGATGAGGGGGGGGGGGGGCTGAGGGGGGGGGGAATTGTTGGAGGTCCAGTCACCTTCATGCATGCGTGCTGTGAAGGGGAGAGGGAGATGACTTGTTATTTCTGTGATGGCGGGGGGAGGATGCCCCTTTTTGTCAGCCGAGGGGGACGTGTGCAGGATTTACATTGTGGGGGAGACTGTACCTTGGCATCAGGCCGCCCGCTCAAAATGGCGGTCTGACACCTGGATTCCAATGGAATTCTGCAAACTCCCCGACATACATACGTTTGTAAGGAAGAGAGAATCACATGCAGGGCCCCACTTCCCATCCACAGGCCTTATTATATGCTGCACTAGGACATTGGTTCCAGCCTGTAGAAGTCAGGTATTTTAAATACACTTAATATAGGTAAGAAGACTGTTTAAGACAGAAATATCAATTCCCAGTTTTAAAATGAAAGAACCATACAATTTCCAAACTCAGTCATGAGTTTGCAAAACACAGAAGTCTGATAAAAACATCACATTTTTCCAAGGGCAAGGGCGGAATCCATAGCAACGAGGGATAAGGATGAAGTATTGTACGGTTCTCACGCCGCTCGAGATTAGGTTGAATCATATCCCATAAATTATACAAGTTAAAAAATATCTTGAACTATATTGCCTTGTTTTTAATAAATGGACAGTTAAAACATCGACTCAAATATAATATATATGTATATATTTGATTCCAACATTCTCAGTGAAACAATCTTATAAAAGACAGTTTGAGTTGTATGTTCTGAATTATGGCTAGTCTAGCATGATGAGATAACATGAGGTCTCCATGGTGGCAATAGGTAGGTCAGCATTAGACCAGTTTTTGATGGTTTTGATAAAGCACAATATCCCATGAGAAACATACCAATAAGCAACAATTAGAAGTGGCGTTACATTGTCATGATGGACGGCTTTTTATCAAATCAAATGTGTTTTGAATATAGCTTAAACCAATTAGGATTATATTGGGGTGTGATCAGATCGCTTAAGACAGATATCAAAGAGTATATCCATGGATGATTTGACCACCATTTTTAGTGAGGCGTGAAGAGACGAGAGACAGAGACTAGAGACGAGAGACTAGAAGTGAGGAGAGGAGAGAAACGGGGCAGAGAAAAGACAGGTGGAGAAAGAAAGAGACAGGAAAGAGACAAAAGAGAGAGAGAAAGTAAAGGAAGAGAATTAGAAAAGAGTTCTGTATTCCTATTTCATTTTCAGCCTTTGACTTTTAAAGTTGTGTTCAGGCTATTGTCTCAGAAGATAATTCCTGTGAATTTTTGAAGAAAATCAAATTGTCTACAAACTACCTTTTAAATCATTTCCAAGTTGTAACCAATGAACTTTGAATAAAACAATTCTTATTTGCACCTGACAAGTTTTAAACTTGCTTTTCTACTGAGTTTCAGCAATGTCTCACCAACAACCGGCAACCGTAAATTAAACAAAACTGGAATCAGATCCTTAAGATACCACACAGCCTCTTTCAAGTGAAGCCCATCCCAATGGAACAGTTCTTTCTTTCATGACTACTGGTATCAGTGCTCCATGAAACAAAACTCCTTTCTTCCCAACTCACTCTTTGATCCACATGTTTAATTCTCTAATTGGCTTGACCTTATACCATGTACATGGCTCAAGTAACAATCCAGAGATGATTAGCTTTGATGTTCTGCATTTTAATTTGGACCCAATCTTTTCAAGGTATCTCACCAGAACATCATTCCTAACTCTACCTCCGCTGTATCTTTCTATTTGGGCTAGGACAACTGGGTCCTCACCCTCCCACTCCAAGTTCATCTCCAACCATGAGAGGGTGTCCTTAACCTTGGCACTAGGCAGGCAACATAACCTTTGGCACACCCGATTGTAACTACAACCTTTGGCACTCCCGATTGTAACTACAACCTTTGGCACTCCGGATTGTAGTGACAGAAAACAGTATCTATCCCCCTACTGTACTGTCCTATCACTACCATTGTTCCTTTACACTCGCTCTTCAACCCTCCCCTTGAATAGTTCTTCACAGGCAGCACGGTAGCAGAGTGGTTAGCACAACCGGGTGCTCCGGTTTCCTCCCACAGTCCAATGATGTGCAGGTTAAATAGATTGACCATGTTAAATTGCCCTTAGGTTAGCTGGGGTTACTGGTTTACGGGGATAGGGTGGAGGTGAGGGTTAAAGTGGGGTGCTCTTTTCAAGAGCCGGTGCAGACCCGATAGGCCAAATGGCCTCCTTCTGCACTTTAAATTCTATCATTGATGATCTTCACTGTGTTGTCATGTTTAGTTTGCTTGTATGCCTTGCATTTCTTCTCGTCATCTAAACGAGATGCCAGCACGTCCTGCCTGTTGGTCAAAGTCACAGGCTGTGGCTCTTCCATCATTATCTGCTGAATCCTTGCACCTACCTGACTCTAAGTGATACTCTCCTGCCCCTGAGCATTGACCAACTCTAAAGTTCTATTTAACCTTAGGAGTATAACTTGCTCCTGGAGCAATGTGTGCCAGTAACTCTCCTCCTTTCCGGTGTATATATCAGGTAAGAAACTCATCAGCTCAGAGCTGACGTTATTCAAGCCACGATTACCACAAATATTGTTGCCTGGGACTGCAACACAATTCACAGATTTTCACATGTTGCAATCATGGTACACTAATAACGCTGCTCACCTGACTAACTTCACTCGGCGCAATCTGGATGTCACCCTCACTACGCAAGATCCAGATCTGCATATTTTAATGATAAATACCTGGACACCGGATTCATCCAGTGCTCGGGAGTCTATAGCCGCTCCTGCGAGACCTCACCAGGATGCCATTTTGTATTTATCTATGCAAACATGGATCAAGCATGACGGCAGCTCAGGGGGGGTCTCACAGGGCATGAGAAACGCCTGGATGGTCAGGGAAAGGACAAGGTGGTGTCCTGGCACTCCCCTGGGTAACATGGCACTGCCAGCCTGGCACACTGCCAGTGCCACCCAAGCATTTTCCAGGGTGCTCAGTGGTGATACCAGGGTGCACAGGTGCAAGGTTGGTATTGCCAGGAGTCATTCCGCGGGGGTGGGGGGGGGGGGGGGGGTGGGGGAGGGGGGGGGAAGGGGGGGCATTGCCAATTGGAAGGGGGGGGAGTGAAGGGGGATTCCCAGGGGCCTTGACAATTTTGGAGGGTGAGGAGGGGGGAGCTGAAAGAAGGAGGGGCTAAAAGGGGAGTGGGAAAATCAGACCCAACATTCAAATGATGACCTGATCTGCGAACAGCCATTCCTGCTGGTGAGATCAGCTCGCCAGCAGGAAATCTCTTTGAGGGCAGCCTCAGCAGGGACAAACTCCAAGAGGCCAAAAAGCAATGGCAAAGTGCTGTTGAGTAGTGACATGAATCTCAGCACGTTAGCTATCAAGAAACGCTCCACCAAATGGACCCAAAAGCAGACTTAAACAGTTGACTGCTAAATCGCGCCCAATGACTCACACCCAAGATACAACTGTGAAGTCACCTTTGTTCTCCAGTAATGAACATCTATTCAAGCAACCACTTTCAATTGATCCATTTCGAGGCAGTTTCTGTTAAATTAGGTAATTTATCAGTTTGCAGTTATAAATCAGAGTCTGATTGTTAATCTGTATCATAGATGCAGAAAACCATACCCAACAATGCTCCACCTATATCAAATTCCTGACCTAGCACGTGTTCCTCATCATGCTCAGGTCTCGTCATCTCCACCCTGTGCTCCCACTCTGCAGGTGTGAGCATCCCAAAGACATTCTTAAAGTTAAAATTTAAAATTTGTAGAGAGGGCACCTCAAATAGAGGCGCGCTCTCTTACCTGAACTGCAAACTGTTGCTTCTTCAGTGCTGGAGGACCTCTGATTGACCCTCCAGCCTCTGTCCTTAATTGGCCAATTTCAGGAAATATTGCACTGTTTTTCACAAAGTGCTGGCGACTCCTACTTGACCCCAACTTTGGGGTCCTGTCAGAAATGGCAAAATCCTACCCTGAACATTTCTCTTCTCTTCGAGCAAAGATCAATCTTTTAATAAAGAAAATTCTGGAAATACACAGCAGGTCCATCAACGTCTAAATTAAATCAGTTCTGCTGAAAGTTCTTTCACCTGAACTAATAACCTATCTGGTTTTTTTTTCAGATGTAGGAGTCTTCACTGTACCTCCGGCATCTGCCGTCACTTTTTTTTCTTTTTTAACTGTACAGTTTTTGATACTACAGTCAAGTAGTTAAACCTCCTGTGAGTTCTTCATCAGCAGACACATAAAACTGAGGTTGACGGCTCAGTGCACATAAAATATTAGGTGAGAAAGTAACTGTGTATAGGTGGATGGGGTTAGCACCTAAATTTGACAAGAGTCTGAATCACAACATAAAAGCTCAGACTTCTGTAGTAGGCAGCACAATGATATTTCATTTTAACCTCATTCTCTTTGAATTCTCGGAATTCAAATCAATTGACAAACTATGTTAAATCACATGGTGCAGCTAAAGGAGACAACTGTGATGAAGATAGATGTCCTACAGACTTGACCTTGGTGCTCATTGGGTGCACTGAAAGACACGGAGAAATTGTGCCAGCTTGCCATGTGTAAATTAAAAATTTCCCATAGTCTGACGCATATTTAAGTTTAGCGGGTAATGGTTAATGACATGAGTTGACTTTTCCACATCGGAGCACAGGGCTCCTGGCTATGGCATTCTCTGAGGCATGAGCACGGAGGTCTGCCACAAGCACTTGGTGGAGTATAGTTTGCAGTTTGGAGGGATGTTAAGGCAATACAGAGGGTACAGCACTCTGTTCAATAGGGTACGTTTGCTAGCATGAGAAGGCACATATATGTTTAAATTTAAAGAGATTAAATATGGGATGCAAGAGAACCTTCTTTTACACAAAAGGGTGGGAGGCTGTGGAAGGCACAACTCAAGTTATTAATCGAGGCAATGATTTTGGAGATAGTTTTAATCCCCCAAAACAGTTTGGCTCGGACTGGTTGGCTGATAGGCAAAAGCAAGGAGACTGGCATCCTGACAGAGGATGGCAGGTTCATACTATGTTGAGCCACTGCCCCTCTTTTCGAAATAACTGCATTAGGATCTTTTATGTCCACATGTGAGGGCAGACCAGGCTTCGGGTTAATATCTCACCTAAAAGGTGGCACTTCTGACAGTGCAGCATCTCAGCAATCACCCTGATGTGGTAAAGAACAAGGGCTGAATTCTCTGCCGTCGGGATTCTCCATTTTGCTGGCAGCCCGGGGATTTCCTGGTGGCGTGGGGCTGCCCCACAATAAAAAACCCCACTGACCAGCCAGCGATACAAAGAATCCTGGCAGCGTGCCGCACCAGAAATCTGGTGTGGCGGGACGGAGAAATCCGCCCATAATTACTGAACAGCTATGATACTTGGACACCTTTTCGAACAATGGTATCCAAAGGCATAATGGCAGCAGTCTGAGATTCTACTGCATCACTCAGACATGTGATGGAAGCTCTTTGTGCTGCAAATGGAGCTGGAACATTTGCCATCAGACCCGGCTGGTTCTATGGGTGTGCAGATGGAGGTGGCCACAAATTCTATGTTTGAAAATCATGGTTTCCAAGCTCTGCGCAAAGTTCTGTACCAAGTTAGTGCTGAGCTTCTCCATTCTCCTTGAAGTTGAGCACCGACTTTCTGGTAGACTTGCCAATGCATGTATGAACTTTCTTTTGTGGCATGGCTAATTAAAGTCCTCACATTGCTCTTCTGCAGCATAACTAGTGTGTGACCACATTTGCTGGAGAGCTGTCATTTGTTCTATCCTTTTCTCCTCATCCTAGCTCCATTGTACTATTCCAGTGTTACGGACAGGAGGGGGTCAGTTCAAACAGTTTTCCTCTTGCTATCTGCCCATCAACAGAAGGTGTTTTGAATTATTTTGTTCAAAAAGAAATAAGCGTTGATATATTTTTTAAGCCTCTCCGTTTTTGCGTGATCCAATTTTACCAATGCTCCCACAGCAAATCTGAGTTAGGATAAACTCAGAGAGATAGGTTATTTTTCATATTCAAAAAACCGGCGAAAAGGGGTGTCTGTAACTACCCACTCTGCATTCACACAATAAAGGGGGGGATGGAGAAAATGAGATTTGCAGCACCAGGGCCACAGAAATACTGAATCTAGGTTCACGTGAGTTTCAGAGTCCCAAAGTCAGAGTCCAATGAGGAAGTCGCCCACGTAAGCATTCGATAGTTAGCTGGCTAGATTTGCTTTTTCATGTGGTACTGAGGTTGCAAGATGAAGCAGGCATGGCGAGGATAGTATTATTTCTGTAGGTGAGGATCCAACATCTTACAATAGGGTCAGGTTCGATGGGTCGGTGGTCCCATCTGGATCGAGCTTGTTTCTGTGTGGCCTGCCAGGTGGGTATTAAACAGCTGCCTGACTGCCCAGCTCGGCAAGGTGATATTAATCTGCTCAAAAGGCCTGTGTCGTGGGTCATGTGGCATTCCTTCTCCACAGTGACTTCAACAAAGGATATTTATCCAGCATATGGAATTTGGCTTTGTTCTCAGGACTGATAATGTCTCAGCCATGAAGGGTTGCCAGTTGTTTTGAGGTTCTGATACTTGGGAAGAATTACCTCAGCAGACGCACGGGGCTGAATTCTCCACCGTCGGGTTGCTCCATTTTGCCAGCAGCCCGGGTGATGTGGGGCTGCCCCACAATGGGAAATCCCATTGTCCAGCCGGCGAAATGGAGAATCCCGGCGGCGTGCTGAACCTGTAATCTGGCGCGGCGGAATGGAGAAACCCGCCCACAGACTCTATTAGCAAGGTTGGGCTTATTAAATTCAAATGAAATTCTTGTAGCTCCTTTTGAAATTGGTCTGTAAGGTCCCAGGTGGTCTGTTAGAAGCTCTTCAGGCATAACGAGGTGCAGCATTCCAGAAACGGAGAAGAAAATTAGTTTGTTCTTGAAACCACTGAGGATAATTGCCATCAAAGAGTCAGCCATCTTAATTGCCTTAGTTGAGCAGAAAAGTCCAGTTTAAAAATAAGAAATCGCATTACGTAGTTTTTGAATATATACACGAGTTTCTGTTCCGTGTTAGAGCAATCTCACATGCAAATTCCTCCTCTATTCTAGCCTCAAAATTTCACCTGGTGTCAATGTCTGAGTTGGTGGCTGCAAATTCACGATTGCGCACTGGTGCCTATTCACTTTCATTTCCTTCTTCCTGTTCCTCGAGGATAGGGTTGTTGAGGGGAGAGGAGAAAGTAAAAAATGCATGTCTACACCATCTGCAGCTTGTAAGTCAGAAAGGATTCAGTGGAAAGGGGGAAATGGGCAGAGTGGAGAAAGATTAGTTCTGCAGATTCCCTCATTATCGATCCTGCCCGCTCCACCACCTCCCGCAATACCGTGCCAGAAATCACATCCTCAGTGATGCTCCTTCATCCTTCACAGTGGTTAAAACATGCAGCTGTGTCGATTCCCTTCCTCTCTTTCATTCTGCCAGCTGTCATATGCCACCTTGTCTTGCCGGAAAGAGAGTCGGAGGTGTATATCAGTGACAGTCCTGCAATTTGTATAGGTGAAGTGTCTATCATGGTTCAATAGCTACCAGTCTGTGCAATCTTTGTGTTGTGGATGAGAAGTTTTCAGTGGTGCTGTGTGTGTGAAAGGGAGAGGTGGCAAAACATTGGAATTTTAGGGCTGAGAACTGATTGATAAAGAAAGTTCATAAGTGAGGGATGGGTACATAGCGACCTGAACAGCGGGTCAGACTAGCAATTCTGTTAATAGGCTACAACATTTGAAGAACAACTCGCTGACTTTGACAACTCATAATAAATGATTAAACTCTGCGTACTCCATCCATGTTCTTGGAGCAGCCCTCCTGGATGTGACCTTCACCTGTATTTGTTCCCATTGCCTGCTAATGATCTGTCAGGAGCACCACCCCCCCCCCCCCCCCCACCCCCCACACCCTCCATCTTTTGCATCAAGTCATCCAGCGCTTTGTCTGCAAATGTCGGTGCTTATTCTTTCAAATGTTCTCCTGAAGTACCACAGTGCAGACTGACCTATGGAAAAATTCTCATCCTTACAGTCACAATTTAAGAAGAGCGGCTGCCTTTATATAATGGTAGCCAATTAACTAGTTCAGGGAGCGCTGGCAGCACATGGCTATTTTAACCTTCTGCCTGGAACAGCATAAATGACCTTGAGTTAATCACGCACCACAATCACCATACCTGTTTTCGGGCATCAGCCAATTTCTCTCTCCACTTACCCAAACAGAAGAATTCAAAATTGACATTATAACTTAACAGCCACTAGCACAGCAGTGCTCTAATCATTTGCACATTGCAAAATTATGGCATAAGAGTAAATTTATATTTTTGAATGCATCAATAATATGCTATTAAAACAAGCATAGAATTACAGTTCAGTATTATTATTTACATTAGCCTAGCATATTAAAATTTTCTCTTTGGCCGAAACTTTCCGGCTGATCACACCAGCGGGATTGGAAGGACAGCGCTCTCTCTCCACGGGTTGCCAGTGGTGAGGATTGTATTGAATAGGAAACTTTGTTGACAACAATGGGACCCAGATCATCCCTCTGCAGGCCAACGGCAGACAACATTCTCCGCTGTGAAACAAATGGCAGATTGTGCAGAAAATCTCATTGTTTATCTTTTTCAGATTCCATAGAACATAGAACATAGAACACTACAGCGCAGTATGGGCCCTTCGGCCCTCGATGTTGCGCCGACCTGTGAAACCATCTGAAGCCTATCTGACCTACACTATTCCATTTTCATCCATATGTCTATCCAGTGACCACTTAAATGCCCTTAAAGTTGGCGAGTCTACTACTGTTGTAGGCAGGGCGTTCCACACCCCTACTACGCTCTGAGTAAAGAAACTGCCTCTGACATCTGTCCTATCTCTATCACCCCTCAATTTAAAGCTATGTCCCCTCGTGTTGGTCATCACCATCCGAGGAAAAAGACTCTCACTGTCCACCCTATCTAACTCTCTGACTATCTTATATGTCTCTATTAAGTCACCTCTCAGCCTTCTCCTCTCTAACGAAAACAACCTCAATTCCCTGAGCCTTTCCTCGTAAGACCTTCCCTCCATACCAGGCAACATCCTAGTAAATCTCCTCTGAACCCTTTCCAAAACTTCCACATCCTTCCTATAATGTGGTGACCAGAACTGCACGCAGTACTCCAGGTGCGGCCGCACCAGAGTTATGTACAGCTGCAGCATGACCTCGTGGCTCCGAAACTCAATCCCCCTACTGATAAAGGCTAGCACACCATATGTCTTCTTAACAGCCCTATTAACCTGGGTGGCAACTTTCAGGGATTTATGTACCTGGATGCCGAGATCTCTCTGTTCATCTACACTACCAAGAATCTTGCCATTAGCCCAGTACTCTGCATTCCTGTTACTCCTTCCAAAGTGAACCACCTCACACTTTTCCGCATTAAACTCCATCTGCCACCTCTCAGCCAGCTCTTCAGCTTATCTATGTCCCTCTGTATCCTATAACATCCTTCAGCACTATCCACAACTCCACCGACCTTCGTGTCACCTGCAAATTTACTAACCCATCCTTCTACACCCTCTTCCAGGTCATTTATAAAAATGACAAACAGCAGTGGCCCCAAAACAGATCCTTGCGGTACACCACTAGTAACTGAACTCCAGGATGAACATTTGCCATCAACCACCACCCTCTGTCTTCTTTCAGCTAGCCAATTACTGATCCAAACCGCTAAATCACCTTCAATTCCATACTTCCTTATTTTCTGCAATAGCCTACCGTGGGAAACCTTATCAAACGCCTTACTGAAATCCATATACACCACATCAACAGCTTTACCCTGATCCACCTGTTTGGTCACCTTCTCAAAAAACTCAATAAGGTTTGTGAGGCATGACCTACCCTTCACAAGAGCGTGTTGACTATCGCTAATCAACTTGTTCTTTTCAAGATAATTATAAACCCTATCTCTTATAACCTTTTCCAACATTTTACCCACAACCGAAGTAAGGCTCACAGGTCTATAATTACTAGGGTTGTCTCTACTCCCCTTCTTGAACAAGGGGACAACATTTGCTATCCTCCAGTCTTCCGGCATTATTCCTGTCGACAAAGACAACATAAAGATCAAGGACAAAGGCTCTGCAATCTCCTCCCTGGCTTCCCAGAGAATCCTAGGATAAATCCCATCTGGCCCAGGGGACTTATCTATTTTGACATTTTCCAAAATTGCTAACACCTCCTCCTTTTGAACCTCAATTCCATCTAGCCTGGTCGACTGAAGCTGAGTGTTCTCCTCGACAACATTGTCTTTCTCCAGTGTAAACACTGACGAAAAATATCCATTTAACACTTCCCCTATCTCCTCTGATTCCACACACAACTTTCCACTACTATCCTTGATTGGCCCTAATCTTACTCTAGTCATTCTTTTGTTCCTGATATACCTATAGAAAGCCTTAGGGTTTTCCTTGATCCTATCCGCCAATGACTTTTCGTGTCCTCTCCTCGCTCTTCTTAACTCTCCCTTTAGGTCCTTCCTGGCTAACTTGTAACTCTCAAGTGCCCTAACTGAGCCTTCATGTCTCATCCTAACATAAGCCTTCTTCTTCCTCTTGACAAGTGCTTCAACTTCCTTAGTAAACCACGGTTCCCTTGCTCGACAACTTCCTCCCTGCCTGAAAGGTACATACTTATCAAGGACACGCAGTAGCTGTTCCTTGAAAAAGCTCCACATTTCGATTGTACCCATCCCCTGCAGTTTTCTTCCCCATCCTATACATCCTAAATCTTGCCGAATAGCATCATAATTGCCTTTCCCCCAGCTATAATTCTTGCCTTGCGGTATATACCTATCCCTGCCCATTGCTAAAGTAAACATAACCGAGTTGTGATCACTATCACCAAAGTGCTCACCTACATCTAAATCTAACACCTGGCTGGGTTTATTACCCAGTACCAAATCCAATGTGGCCTCGCCCCTTGTTGTCCTGTCTACATACTGTGTCAGAAAACCCTCCTGCACACACTGCACAAAAACTGACCCATCTATTGTACTCGAACTATAGTATTTCCAGTCAATATTTGGAAAGTTAAAGTCCCCCATAACAACTACCCTGTTACTCTTGCTCCTGTCGAGAATCATCTTTGCAATCCTTTCCTCTACATCTCTGGAACTATTCGGAGGTCTATAGACAACTCCCAACAGGGTGACCTCTCCTCTACTGTTCCTAACCTCGGCCCATACTACCTCAGTAGACGAGTCCTCAAGCATCCTTTCTACCGCCGTAATACTTTCCTTGATTAACAATGCCACCCCCCCCCCCCCCCCCCCCCTCTTTTACCATCTTCTCTGTTCTTACAGAAACATCTAAATCCTGGAACCTGCAACAACCATTCCTGTCCCTGCTCTACCCATGTCTCCGAAATCGCCACAACATCGAGATCCCAGGTACCAACCCATGCTGCAAGCTCACCCACCTTATTCCGGATGCTCCTGGCGTTGAAGTAGACACACTTCAAACCAGCATCCTGCTTGCCGGTGCCCTCTTTTGAACTTTTAACCCTATCCCTGACCTCACTACTCTCAACAGCCTGTACACTGGGACTACAATTTAGGTTCCCATCCCCCTGCTGAATTAGTTTAAACCCCCCCCCCCCTGAAGAGCACTAGCAAATCTCCCCCCCAGGATATTGGTACCCCTCTGGTTCAGATGAAGACCATCCTGTTTGTAGAGGTCCCACCTACCCCAGAATGAGCCCCAATTATCCAGGAAACCAAAACCCTCCCTCCTGCACCATCCCTGTAGCCACGTGTTCAACTCCTCTCTCTCCTTATTTCTCACTTCGCTAGCACGTGGCACAGGTAACAACCCAGAGATAACAACTCTGTTTGTTCTAGCTCTCAGCTTCCACCCTAGCTCCCTGAATTTCTGTCTCAAATCCCCATCTCTCTTCCTACCTATGTCGTTGGTACCTATGTGGACCACGACTTGGGGCTGCTCTCCCTCCCCCTTAAGGATCCCAAAAACACGATCAGAGACATCACGAACCCTGGCACCTGGGAGGCAACACACCAATCATGAGTCTCTTTCGTTCCCACAGAACCTCCTGCCTGTTCCTCTAACTATGGAGTCCCCAATGACAAGTGCTCTGTTCCTCTTCTCCATTCCCTTCTGAGCAACAGGGACAGACTCTGTGCCAGAGACCTGTGCCCTATTGCTTACCCCTGGTAAGTCGTCCCCCGCAACAGTATCCAAAACGGTATACTTGTTATAGAGGGGAACGACCACAGGGGATCCCTGTACTGCCTGCTGATTCCCTCTTTCTCCCCTGACGGTAACCCATCTACCTTCTTCTTTTACCTGAGGTGTGACTACCTCCCTATAACTCCTCTCAATAACCTCCTCCGCCTCCCGAATGATCCGAAGTTCATCCAGCTCCAGCTCCAGGTACCTTACCCGGCTCTCGAGGAGCTGGGGTTGGGTGCACTTCCCGCAGATGTAGTCAGAAGGGACACTAGAAATGACCCTTTCCTCCCACATTCTGCAGGAGGAACATTCAACTGCCCTAGCCTCCATTCCCACTGAACTAACTACCCAACTACTGAAAAATAAAAATAAAAAACTTGTTAGTTTAGCAATCCAACGGACAGAACTTTTTCTTTGGTTAGAGGAGGATGGGTGGGAGACACTACGTAAGTCGTGTTTCGGGTAAAGCTGTCACTCGAGAACAGCCCCTTCACAAACCACCTTCAACTTACGCTGACCGCACTGCACGTATGCAAATCTCCCCGGAACAGCCAATCAGAAGCTCTGCTCTGCTGCCCTCTGCTGGATGCTTGCCTTCCGTCAAACTCCTCGGGTCACTGATGCAGGTGCACCTTCAACTTACGCTGACCGCACTGCACGTATGCAAATCTCCCCGGAACAGCCAATCAGAAGCTCTGCTCTGCTGCCCTCTGCTGGATGCTTTCCTTCCGTCAAACTCCTCGGGTCACTGATGCAGGTGCACCTTCAACTTACGCTGACCGCACTGCACGTATGCAAATCTCCCCGGAACAGCCAATCAGAAGCTCTGCTCTGCTGCCCTCTGCTGGATGCTTGCCTTCCGTCGAACTCCTCGGGTCACTGATGCAGCTGCACCTTCAACTTACGCTACATATTTGTAGCATTTCCCTGTGGTTTCCCACTTCAAGGGCGCGATTCTCCAAAACGGAGAGAAACAGCCTGATGCCGGAGTGAAACCTTACTCGCCCCCTGTTCTTCCCCCCCTGTCCACCTCCCCCCCCCCCCCCCGGGGGCTAGGAGCGGCGTTGCGTGAATCTCAGGCGCCGAGCCATGACGCTTGCGTCAAAGTGGCGCGACGAGAATGACGCGGCCGGCGGCGCCTAAATGACATCAGCCGCGCATGCGCAGGTTGGCCGGCTCCAACCCGCACATGCGCGGTTGCCGTCTTCCCCTCTGCTGCCCCGCAAGACATGACGGCTTGATCTTGCGGGGCGGTGGAGGGAAAAGACTGCATCTCTTAGCGACGCCGACCCGACGATCGATGGACACCGATCGCGGGCCAGTCACCTCCTGAGCACGCCCGTGGTGCTCGATCCTCCCTCCGCCCCCCACAGGCCCCTCCCTTACCTGTTGTGCGCTGTTCACATTGGCAGCGACCAGATGTGGTTGGCGCCGGCGTGAACCGGTCGGGCTCGTCAGGCCGCTCATCCGGGCCAGAGAATCACCGGTCACCATGAAAAACGGCGAGCGGCGATTCTCCGAGCGGCGTCACGCAAAGCGTGACACACCATTTTGGGGGGGGGGGGGGGGGGGGGTGGGAGAATCGCAGGGGTGCCAGGGTGGCCAGTGTTGTTATTTATCTCTTGTGAGCAATGTTAATTGCTTCTGCTACCGAAGGTGGGCCGAGGAGATGGTTTGGCTTGTTTGTTAGCCTGTTTGTCTTTAAACAATGGGCGGGATTCTCCATCCAGCAATACTGGAATCGCAAAATGCATTTGGGCGGAGAATCGCTCATGAGCTGAAAATCAGAACCAGCGCCGGGCGCCCGACAGAATGCCATGCTCCGGTTCCTCGACAGCAGCGTCAATGCATTCAACTCCGCATGTAGATAAACGCCGTTGGCCTATCATTAATGGGCCCGACCCAGTATTCTCCAGGGCTCCCGCGATGCTCCACCTCCACCAGGACGAATTACCAACGGTGAGGTTCACTTCTGCTTTTAAAAATCGGGAAACAGGCGCCGTGGCTGCTGAGAGAGAAAGAACGAGGGAGAGGAGGTAGGACATATTCCCAGAGGCACGACCATGGGCTGCCGGTCCTGCCGCTGGCAGGGCCTGTTCCCCAAAGAACATGGGCTGGTCTTCACAAACTGAAAGGGGTTCCAGTCAATGCACTTGCAGCTGGTGTGTGATCATCTGCTGCATATCATGCACGTCTTTGCCCGATATCTGGGCAGTTGGGAAACGCCTTCATCCTGACACACTCGATGGTTCCTGACACCTTCGAGGCTCACGCATGTATGAGGGGTTGGCTCATAGGCAACTTGGGTTAACCGTTGCAGTAGTGGCTGGTGACACCTATCCGGAAGCCACAGACTGACCCGGAGACCCACTACAATGATGCTCAGGCAACGACTCGGGCAAGATTGAGCAGTGCATCGGCATCCTGAGACACCAAAGGGCGAAATTCTCCGACCCCCAGCAGGGTCGGAGAATCGCCTGGGGGCGCCTAAAATCCCTCCCCCGCCGTGGCAGAGATTCTCCGCCACCCGGGAAGTGGCGGGGGCAGGAATCTCGGCACTCCGATCGGAGAGGCCCCTGCAGCGATTCTCCGGCCCGGATGGGCCGATGTCCCGCCGCTGGGAGGCCTCTCCCGCCGCCGAGGTTTAAACCACCTCTGGAACGGCGGGCTCAGCGGCGCGAGCAGGCCCCCGGGGTCCTGGGGGCAGGCGGGGGGCGATCGAACCCCGGGGGGTGCCCCCACGGTGGCCTGAGCCGCGATCGGGGCCCCCCCTCAGAGTCCGGGCCAGTGCCCTGGTTGCACTAGTTTCTTCCGCGTCCGCCACGGCCTCCGCCATGGCGGAAGCGGAAGAGAACCCCACATCACGCATGCGCCGGCAGTGACATCAGCGGCCAGCTGCCCCTGACGTCACTGCCGGCGTATGCGTGGACCGGCGAAAGCCTTTCAGCCAGCCCCGCTGCCGGGGCCGCCGGTTTTTTGCGCCGGTCTTCTGGTGGCAACCGCTCCGGCGTGGGGCTGGCCCCCAAAGGTGGGGAGAATTTCCCACCTTTGGGGAGGCGTGACCCCTGAGTGGTTGGCGCCACTCCCCTACTCCGGGACCCTCCGTCACGCCGGGTAGGGGAGAATGCCGCCCCAGATCACTCGATGACTGTGCCACCTCCCCCTGGGACTGACTGAGGTCAGCCAGTGCCCAGGCTATGCCATCGATACCCTCAGCCATAACCCATTGTGACTGACGAGGCTCTTGAGCACCACTATAATGTCCAATTGGCCCCGGTACATAACTGTCTGTGACAGGGAATCCTGGTCCTATGCCTCAGCCACCACCCGCACAAAGTGCCCTAGACCTTGGGCATTCTGACCCATTCTGATGGCTTCGCCCCCAAGGCCACCACTGCTGACGCCACCCATTCAGTATTGGTCTGGGCGGCATGCATGGTTGGCACCACCTCCTACCCCTGCAGGCCATTAGACTCCTCCAAGTGCACCTGCAGGCACTGGATGGTTGCTGACACCCCCTCACGTATTCCCTGGCTCTGTATCTGCAACTCTATTATCGATGGGACCGCCCTTTCCAGAAAACCGAGACCCGCCTGGACGGCAGCTAGTCCCTGGGGTCGGGCCACCTCCCGACCGTCCGCTCCCTCGGCAGTTTGTACCTCCACCTGGTTTACTGCTGCACGTGCCTGGTGCGCACCAGGTGGTGCCCCAGGAGCCTCTTCACTAACCGAGATGAGTGTCTCTGGGATGGTGGAGGGTGTTGGAGACAACTGTGATGGGAAGACAAGTGGGTGCTGAGGGGGTGCTGTGGGGCTCATGTTACGTGTGCTATAGGGACATCGCAACTCAGCGGGGTCTCATTTGGTTGCCCGATGCTGACTTCTGCGTCGGCAACTGCTCTCTCTCTCCAGGCCAGTGACCAGGTCCAGTGCCCACTCCTCCGCAACAGGTCCGGCGGTCCCCCTCCAGTTTTCTCTCTCTCTCTCTGTTTATGCGACCCTTTCTCATGGTTGGGTGGGTGGGGGAAGGGGAACAGAAAACGCCAAGTGTTAGGCATGAGGATGCTTGCATCACAGGGGGTGGGCTATTGGTGTCCTTTGTGACCAGGGCACCTGGCTATGGCAGGCAGGATAGGTGCTGATACATGGTGCAGGGTGGGGAGCGAGCAGACTGCCAGCGGGTGGGGTCCGGTTCCCTCTGGGTGGGGGGGGGGGAGAGAAACGTTACAAGTGTGTGGGACGGGGGTTTGTGCCAGGGCCATGGTTCTAGTTACTCACCCTGGCCGCCCTGAGGAGGTTGTGTAGCTTCTTCCTGAACTCCTGTCCAGTCCTGCAAGTGGGGCCCATAGTGTTCACGACCTCTGCCACCTATGCCCGGGTCTACTGTTTGGCGCCTCAGGAAACAGGGTGGCCCATCTCTCCTTCACAGCATCCAGAAGGTTGTCAAGCTCTGTGTCTGTGTATCGGGGTGTCGCACTCCATTCTGCCATCTTGTTGGTTGGGATGAGTGTGTGTGGAAAGTGGAGTGTTAAAGGGAGCTGCAGCTTGTCAGCCTCTCAAGTGGCAATCCAGTCTCTGGGGAATCGCCCCAATTTAGTTTTAGAAATCCATTGATTCAGTCCCGGTGTCAAAACTTAGAGTGGGATTTTCCGTTCCGCCACACCCATTTTCTGGTGTGGTGCGCCCCCACCAGCACTGGGATTCTCCATCCCGGCAGCCGGCGAATGAGTTTTCCCATTGTGGGCACCCCTGAGCAATCAACAAATCTGGGGGCATGAGTACACTGCCGGTGAAACGGAGGATCCCGCTGATGGAGAATCCAGCCCTTAGTTTCTGAAATGGAGAATGTCACCCAGTACATCTCAAAGACTGATGGATGTATTTCAATGAAACGTAGTACACAGATGGAGTACAACTCAAAGAAGAACTGATCACTTTTTGGCAAATGGATGTTGATTCAATTCCTGGAATTTTGTAACATTGGTAGTCAGGGTGAATTGACATTTTTTTAAAGAATGCTGTGGGTTGTTTTAATTAGAATTTTGTTGATTGATTTTGACTATTCGGGATTATCTCAGTTACTGTAGTGGACTTTGTCATGGCTGTCAACATGTGAGCAGAGTTTTCAGTGCAGATTCTTGGATATGGATTGTCTTAAAGCCTCCACAATGAGATGAAAGCTCTTGATAAATTATTTTTTTGAGATTTGCAGCTACAGTTCATTAGCTAGGCAGGGGAAAACCCTCTAGGAAGTGGTCTGTAACTGTAATAATGGTGAATTATTACAGAGTGGCAGAGGTATGCACTCAATGGAGTGCCCTCTGCATAAAAACTGAGATGAATGGATTTTTGTTAATCTAAGGTAAATACAGGGCAAATACAAATATATGGGGTTAGGCCATGATCTGGATGAATAGTAGAACAGGTAGAATGTACTAAATGATCTCCTCCTGTTTCTGTGCACTTATTAGCCTTTGATTGCCTTTTTGCTTTTAGAGATCTGTGCATCTGGACAATCCAAATTTGTTCATTCCTCCACAGTTTCTATTCATGCTCCATTATTTAAATGTTTTATTTGCAGCATGGAGTTACTGGAGCGGGTGACAATGTTTTGCAGCGACAATTCTAATGGCTGCCAGTTCCACAGGTGAGCTGCCAATCAAGCATACACTACATCACCCAGTCGAATTTCTCCTCAACACTTCAGTCGCACAAAGTCCAGAAGCAGAACCATGAATTAATCAAGTTACTCATAAACACAGCCAAAAAAATCCTTTTCACTGGTCCTGAAGCAGCACTCCTTCAGACAGTGGTGGTTATTCATCCCAGATGTGAATAAGGACGATAAAAGTTAGATGTGGAAACCATAAGGGGTATCCTTGGAAGATCTCCCACTGAAGTTTCAAACTCTTTACACAAACTTGCAACAATGCCATGCTGACGAGTACTTAATCTAGCGATAATCCAACCAAGTCACTTAGTTAATTTTACTTTGGGTTTAGTTTGCAATGAAATAGAGGGAGGTAAATCCATTACGCCAAGAGTATAGTGTGAGAAATCGCTAAATGATTGATTTGGTTATGGTGAGATGGTCGACATATTCTTCCAGGGACATTGTAACACAAATTAAGGCATATTATGACGAAACCGCTTGATATGGTGTCAGGTAACTGTGGTGTTAATTGCTGAGTAGCGCTTTAATCATTAATCTTTCACCTTCAGAACCTCATTAATGGTTAATCCTGAAGCTGTTCTAGTAGGATGAAATGGGTAATTTGTTTCTAAGCATAAGCAATAGAATATATGAATAAATAAAGTTAAACATTGCCTGACAGATATCAGGATGAATTGAAAAAGAACGAATTTGGATTATTTTATTACCAGGCAGTTAAGCAGTGATTCTCATTAGCTATTCATCAGGGTCTCAGTTACACATATAGTTAATAAATCAAAGTTTATAAGGAATGTGCAATGGGTTTTCACCAGCTGTTTTAGGGTTGCTGCCAATTAGTGGAGTGGTGTGGAAATACATTCAGCAGTTATTAAATTGTGTCAGAGGAGGAGTGTTATACAGTTGTCAAAAGCTAACTATTGTAGTTGCAAAATCAGAGGCCAATATTGTCAAATATGTATTATGTGCTCATGGATCATATTCTTGAAATCCAGAATCAACTGATCATGCAGCTAGGAAGATTGTGTTACCAGCGTAAGACAGGATAATTGTTTTTGTCATCTCCTTAACTGTGTTACAGTCTTTCCAGTTACTGCAGTTTACTAGTTACAATGTCAAATGTACTTCCTCTTGTGTAATGTTTAACATTCTATATAGGTATCATCATGGCTCAACCTTCACCATTATCTGAAATGGATGACATCGTCATTGAAACCGGGCTCTGCTATTACATTATTGTCAAGTAATAAAGATGAAATCAGTAGGTCCATAAAAGTTCAGTTTTATTTTACAAATTAGTGATATTCTCAACATGAAGAAACTTGAAACTTAAGTCTATTTTACTATGTTACATTAAAGAGATTCAAGAGATGTCGTGCATTCAAATAGACTCGGTGCTTATAAATCAAAATAAGTAGTTTCTGGAGACATAAGGGGCTGTATTTTATTAATTCATGGATGTGGGCGTTGCCGACAAGGCTAGCATTTATTGCCCATTCTTAACTGACCTTGAGAAGGTGCGATGAATCACCTTATTGAACTGTTAGAGACTTTGTGGTGGAAATACATCTGTTGTGCTGTTCCAGGCGTTCTAGAACTTTAGCCCCTCGATGATAAAGGAACAACAATGTACCTCTCAGGTCAGGGTGATGTGCAATTTGGAGATGGTGGTGTTTCCATGTAAACTGAATTGCCTGGTGAACCATCGAGAACACCCTATCTGGCTGCATCACAGATTGGTATGGCAACTGCTCGGCCCAAGATCGCAAGAAACTGCAGAGGGTGGTGAACTCAGCCCAACGCATCACACAAGCTTGCCACCCTCATATTGATTCTGTCCACACCTCCCGCTGCCTTAGGAAGGCAGACAGCATTATAAGAGACCCCTCCTACCCAGGCTTTGCCTTCTACCAGACCATTCCATCAGGCAGAAAATACAGAAGTCTGAAGACCCACACATCCAGACACAGGAACAACTCCTTCCCCACAGCTATTAGACTCTTCAATGACACCCCCTCGCACTGATCTGTTCCCTGTAAGAATACTATTCACAACACCCTATGCTGCTCTTGCTCATGTATTTGCTTTGTTTGGCCCCTTGTTCCACACTGTAATCAATCACTGTTTGTTGATATACCATTTGTCAATGTACTCTGTCGATTATTCTTTTTTTGTCTACTATGTACGTACTGCGTAGTTTCCCTCGGCCAGAAAGAAACTTTTCAGTGTACTTCAGTACATGTGACAATTAATCAAATCAAATCAAATCAAAATCAAATTAGGATCAGAAACAATCGAGCTTCAGTGTGTACTATCAAATAACCTTGGTGGGTGTGCCACAACTGACTTATATGGTCAATATCATTCATGATTCCAATGCCACGAATCCTGACGAAAAGTGTGTACGTGAAGGCATCGGAGATATCGGACGTAGCTACTAAGTTTACTATTCGAAATAGCCTGCTAACAGTCACTGTCCAGATTTAAGAATGGAGTTCTGAGGATGAGTCACCAAACTGAAACACAAAGCCACTTTCCCTATTTCCACACATGCCGCTTGATCTGCTGAGTGGTTCCAACATTTGCTGTTTCTATTTCCAATTTCCACATCTACAATACTTTGCTTTGCAAAAGAGGACACCTGGGCAAGCTATCAGAAGTCTACAGGCTCTTCATCATATCGGAGAATCATTGAATCCCTACAGTGCAGAAGGAGGCCATTCGGCCCATTGAGTCTGCACCGACCCTCCGAAAGAGTACCCCACGCATGCCCAAACCTCGCCCTATCCCTGTAACCCCATCTAACCTTTGGACACTAAGGGCCAATTTAGATGGCCAATTCCCCTAACCTGCACATCTTTGAACTGTGGGAGGAAAACCGGAGCACCCCAAGGAAACCCACGCACACACGGAGAACATGTGCAAACTCCACACAGTCACCCAAGGCCGGAATTGAACCCGGTCCCTGGCACTGTGAGGCAGCAGTGCTAACCACTGCGCCGCCATGTCACCCCTTGTGGAACTATTTGCTGACTTTGAGAAGTGGAGGAGTGAAAACTGAGATATTCAAAACCATTAAAAAATCCAAAGTGGTATTTTAGTTTTTGTTTTTCTCACAATGGATTCCCCACTGCCTGCCGCCAGTAGCAGAGTTCCTGATACGGCGGAGAATTGGGTATCGTGATGGCACCGATACATTTCCGATGCTCCAGCACCTCCATTGATGGTAGGATCGACGTTCACGCCCGTGTGCCAGGCACCATATTCTCTTGACCCATGTGATTTTCCAGCCTTCTGGGTCGGGTATCTCGTGTGAGGGAATTATTACAGGTATTTCCCAGTGTTGCCTTGACATGGTGGACCTCTCGGTGGGCCAATCCATAAGGGGGTTGCCACCAAAACCCATCCGAGGCCCACCCACCCTCCTCACGATGTAAGACCTTCCTACCCCTTTCCCACCAACCACCGTCCCCCGCCCACAGGTCTTCCAGAAAGGGAAACCTGTCAGAAAACCTCGCACAAAAGAGACCCCTGTCAGGAAGCTAGAGAGCAGTCCAGACAGAGGCAGTGAAATAAATTACTGTTGTAAAGTTCACCTGGGAAATACACCTGCTGGCTCAGACACAAGAAGCAACATGTGTAAATTCCTGGAAAGAAAAACCCATGACCTATGGTTAAACTCCTCAGATCCTTGAGCTACACGCCATTCATATATTTCCTTCACTGGACTGTGATTGACAGCTTCCATACACAAAGACTTTCAGCCTTGCTTCATTCATCTTCCTTCATGGTTGAGTAACTTTGATGTGCTCTGACCATAATGTTTATAAACATCAATCACTTCAAAGAGAGTTAAGTGCTGTTGATTTTCAGCTGTGCACTTCAAAATCACTAAAATGCGAAGAGGGGTAATTGGAATGCACTTAATTCTCTTTAAGATTGTGAGACTGAACCCCAGCCCCAATGGCGAGTTGAATTTACCTGTGTCCCCCACATCCTCTCTGGTGCACCCTGAGCAGTGAAGACTCTGGAGATTCATGGTTGCCTGCGCACACACCCCCTTGGAGGTGAGGCTGCCAGGTTTATGTTTATGTAGACCTGTTGTAATTGATGCCGACGCGATGCCTGCTGAATATTCAGTGGGGGTGAGGGGAGAAGGACCAGAGTGAGTGCTCACTAATGACATGCTAATGTCTTAAAATGTGGTTCCCGGGTTCCCGTGGCTTGTTTTGCACTACTCCACCGGAGGGGCGGGAGGTGAAAATCGGAAATCCCGACCTTGCTGGAGAGAATTGCGTTTTTCAATTCTCTCCGGATTTTGAGTCCACGTCGCCATTCTGACTGGCGGCTAATGTGGGCAGAAAACCGCCCATACATTATTTTGAATATATATAATATATTTATGTACCGAACCAGCTGTACTGGTCTTCATCAGAATGTTTCAGTTTCTCAGGCTCTATAAACATTTATGTGATTCCGAAGACTAACAAAACCTTTTAAGTTAAGCAAACTCTACCCTATTATGGCTACACAACTGATTGGTTTCAAAGCAAGCATGAATTTGTGAGAAAGTTCAAAATTAAATGTCCCAGTAATTGATGCCTTGAGATGAGGCTGCTTGTGACCTCTATCAACCTCTATTTCTGCTGTCAGGAACATTGTGCAGGCCAATGGGCTGATACAAAATGTCTTCCTCAGTAAGATGTCACCCATGGCTCAGTGACTTTCCTCTTTCCTATAAATCAAAAGGTTGGAGTGGCTGCACACTCCGGAGACGTGAGCAGAATTCTCCCAACCTGGCTGTGTCCGGTTTGGTGATGGGCTGGCATGGAAAATCTAGCCGGTGTAAAATTACATTGCAATTCTCCCAATGGCAGGTTAATAGCGGGTCAGTCATCCTGCTGGCCCAGTGGTGCAAACACCATTTGCATTAACTTACATCTCATGAATGATCATTAAAACAGCTTCCCAGCAGTCTCCCATTGGGCCTTTGATTCTTGTGCAACACCAGCAGGAAATCACATTGGAGTCAAACCCTATTGACTAAAGAGTGGTGTAACAAGATTGTCCTCAGTTAACAAGAGGCTTTGGGGTGAGTGCAACAAAGGTTTCTACCATAGTGCTGTGCGACTTCTGATGCGCTGTTCACCATTCTGCTGGGCAGACCGTTTCCTGCCATCCATTTCGAAGCCAAGTTTGTTGACAAAGACAAGGGTGACAATGTGGAAGGAGGGCTGTGCAAGGAGTGGGGGATAGGGTGAAGGGGTAAGCTGAGGGGTAAGGAGGTGGATGACGATGGCAGACTATGGAAGGTAGAGGGAAAACAGAGGGGTGTCAAAGGGAGACCTCATTGTTTACAGGAAGGGGATAGATGAAGACTCCAGTGGTGGTGGATAGAGGTCCAAGTAAGGCTTGGGAACCTCACAGGTGATGGGCTCGGGGAAAGGTGGATGAATCGAGTGACTTGTTGAAGCTGCCAGTCTTTTCCATCCAGGTTACTGACATCCTGCACGGTGCATGGACTTGTGAAGGCAGGTGGGCTGGAAAGAGTGATAGGAGGGGAACTTACCTGAGCATAATTAATTAGGTTCCTCGTGTAGAGTCTGGCACAGGATTCCCCTATTCTGGTCGGCGGGCAGGTGACACAAGAGCCGCCCACCACCGCACTTAATCTGAAACTCGGAGAATTCTGCCTCTGCCCTTAGTTACAAAAATTCAAGTTGGCACTCCAGTACATGAATGCAACACTATTAGCACACTGGGCTAAATCGCTGGCTTTTAAAGCAGACCAAGGCAGGCCAGCAGCACGGTTCAATTCCCGTACCAGCCTCCCCGAACAGGCGCCGGAATGTGGTGACTAGGGACTTTTCACAGCAACTTCATTGAAGCCTACTCGTGACAATAAGTGATTTTCATTCATTTCTTTTAGATAAGATTTTAAACTGAAGCCCCATCTGCTTTCACAAGGTGGATCTAAAAGACCCCTTTGACACTATTGTGAAGAAGTTCAGGGAAGTTTCACCCAATGTTTTAGGCAATATTTATCCCTCAGCGACATCACTGAAAATAAACGATTACCTGCTGACCATCAAGTTGTTCTTTTTGGGACATAGATGTTTGCAACTTAGCCACTGTGTTGAGGCATTAAAAAGTGATGATATTTCATAAAGTGCTTCATTCTCTGTAAAGCGCTTTGTAAATTCATGAAAGGCACTATATAAATGCACATTTTTATTTTCTCACTTGCTCTCTTTTTTTGCCGGGCCAGTTAAAATATGACAACAGCTATATTTGCTATTCAGATTGCTGGAGTCACAAAAGTTCAGTTGATTAACTGAAAGCTCCATTTGGTCAATAAAAGGCATGAAATGTATGACAGATAAACTATGAAAGCAATGATGACAGCAAATCTGTAACCTCTTGCCAATTCGAGAAACACAACCTATCTTGTAACATCTTTCACATTGTTAAACAATTTGAGCGGGTTCACATGAGGCAAGCTGAATGCCAGGGAGAGGAAGAAATTTAGCAAAGGTGAGTGAAGGTTTGGCCAAGGAGGTAGGTTGTGACAAGACAGTTTGAAAAAGGGTGAAGAGCTAGCACAGGGGGTGGAGAGCTAATTTCCAGATAGACACAAGATGGTTAATGCTCTGATGCTGGAAGTGACTGGAAATACACAAAGAAGATTTAGAGTTTGAAAACTGGGGGGTGGGGACTGATATGTAGAAAGGCGAAAGTTGCAGAGATAGCGTGGGAAAGACATGACAGAGATTTGTAAGCAATAGTCTTAAATTTCAATTCAATTTCGGCTTTCCTGCAATGTAAACAGTTTTGAGATATCAAGAAACATTAAGATGTTCACAAAGTAAAAGTCAACTTAAGCAATCGGATTCATTTTAAATCCATTAACTCCTCTGTTAAAACAGTGCAGGGAGGATTTTGATACAGGTACATCAAACATACAAACTATAACATTGCTGACATAATTTTCAGGCCGTTCTGCAGACACAAATAAAATCAGTAGAGGGGAGATGGAAGAAAATGATTCCACTTATAAGTAGGCCTCAAGGTTATGGAGATATATATAATAGACAAAGTAGTCCACAGTACATCATTTAGATGGATGGAAAGTCAGACAAACTGCATGATGTATGCTCCCACTCAATTTGCCTCTTTACATTTCACCCAATAATACTTTAGACCGGGGGGGGGGGGGGGGGGGAGGTGGGGAGGTGTTTCCCCAAATACTTTAGGCCGTTAAAGAGTCTCCTAAATGCCCAGGATGGGTTATGCAGCTGTAAGTTCTGGTTAGTTCAATGATTTACTGGAGGACAGATATCTGGATAGCCAACTCTCCAAACCCCTTTCAACCGAGGAGTCCGGACCCACCATGGCACCTGCCAGAGCTTCCATTCTGTCATTCCATGGAAGCTGAAGTGACTGTAGTGAAAGATGTGACCTCAGTCAGCAAACACTGCCTCATGTCAAATTCCACAGCTCACTGGCCTGGAACTGGCCAACCTCCTCATGCTGGAATGGATGGATTTCTGACTCTGCATCAAGACATGGGCCAGAATGGAGGCATACTCCTCCAATTCCCTTGCCACGACCTGTAATCATTTGGTCTGACTCTTCACTGGACCGAGCATTTGTTTGTCAGACTTAGCAGCCTTTCTCTGAAGCATGATGCTGCAAGGTTCTCACATGACTCCTCTAGAGAAGAAATAATACATGACTTTATCACCAATATCCTCCCCAACACCTCCTCCCTGCTCCACATTCCCCTGCACCCAGGTGGTACCTGCAGTGTGCCCCTTTAACCTAGCATGCCCGGTGGGCACAATTGTTAGAATCCATCCTTTATCCAAGTCTCTAAGGTACACATGGTGCCAGTCTCCATGCTGGTGCCTGCAACAGTGGAAGAAATTGATGCAGTGTCATCCTCCTCACTTCACCTCCCCTTCTTCTGGTAGGGTGACGCAGCTCTTTCCCCTTTTCTAGTTCCTCGGGTCTGCCTGCAGTGATGAAGCTCGAAGAATCAGGGTGCATTGTGTGTGCCACGAGACCATATGGAGCTTGAGAGTGAG
This sequence comes from Scyliorhinus canicula, assembly GCF_902713615.1. Lineage (NCBI taxonomy): Eukaryota > Metazoa > Chordata > Chondrichthyes > Carcharhiniformes > Scyliorhinidae > Scyliorhinus > Scyliorhinus canicula. The sequence goes on from NC_052156.1 coordinate 131,715,812, forward strand.
AATAGGTTTGAGCATTAGAGATGAGGAAAAGTTATGGATATGTCAGGAAACTGCAGTGACCACCTACCTCTCGGCAAGATTTGCCTGCAACTACCATTTTCCTCCTGACCAATGCCAGCCCCGCCTCCGCAAGAGGAGAGCACCCATTCAATCATGCTTCCCCGCCCTCTGTCCAATCCTGTTGCAGCAGATTATGCGTTATCTGAGGATGCAACAGTGTGGTGTGCATGACTGCTCGTCTATCGTTAGGTCGTTGATGACGTGCTCGGGGTGGTGCAGTTATTCAGAAGTATGCTTGTTGGACAGGATCATACTTGGTCCCCTCACAGCAAATTTGTAAATGTCTTGTGACTGCAGCCATGTCCTGAGCCCCTGGCTATCGCCTCCTCGCCGATCTCCTCCAACACCTACCACATTATTCGACTTGTGGTCCCCTTTTCCCCTGTACAGGACATCCCTCTTCCTCTTCCTCTCTTCCACCAGGACACCCAGTGTTGCGTCTGACATCCTGGGAGCCCTCTACCCCAGTTATCAAGTCACTCAGATTTGTACCATTGTCTGTCATCCAGCACACTCTGTGTGATGTGTCTGGGGGGAGGGGGGGGGGGGGGGGGGGGCATATGCCGCTCCACGAAAATCGTTCCTAATCATCGTTTGAGTGTTTAACTTGCAAATAAAACCATTTTAGCTTCTCCGCATTCTTTGAAATCATCATAAGCATCAATTAGCCTCAAACATTTGTGCTAAAGCTAAACAAGTTTGTCTTCTTTCCATTCACGCAAGTGTCTGTTTTCACTTCTCCCCCCAAAATAACCTCCACCAAGTTCGAAAGAACAAAATCACTCCGTTAGTTCCTGTACTGCAGGAATCATAAAACTTTCACTTCCAGAAAGCAGTACGCTAGGAGTGAACAGTCAAACTGTAAGGATGGACAATATTCTGCAGCTTTACTCGATTGCCAAAGCTGACAAGTATCATTCCTTTGGAGTGAAACTATCTGTGTTTTATTGAAGTGGTTTTGCAACCAGCCTCGGTCATTATGATCACAAATCTTCCAACATTTCCGCAATCATGCTTCCCTGATAATTAGCTCCAGAGATCAGGAAGAAATTGCGTCAAACTTTAAATCAGGTGGTTAGTCAGGTGTGGTAAAGAGATTAAATCATCTGTTTCAGTTGCTGCCTCGATCAATCCTTGGAGCAAAAGCCAAAAATGCACTTTAAGAAAAAATACAATCTTGTGTTCATTTATGTTCCTTCTTCATAATCTCTGATATTCTTGCCCCATCTCCTTCCCTGGTTTAATCCTAACTTCAATTCCCCCCACAGACGTTGATTCTCCCTGCCCAGCGCCTCTGGTTTGATTTAGCTAGGATGCAATGTGACAGCGGCTGGAGCCTGATCTTTGTTCCTTCTTCACCAGAGAGTTCACAGCTCTCATCAGCTCCATTGAAATTAGTTTTGAGGCCCCAGGAAAGAATGAGGAGAATTTCTGATGATCAACGTTACTTTTCAATAGCAAGCTATCATGAGATAAACAATTCTAATGTCATAAATTTTTACAGAACACCCAATAAATCAATAATTGAAAATATGATAGTTATAATTATACATTGTAAGTTGCTGCATGAACATTCAATGGATCAAGAAATATTCTAATTACATTGAAAAATCAAATAGATCACAAGTACGATAAATTACACACACAAATACCCAATAAATCATTGTGATTCTAATCTTATCTATGTCCAATAGATGAATGATTCCAGGAGACCATAGGGAAAGTGTGGAGCTTAATTGAGACCGAGATCCAGGTGTGGACCAAAGTTGAGCCTGGAATGTAAAGCTGGGAGGAGCTTAGATTCAGAAAGTTAAGGGGCTAGATTTTTGGACTTTCACAACAGCAAAACTGGCGCCGAACCTGAACCGATTCCGTTACTGTGGAGGGGCTCGCACCAGCGCCACATGGGACACAATCGATTCTAATGAAAAACGCTTCGTGATTTGCTAGGTCCGTGATTGACACTGGGGAGGCTGACAAATTGCAGGCGCATATACACATTACAATCCCCACACACACACATCCCAGCCAACAAGATGACACTGGTTGCATTAGAGCGTGCCCATCCCATTGATGGTTCGACTGGGGCCAGAGGGCATCGAGGGGAGTGCCCTGGGTGGACATCCACGTCGGAGCATTTTCCAAGACCTGAATATTGAGCCAGCCTTTCTGTGGGGTTCCTCCCTCATTGTTAGGCCTCAGCTTAATAAATATAGCAGGCACACAACCTGGATAAATCGCTTTTATCATCCGAAGCTTGGTTTCGTGGACACGAGAGATGGACCTGGATAATGCCAAGATTGATCTGCTGAACACCGATAAAAACACATCAATTATATGGTTTCCAAAAATTAGTAGCCCGCCCCAGTTGAACGTGATCCAATCCTTGAAGCTGTCATGTTCAAACTATCCAGTAAAATTGTAATCAACCCATGATTTAACCCCATGGGGTATGTCACCTGTCCTGATATTGCAGTCAGATCCTGTCCATCCATTGTTTCAGAGGGGCAGGATATCAGAACTGGCATCCTCTTTACTCCATGGATTGTTTCAGAGGATATTGGGGGCCACTGATAAAACTTGTTTACTACATCCACTATCTAATCTGCTGGCCACACATATCATGTCTCAAAAACATGGGCAAGTTAGCTGGCCTAAATCCCTCATGCATTGTGGCCACTGCTTGTAGCCAGAGCCTACATGATTATCACTGCTATGCCCTAAAATACAGGTTTAATGGTTAATAATGATTACTGGGTAGACTTTCTATGATTAATCTCAATCCTTAGTAAACTAACTTATGTAGAACTACTCTAGTGGTATCCTAGCTATTCAGTTTTAAGAGGTCTCATTGCTGGACACCCCCATAAGTTCACAGTGGGCAGTCACCATGCATATCTGCATGGCTACATTTGCCTTGCAGGCCACGGCAATGTGTTCCGTGCTCGTCCACCCCACCTCCACAGTCCACCTCCTGAGTTAGCCCCGCTACTCCCCCGGCCCTGGCAGAAGCCCCCCACCCAGCCAACAGTATTACTGTCAGCGAACTATGGCGATGTTGGACACTTTCCGTACCCCCTCCCTCTCCCTCATCAGCCATGATCCCGGTTTCACGATTTTCAAAAGCACAAGTGAATCTCGCAGTCAGGAATTCGGCCCATCGGAAACAGAGAATCGTGGAGGACTCGGAGAATATCGGGTTGGCCCTGCTAATGATATGCAAAAGGTGTTTACTGCATGTGCGTTCATTGATACCGCTGTGGAAGCGACAGAGAATTGGGATTTAGCATGAAATCGGCGGCTGCCGCAATTTCGGCATTGGAACTGATTCTCCGCTGAATTGTGGTTCACGATTCCGGTGTCGGCCGACGGAGAATTGTGAAGTATCAGGAAATAGTGTACATGTGTTAGGGATGTTCATGTGACCTGGTGGGATACAGCCTAAAGCAATATTTCCTCTCTTTTAGTGGGTTATTTCTGCTATTTCTATATTTAGGAAAGTTGAGTGGATGATTTAGGGACTCGAACGGTGACCATCCCATTCCAATTCTCTTTCTAATGGTGCACAAAGGCAGACTTTCATCCGATTCCATAGCTAGTAATTCCCAGAAGAGGTCGCTCGTTTGTTGCCAGGGTCTTATAGCTTGAGGTGTGCCACTCCACATCAAGCGTGTCTGACCAGGAATCTCTTCTGCTCTTACCACTAGCCAATGGTGTGATTGGTAGGATTTGCAGGTTGCCACTCCACCTGTTTGACCGCGTTATGAATATGTCTTCCTTGACCATCGAGTCCTGGGGTGGAACTCGCACCTGGAGCTTGTGGCTCAGAGGCAGGGAGGCTAGCCACTGCACCATGAGACCTCCTCATGGTCACCATACAGCAGAGCAAATTATTTTGGTGTAATGTGAATGGGCAGATATTTTTCTGAAATGTGGGGCGGGATCTACCTGAATGGGAACAGAGTCCCCTGATGCGTTCCATTAGCCGGGCGTTTCCCGGTGCTCAGAACGCCAAGAAACACCATGCAATAGAACGGCCATTCAGGTGGAATGGTGACCTCAGCAGGGAAAGCGTGGCTGAGGCCGCACTTAGTCCCATGTTCTGCACTGAGGAGCTCAACTTGCTGGAACTCCCCAGTGCAGAAGGAGACTGGAAGCCATATATAAAAGACATCCCAACCTCTTGACCTCTAGACGCAATGCTTGAAGTTCCCTACCCCCCCCCCCCCAGCCCCAGAAATGTTGCGATCTGAATCCAGCCCATTTCAGGCAGAATCACTATTTTGCAAATCTGCATATTAGAGTGAGAATAGCTCACTCCCCTGATCTACTTGTGGCGTTGGGATGTAACTCGTTTGCGTCAGAGGTCTCGGGCGAGTGCCATTCAGTGTGCCAGGGATCGGACCCATGGGTGCCCTGCGCATGTGGGATGGGGTGTAGAGGGACCTGAAGACCCTCTAATAGGTGGGTTGGGGCTTTGAGAGGGTTCGGGGGTTGCGTCGAGGAGAGGGGGGAATCAAGACACCATGACGCCCCGATCTCCTCCTACACTGAGGAATTCTGGCGAGCAGAGCTCCTCAGTTCAGGAAAAAGGACTAAATGTGGCCTCAGTTGGGCATTCCCTCCTGAGGGCCTGATTTGAAAGAGTCCCGATAGATAACGTGGTGTTTCTCGGCAATGCGAACTCTGGGAAACACCCGACTAAACGCACTCATCATGGGATTCTGTTCCAATTTTGTTAGTTCATGCCCAAAGATAACAGACAATGAAAATGAACAATAAAGTGACCAAAAGGCACAAAAATATGAGGAAGAAAAATATCACACATAATCCTGACTGAAATTGCTGTCGATGACGGTCACCAAAAGAAAAATAAGAATTCTATTTTATTAACAATATTTTTCTACACAAAGCCAGGAGCAAAGTATTTCTGTTGAAAGGTCCTGGATGAAGAAGTTGGAATACTTACTGATCCCCAGAACTATTTGCATCAGGGAATGTTTGGAGACGGGATTTAAGATAGAGAGTGACGGAACTGGCATTAAGCCTATTTAAACATATTGAGTTGTGATTATTTTTCAGAGAGGCATACAGCGCAATGGTTTATTTTTTATAAACCAAAATGATAACTGTTATTCGAAGTGACTGAGGCTTGACAGGTCCGGATGATTCATTGATGTTGTACGACTGCTGAGTTTTAATGACACTCTCGTGGAATGAAGCTGTGTTTGCCCAGAGGATTCAGCTGATTGGCCGAGACTGCTAATGGTGTGGTATTGTCACCCATGTAACTGTATATTATAGAGACAATCCTGATTGAAATAGTCAAGTGTTTTCCCAACTTGGTAGTGAGGAACTTTACAATGACCACCCTGTAAAACGTTGAGGGGAAAGAAACGGAATGTAGCTCACTAAAAGGAAAGACAAGGGCAGATACATATATATGTTCTGACATAGTCTTTCAGCAATGATTAAGAATATAATTAATAACTATTTGTGTCACATAACAAGCTATATTTTATATGAATGTGATTCATAGCATCACTGCTTAAAGTACAGAGGTAGGCTTTACACCTGCAATCTTAATCACCAGAATCATTTCAAGTTGTTCCACAGATAGGCATAAAAATCAAGCACAAGCCTTCATTTCTCTTGGATACATTAGGATAATTAAGCTATACAGTCAATCATTACAAGTACTCTGTTACCAGCAGGCTGAGAATAAACTGTGATTGATGCCTTCAATACAAAATGTGATTCACTTTGCAGTATCCTTGTCCAGTCATATTTGCTGACCAGTACATCTTGGTAGAATGATGGTCACGTTACAAAGAAAAATTGATGCAGTTTCCATGTCCTGTGGATTTGTCAAAAGTAGCTATTTCAACAAAAATAATTGTATCTCGTTTGCTTATAAGTTTTGACAAATTATGACAGTGCATAGACATAGGACGGGATCTTACGGTCCCACCAAAGTCAACGGACCTTTGAACGGCTCCCTGCATTTTGAAGCACACCCTCGCCACGATGGGGCGTTGGAATTCCACCCATAAATATGGTCCCTTATTCAAGCTACATCATGTTCAATTTGATACATTTTTAGTGTTGTCTCTTAACAACTTTCCGCATTTAAGGCCTGATTCACAGAATATAACACCCTATAAATGAGCATGTTTGCAATAATTACACATTGACTACTTGATTCTGAAGAACACAGGTTCCATGATCTGGACCTAATGATTATTCTGTTACCAGCAGTCTTAGGATATAATTTGATTGATGCCTCCAATACAAAATGTAATTTCCACTGCAGTTCCCCAATCTAGTACTCCTTGTTAGAATAATGAAAGTAAGAAGATATTATATGTGGGATTTTTTGATTGTTAACGTGTTACAACACCCTGGGCTAGTGCACGATTTATTCCAGCCCCACAGTCCCTGAAGTCCCAACACAAGTGAATTAACCAATACTTTGTATGAAGTTTCTGATATCTTTGACCCTTGACTGCTCCAATGTTGTACAGGCACCATATTTGTAAGTGAAACACAACAACTCTTTATTTATGACAGAAATAGAGATAAGACATGCAATACATATAATAGAATAACAGGCGGCTAATCTACTACTCCCTCTTTTACTGTCCCACCCTTTAGTCAAACGCACACAAGACAGACACACATACAGGGAGGGGGGGGGGGGGGGTAATATAAGAGGAATGAAAATATGAAATGGAAGATGGGTGTCTATTCTTCAGATGTTGAAGTTGTTGCAGCAGCAGGTTGTTCTTCCAGGACGCTTAGTGGTTGAAACCTCCGGTTGGATTGTTAACAAGGATCTTCTTGCAGGAACATTCAGTCAGAACTCCCAGGTTGTATGATTCCCACTGGGGAGTCACTTTAATTTTTTATTGACCTGGGTCTTTACTTAAAAAGAACAGCCTCAGGCTTGGGCAATTCTTATTTGTATCCAACTCCACCAGAATGTCTAACAGCCTTTCTGAGATAAGAGTAGAGTTCCCCACACAAGATTTCAAAATAGGTTTTTAAATAACTGACCTTGCATGCAGTTGGTGTGAGGCTGAATTTCCTTTGCAGCTCAAAATGGCTGCTCAGATGGACCTTCAGAAAGAATTCATCAGGTGAGGGAGAGAAATCAAAGCTGTAACCCTCCAGCTTCCGTTCAAAAATGGAACTAAAAACTGGAAACACAATCTCACATAGGAAGGAACATTCCAGAATGGTCAGCATCAATCAGCATAGTTTATCAGCTAAATCCTGGCAATTTGAAACAACCCATTGGCCACCAGCCAAGTCCATCGAGAGGTATCATCACTGATGTCAGACCAAAAAGCACACCTGCTGTAGGTTCCTTTTCTTTTGAAATAAAGGTAAAGTATGTCTTAAAGGCAAAGGTCCCATCAATTATCCAGGTAGAGAAATTATAACAGTGGAGTTACAGAAATTAAAAGAGAAAAACAAGGGATAGACAGGGATTAACAGGAGGATCCCTACAAAGGTGTGAAGTAAATTCAAATTGTTGTTTTCTATGTGTTATAAATGATTGCTAATTGGACCAAATAATCTTTTTGTTGGCATGTTCAGGGCCCAGGACACAGTTTCTTCAGCATCATTTAATGAGCAGAAACTTTCAAAATAGGAAGTTAGTCTCAGACTAATGGTTATTCGTAGCTGACTATTATCCCCTTTGTCATATTGACCGTATTCAGATGGGCAGAGGGGTGGGGGTGGGGATGGGGAAGTCTATAATCGTTTGACAGCTTCTACAAATCACAATACCCAAGGTAGAATTGCATCAGGAAGAGCCTATGAGTAGCTTTCATTCGTATCTAATGAAGACAACGGCACTAGTCCCAGGAGAGACAGCGAGTATACGTAAACAAAAAACAGCACAGCAAGGCTCAAGGGATAGAGGAAAAAAATTAACTTAAAAATTCGAACAGAAATGCTGGAAATGCTCAGCAGATCTGGCAGCATCTGTGGAGAGAGAAAGATAGCTCATATTTCGGGTTGATGACCCAATTCTGATAAAAAAAATCATCAACATGAAAAATTGGCCTGAGATTTAATCCTCAAGGCAGGTAGCTAGAGTTGAGAAAATTTAAAACTCGGCTCACTCACCTCAGAGGAAAATGCCCGGAGAGGCAAGTTCCCCATTACAGGAGTGAGCGGGAATTGGAGGACGGATAACCAACCTGAAAAAGTTTGGAGGTGACCTCAGGGGCTGCCAGGTGCAGAGACGGGCTGTTTGAAAGGCCCATCTTGGTGCCATTGGATTTTGCCCGAGTTAAAATAAAACTCGAAAGGCTCTCCTTGCAATCCACACATTCCCAATGCCTTGCCCATGTCACCGCATGTCTGCCACCCACCCATTTTGCTATTGCCTCCACTCTACATACATAATGAGGCTTGACTGGGAGCCATTAGGCTGTTGAAACACCTGAACCTCAAATCATAGAATCATAGAATTTGCAATGCAGAAGGAGGCCATTCGACCCATCAAGTCTGCATGGCCCATGGAAAGAGCACCCTACTTAAGTCCATGCCTCCACCCTATCCCCGTAACCCCACCTAACCTTTTGGACACTAAGGGGCAATTTAGCATGCCCAATCCACCTCACCTGCACGTCTTTGGACTGTGGGAGGAAAACAGAGCACCCGGTGGAAACCTACCCAGTCATGGGGAGAAAGTGCAAACTCCACACAGACAGTCACCCAAGGCTGAAATTGAACACCATACTCTGGAGCTGTGAGGCAGCATACAGTGCTCACCACTGTACCACCATGCCACCACACAGCATGATTGGCAGATCTGGCTATATGACCTCTGTTGTCAATTTCACAATGTTTATTTACACAAGGCTAAGAGATTTCAAGTGCCCACAATTTGAGTGATCAACATTTTAAGAATCTGAGTGATTGACACTTTTAGTAGTAAAAAGGATATTTGTTAAGGTAATGGCATGTTATCAATCAATGAATGGCTACTTTTCCTAAAGCTCTTTTTTGTACATCCTATGTCACTATACGATTAATTTCTTCTGTAGTGGGTGAATGAGTATGGAAATACCTTACCTTGGGACAGGGGGCATAACAGGTCAGAGGGCTTGTTGGGGTCCTTACCTTGGCAAGGTTGGTCTATTGGGACTGTTTGGGGATACATACTTCAGGATGGAGGCATGAGGGGCCAGAGGCATTGGTTGGGGGGCTTGTATTGGCATGAGGGGCCATTGAAATGGTTGAGAGGCATCACTTGACATGGGGGCATAAGGGGGCAAACATATTGTTTGTTGGGGCCCTGCATTTGCTTGGGGGACATGACAAGCCAAAAGGAGTGAGTGGGGAAATAACTTGGCACGAGGAGCCATAGGGGTTCATTGGGCGGTATGCCTTGTGGACTATAACCATATGGACTACAGCAGTTCAAGAAGATGGCTCACCACCACCTTCTCAAGGGCAATTGGGGATGGCACAGGGGACAAAGAGGTGGTGGGGCTGGGGACAATTGAATCTGGAGGCCCACCATTGGCAACTCTGAGAGGTGGGGGGGAGATGTTTTGGCCCCTTTAGTGGGGAAGGATTCTGCGATGAAAGGTCAATAAACCCGCTTGAAAAGCTCACACCCTGAGACTGGAATCCACAGTTGAAGGGCCTCTGCGATCTCAAAGGGTCCTGGTACTGGGCCGGGAATGCTGCATGCACATGGCTCTCTGTTCCCCATGGCATCAAGGAGTCCCCATCATAAACCATAAAGGCGACCTCTGCCTGAAAGTCCAGATCGTCTGCAACCATGCCAAGCACATCCAGCAGTTGTGTGCTAGGTTCCAGGGGAGCATCGACGACAGTTACATCTTTGATCGCTCTCAGATACCGGAGGAACTCATTGACCACAGGGTTGGCACGTTAGGGACAAGGGGTGCCCCCTTCAGGACATAGCTAGCGACGCCTGTATGGACTTTACGGATTGCAGCAGAGACCTGTTACAATGAGGCTGCTACTCGAGCTTCGGTTGAGAAGACGATCATGCTGTTGAGGATGTGGTTCCGGTGCCTAGACTGGTCAGGTGGAACCCTCCAGTATAACCCCCCAAGATATGTCATTATAGTGTGCTTTGCCCTCCAAATCCTGGTGTTGCAACAGTGCGAGGAGCTGGCAGAGGAGGAGATGGACGAGCGACACATTTCCTCTGATGAGGAAGATGTTGTGGAGGAGGGTGCCAAGGGGGAATCCCTGGAGGAGGCAGAGGAATGGATGCTTGTGATGTGGACCCTCACTTTTTCTTTAGCCCCCACACCTGGCCCGGCAAGCTAGAGGGCTCGCTCTTTGAACAGGAACACGATTTTAAGTTTGGTCGTACTCCCCCCCCCCATCCCCCGACTGTTCTCGCCCCTTTTCATTATGAGCCAGCTTGTACAACAAGGAGTCAGATGGGGAGAGTGTCAGCAGGCCGCATGCCAGGTCAGATGGTAAGGATGCCTGGTTTGTGCTGTTAGTGAGTGGGAGCTGGGATGTGATGAGGAGAGAAGCCGCAAAGGGGATGAGAAAGTGCGTGCTGGGGCCCTGTGCGGTGGCAGTGACAGCTGACAGTGGATGTATGATGGCTGTGTGGTGGCAGATGAGAGTGACATACCCTGGCTGAACGAAAGAGGTCAGTCATCTTCTTCCTGAACTGGATGTCCATCCTCCTGTGCAAAGACTGGTTCTTCCCAGCACTGCTATCGCGGCGCATGCAGGGTTGGTGATCTTGCTCCATGGTCTTCTCCCAGCCCAAGGCAGCAGTATATCTCACCTCTGCTCCACCCCATGTAGCATTCGGGTAAGGGCTCCTTCTGAGAACCTCACGCCAGCCAACCCAGCAGCCATGCACTTGGCTGGGCCTGGAACATGTGCTGGGGAGGTGTTTTAATAGAGCAAACCACAACCCCCTCATTCGATTAAAGTTCTCAGCTGATGGTGGGCGAATTAGAGCCTGTCCGACCATGGGGGAAGCATGAAATTCATGCAAAATGTTTTTTATCCAAAGTGCCTAAAAATACAGCGTGAAAATGTGTCAGACCATTGGCAGGCTACTCCCTGCTTTTCAGGCCCAAAGCGAGACTTAGCTAAAATAACAGGAACTTCCTGCTGAAATCACTGAAGTCGTGGCCAGCACCAACATTTCAGTAAAATAGTGGGATTGATCTCTTAAAGGGACAGTCACCAGCAGTTAAATGGAGAACAGAATCTGTGCACGGTTGGTGTTGGACTGCATTCTCACTGAGCCCATCTCGCTGATAGCATTCAGAGTATTTTACATTTCTGGCACTGAATTGCTCTCTTTCAAAAAATTAAATTTGACCATGAACCTTATTATTCCCATACCTTTTGTAACACTGTGCAAGAATAAATTCTTATTATGCCATATGCTAGTACTGCCTTTGAGGATTCTCTGCTCGAGTGTTGTGACTTTAGCAAAATCTCTGCTTACACATGTAAATGGAGTTTCTGTTGACTCTCAGCAAATGTAGAGCCCTGGAGCTTCAGAGAGTTTGTGGAAATTCCCAGTCATGTGGTAGCTGATAAATGTTGCTCCATATTAAACTGGTTTATTGATGTTTCTATAACCATTTATTATATAAACCTTATGCTGCATGGATTATGAACAAATAAAGTTGCATCTTCATTATTTACAATATATAATGCAAGTTACTTACAAAGAGAGGATGGACATGTGGACTGGATTTTAACTCCCAAAAATGGGGGGCGCGATTCTCCCAAACCGGGAGAAATCGTAAGGCTGGCGTCAAACCCGGGCGGGTTTGACGCCAGCCCCCCCCTTCCCGACCGGGAACCGATTCTGGTCCCCGGTCGGGGCTAGCAGCCCGACGCCGTAAGGTCCGGCATCACGGGCTTAACGAATTTCGTTAAGCCCGCTTGCCCGTGTTAGCGCCGGCTGACGTGTCATATGACGTCAGCCGCGCATGCGCGGATTGGAAGACTCCAACCCGCGCATGCGCGGATGACGTCATCGCGTATTTGCGCGAAACCCGCGCATGCGCGGACCGGGATGCCCCTCAGCCGCCCCACGAATGGATACTGCGGGGCGGTGGAAGGACAAATAGTGCACGGGCATCGGGCCCGCTGCCCGCGATCTGTGCCCACCGATCGCGGGCCCATGGCACCCTTGGCACGGCCGTGGTACTGCCGTGCCAATCGGTGCCATGGTTATAAAATGCGAGTGTTTACGGCCGTTTTTACGAACGGCCAGACCAGGTGTTGTTGCCGTTCGTAAAAACAGCCGTAGAGGGCTGGGAACTCGGCCCATCTATCAGCTGTGAATCGCTGCCGGCCGTAAAAAAACGGCGGCAGCGATTCGTGTCGGGAGTTGGGCGTGGGGGGGGGGGGGAGAATAGCGGGAGGGCGTCGGAACAGCGTGGCCGTAAAATTTTACGAGCCACGCTATTCTCCGCACCGTCGGGAGTGCGGAGAATCTCGCCCAGGATGCTTGATGTTGAGTCAGAATTTAAAATTTTTTAAAGTTGGAAACTAGATTCCAACCAGTCTTGATCTTGTTCACTTTTAGTTCAAAGAAGGCTGAGGGGAGGGTGATCAAACTATCTACAGGATGTGGGTTGATAATTTAAGCATTATAAAGAGTCTGCCTGCCTTCATTTTGAACAATCACTCTAGTTTTACCTTACATCATCCAGGTCTCAGGAAATCCAATAGATGAAAGGAGGTGGGAGGTGTGATGAATGTAAGAAATTGTCATATTTTATATTTTTTGCAGTAATGTTATTAAAATCTGGGTTAAGATGCATACAGACTGGCTGCTAGAGCTATGGTTAAAGTGTCATAAAAGTGAGATAATCATTGATTTACAGTTGAAGTGTTCTGCTCATAGATCTTGAGAACCATTTACTTGTTTACAGATAGTTAGCTATTGGAATATTGTTTATGATTGAAGGATTCTTGGGGTGTAGAGACTTTCTGAGGGGTATTGTGTTTGGTCCTGGCTAAACAAGTATAGGGACATCCTGGAAGAAGAGACAAATGAATGCCTTATGCTTTGGGTACAGATGATGCAGTTAATGGGAGGAGCCAGGTCTGTCTGAAAAGGCAGTTGGTCATAGAACTCTAATCTGAACAGAGTTTGGTCCTGAAAGGTTTCCTCTCCCAAGATTTGACGAAGAGAAAAGCAAGTAGAAACCATTTTGTTACTTTATTCATGAATGGTATGTAACATATATTGGCATGCTTCATTGAAATATAGTGGCAGGTTTAGGAAGTCAGTTAAGGGTTTCCCTATTGTAACTGTTAACTATAAAGCTATTACTTTATTGTTAATGTGGTTAATACGGTATTTAAATTAAAGTCGGTTTTAACATAAAGGATACCTCTGAGTCAGTGTTATCACTTCTCTGTTACAGTAACATTTCCTCACATTTTCACAAATTGAAAACAGTTGTATTCTCATCGTGATCCTAACAGAGGGTTGAATCTGTATGGAACATAATCTTTACAGTACTACGTTTGGACTAGAGAAATGGCAAGCTAGCCAATAAACACCCCCCTCCCCCCCCCCCCACCGTCTGCTCCCTTGAACCCCAACATATACCTCCATTGATATTAAATCCCCAGTCCCCACATACATCTGCTCCCATTAACCACCATTGACACCCTCCTTCCCCTCCACCTTCTCTGCTGTAATATGCCTTTAAGGGATATCAGCATTTCATCACGAGAAGGCAAATTTGTTATGCAATACAGTCTTTATTTCGCTTTTGCTTTGAGTGAAGCACTTACAGCTCTTCAAGCTGTACAATTTCTTCAACCTAGACAGTCATGGAAGCCCGTTCTCCTGTGCTCAGTCTGAATAAATGAATCCACAATGTGTTTACCAAATCTCTTATGCCTGAATGGTGCCTTTTGTCTTCTAAAACAACTAAGCTCAAGGACATATATCACTACAAGTGCATGACATGATGATCAGTGATGGTCAGACAGGTGGCAGAAAGTATATATTCAGGCATGACATGGTGAACACATTTTAATCATGCTACATTACATGACATGACCCTTGACATTTAGGTCAGACTTCAACAGACTCGCCGTATTGAAGAGTATTGAAAACACAGCGGGTGATTGCAAAGGAAGTCTTCGGAGATACAGCACCGAGCTAGAGTAACACCCCCTTTCTCCATGATCAAAACCTGCCACTCCCAATTGGGACCCTTGCAACCAGGATCCTCACATTGTCCCCCTGACCTCCACCCTCCCGACCCCACCCCAGGCGATCTCTCTCAATTCCCAACCACACCTATCTGGTCTCCATTGCACTAGCCTTGTGCTGTAGGTTCCCTCGCTCGCCAGGTCACTAACCTGTCGATCAGGCTGCATGTAGGAGGAAACCTGACAGAAAAAAGAATTGAAGTTAAAATCGTCTGCAGGACATTTCTGAAGCCTGTACTTTCACATTTCCTGACATCCAAAAAGCATGAAACTCACCTCCAGGCTAAAATCTAAACCAGCAACCCAAAAAAGTCCTCTGACGTGATTAGAATATTGTTCTGCAGTGCACATGAACTCAGAGGTAATATAGGTGTATTTTCTATGGTCTGCTGTGTTTGAATCGTGCAGGAGTCGACCATGGACATGTGACCTTCTGTGGCATACTGATCTTGTCATCAAGTTGTTCTTTCTTCATGCATAACCAAGTTTTAGCCTCTGACCTTGATTTAAAGGATACTGCAGTTTTATATATTTATAGTCCAAAATAACTCATCTGCACAGTTTGCTAATATCCTCACGACTGGCGTGTAGCTCTTCAATGCTGAATGCTCAGAAGTGACCTAGAATGAAGCAATCTCTGCAGACTCATTCCCGTAAAGGTAATCTCATACCTGTGAGGGTTTTTTTAGTTTGTAACTTTCCTTTAAAGGATGCGTTTGGAGAGCCAAATGTTAAAGTAAGAGACAAGGTCAGATTTACATTAGCTGTTTCATATTTACTGGGATGGAGACATACGTTTGTTTTATTCCTTCTTGTCAAAGAGAACCAGGTGGAATCAGCACAAGGGTTCGCAAGGGCTACAGGCTCCCCCATGATGCAGGATGCCATTGGCTACAAATGCCTTCCATGTGCCTCATGTCAACTCAGCTGTGCAAGCTAACCGAAAAAGAGTTCATGCCCTCGTTTTGCAGTTGGCAGTGTGATCACAGGCACTGAGTCACGGAGGGCAATGCCCAATATCCCGGCAGTCAGCATAGTGAATTTAATCTGCAGCAGTCATCTGTGCCATGTGTACTTCAAACGTGTGGCACGGCGGCACAGTGGTTAGCACTGCTGCCTCATTGCGCTAGGGACCTGGGTTCAATCCTGGCCTCGGGTGACTGCCCGTATGGAGTTTGCACTTTCTCCCAGTGTCTTCGTGGGTTTCCTCCGGTTCTCCAGTTGCCTCCCACAGTCCAAAGATGTTTGAGTTAGGTGAATTGGCCATGATAACTTGCCCCTTCGTGCCCAGGGATGTGCAGGTTTGGTTACAGGGATAGGGGTGGACGTGTGAGTGGGCATGGATAGAGTACTCATTCGAAGCGTCGGTGCAGACTCAATGGGCGGAATGACCTCCTTCAGCACTGTAGGATCCTATGATATTGGACAACAAGAGCTCTCCATTGATCACATGACTCATATCTCTGCTCACAACGCAAGTACACATGTGCAGCAGGCATTCACTGAAAGTGATGCCGCCACAAAAAAATCCGATGGAGCAGGCATCTTGAAGCAATGATTCTGCTGCCTGGACCACCCTGAAGCACCCTACAGAACTCAGCTGTGCAGGTCTTGAGATTTGTGGTGGTTCTATCCATGTCATGTAGCCTCGCCATCATGAGGGAACAGCCCCTGCCAACAACTATCGAGAAGGCAGCTGCAGAGCATGAACACAAGGAGGAAGAAGGAGTGGAAGAGGATGAAGAAGATGAGAGACTGGAGCCTATTCCTTTTCTTATTTCCTGCTTTATGTAAGCACCTAATTGAAGAGTGATTGGTAATCTCAAACCCTATTCCCCCCTTACCAACAATCCCACAGTCCATATCTTTCCTCAGGGACCATCACTTTATCCTCTTTCCTACAATGCAAATTTAAAAGCCAGCACAAGTTGAATGAACTCCTTTTTGGTTAGCTTGCACAGCTGAGTTGATATGAGGCACATGGAAGACATTTGAAGACAATGGCATCCTGCATCATGGGGGAGCCTGTAGCCCTTGTGAACCCTTCCTACAATGCAAAAACTAAAAGCCAGCACAAATTACACATTCCAGTCCAAACGTATACATTCAATCATGTCACATTGCATACTAAAATAAATAAACCCCTTGTGCATTCTTTTTAGTGCCCAATGAATGCTTTTGCTTTTCCTATTACTCCTTAGGGATCCTACCACAGTGAATGTTGCATTGCTGCTGATTTTCAGTGGAAGAGACTGCAAATGGGCTTGGAGAATAACCTAGAGTAGCTCCACGCCTAGAACTGCAGCAAAATGCACCATCTTGTTATAGGGATGGCGGATCTCTGGGCTATCCTTCTGATAGGTGACAGCAGGGACACAGCCAGAATAGTAGCGGGTGGGAGGACAAATTCTGTAATGTCATAAATAGGGGCTTTTCACAGTAACTTCATTGAAGACTACTCGTGACAATAAGCGATTTTCATTTTAATTTTTCATTTCATGTGGAGAAGCGGCAGCAGGTTCTTGGTGCATGGAGATGCTGCCACTCTCCCAAAGCTTTTGTTAGATTTCTGTGACAGTCCACAAGCCCATTGAAACACTGATACCCAAAGGCACAATGGCAACAGTCTGTGTTTTCATTGCCGCACTCAGGTGCTAGGTGACTGCTCCTTGTGCTGCAATGGAAGCTGAGACATTGGCTGATGCTGCCTCATGGCTTGATCAATACTTAGATAATGGACATGGTCACAAGTTAGGTTGGTGCTAAACTGCTCCATTCCCCTTGACAATGTCAGTTTCTCCCAAAGCATTTCTACCTGTGTAACCTTCTGCCCTTTTCTGCACGCCACCACAATGGATTTGTCCTCTGGGATAGAACGAGGTGTGCTATCACCCTCTAGCAAGCCAACACCTGCACATTTGTTTTCTGGGATGTGTCTGCAGCCTATTTGTTCCCTGTGTCTTACCACATACAGATCCTTCCTATGCTGTCCACGTGCAGTGTCACTCTCTGAACCGCTGCTGCACGCGTGACTGAATGGGTGTGCTTTCATCATCACTGTCTCCCTACTCTTTAACGCTGCTTGGGAAGGTCTCAGAAATCTGAGATGAAAAAGGAACAAGGATTGGAGGGCGGTGAAGGGAAGGGAAAAAGTTAACACATACTTATGTCATCTGCAGCTTCCGGGTCAGAGCTAGGGATGAGGGAAAGTTGGGATGTGAGAAGGAGGATTAGGTATAAGGAGACGCACTCCATGACTGGGTTCAGGCCCTCTAGTAGCCTCCGCATTTGCATTGTAGCCAGCACCATCTCCTCCATGGGGGTTCGAACAGGCGGATATACTCCTCCCTCTCTAATCAGTTCCTGCTCTCTTCGATGGTGCGCCATCTCCCCTGGAAGAAAAAGGAAAGTGTGTCAGTGAGTGTTGTGTAGTGTGTTTGGGTGATTTTAATGTCATGATTGAATAATCTCAGTGTGTGTAAGTTGTGAGATGCAGGTGTGAGACTTGCAACCATACTGCGTGTGAGAGGATCTGAATGTTAGATATTTTGGGTGTGATCTACCGGCACAGGGGCGTAGCACAGCCGGTAGATGCAAGGAGATCCCTCTTCCAGGATCAACCTGGCTCGCCACGCCTCGCGAAATCTAATGGGATCTCATGCGACATTGCAATCTGAATCCCGTGCATTAATCAGTCTTTGGCAAATCTGCATATTAGAGTGAGGCAGCTAGGCCCTGGGCTCAAACCCCTTTGCTTCAGTGAGTGTCATTCAATACTAGTCTGCACAAATGGAATGGCACATGGGCAGGGGGGGGGTCACCCAGGGGATCGGAGGCCCCAGATGTTTGCCCTCTGGGCAGCGTGCCATCCTTGCACTGCTAAGCTTGCACCCTGGCACTCCCAGCCTGGCACCCTGATGGTGCCAGCCTGGTGGTACTCAGGTGACTGGGGATCAGGCCTGAGAGTCCCCTGTCCATTTGAGTTGGGGTGTGGAGGGACCCAAGGACTCCCTGTTTTGGGTGAGTTTGGGGGTTGTGTTGGAGGGGTTGAGAGATCGGGATGGCATTTAAAAATGGCATCCCGATTTCCTCCCGTACTGAGGGGTTCTGGTGAGCGGAGCTCCTCAGTGCAGGAAATGGGACAAAGTGCGACCTCGGTAAGCCGATCCCCGCTGAAGCCCCAGATTGCAACCAAGTCCCATTACATAACATGGTCTTGCTCAGTGCTGTGGCACCAGGAAACACCTGGCGAAACCCACTCGCCACGGAATCTGTTGCAATTCGGTTAGATCAGGCCCAAACCCTCAGTGACAGAGGTTATTGGTAGGTGAGGTGATGGGCCATGGTGTGGCTGAAGTTGGAGGTGCAGTTGGTGGAATATGGCATTTGCAAATGCAATAAATTACCTCTCGTGTGAAGTCATTACATTTTTTAGAGCACTGTATCCAATTCTCTGCAGCTCAGCTCCTGGCATTAACCTCCATGACTATCTGTTTCCACCACCTTCTCATTGTGCATCTGAAGGGTCTTCTATCTCCTGAGAATCTCCTGCCTCCTGAGGATACAGGACATTTCATCTCCCTTCCACCTCTTTCACCAGCGCCTTCACCAGGGTGGCACGGTGGCACAGTGGTTAGCACTGCTGCCCCATAGCTCCAGAGACTCAGGTTCAATTCCGGCCTTGAGTGACTGAATGTGTGGAATTTGCACTTTCTCCTCGTGTCTGTGTAGGTTTCTTCTGGGTGCTCCGGTTTCCTCCCACAGTCCAAAGATGTGCAGGTTAAGTGGATGGGCCATGTTAAATTGCCCATGCTAATTTGCCCCTTAGTGTCCAGGGATGAGGTTGCAGGGGATAGGACGGGGGAGTGGGCCACGGTAGGGAACTCTTTCAGAGGGTTGGTGCTGACTTGTTGCGCCGAATGGCCTCCTTCTGCATTGTAGGGATTTGATTGGGTGGCACGGTAGCACAGTGGTTGGCACGGTTGCTTCACAGCTCCAGGGTCCCAAGTTTGACTCCCGACCTGGGTCACTGTTTCTGCAGTGTCTGCACGTTCTCCCCTTGTTTGCGTGGGTTTCCTCTGGGTGCTCAAGTTTCCTCCCACAGTCCAAAGATGTGCAGGTAAGGTGGAGTGGTCATGCTAAATTGCCCTTAGTGTCCAAAACATTAAGGTGGGATTACTGGGTTACGGGGAAAGGGTGGAAGTGTGAGGATAAATGTGGTGCTCTTTTTGAGGGCGGGTGGAAAACCAATGGACCGAATGGCTTATTTATGCACTGTAAATTCTATGATTCTATAACCTCAAGAACAGCATATAAAACCTGAGGCCTGCTGTTTCCTATGGTCAGCTATTCTCTTTTTCCAAGGTCAGATTCAGATGCATAGCAACTTCTGCTTTAGACACAATGCACCTCCCATTTTAAGTACAAGTTAATAAAAATATTGGTCCCCCTGCTGATGCATGCGGCCATTGAACAGCACGGGGAATGTTGGTTGCATGCATAAATTATTATAATTAGCTGGCAGCATGAAGCTGGTGCGCCGCCTGTCGTCATCTCAACAGGCTGGGGTTAATTGCATATCACAATCCCTTTTTCAGCACTAAACCCATATGAAACCCCTTTGGTGCCCCTGGCAATGTCTGAAGCAAAAATCATTTGCTTTTCAGATGACGCTTAGAAATCCTCTGAATATGGTGAAATAATTTCTGTCTCCGAAGGACTGAAGTGAGGCACAGCATTGACAGACCATTCTTGAGCATCACAATTAAAATTGGGATACCTGCTTGAGTTTTTTTGCTCAGCACAGAGGCCAATGACGATTTTTAGATGTGTGCGAGAATGTAAAATAGATGGCAGCAATGGTGTCGGTCAATTTTAGATCTCTCCTAGTTGATGGAACCATCAATTCTACGGACACGTGCTTGTAGGATTAGAATAGCAGTTTTAATATACTTACAACAGAGCCAGCCTGTTCGTCGTTGTACTTTCGATGAACTGGCCGGCTGGCTCCGTGGCACGGATCTTTATACAGCAGCTCAAGGGGAGGAGTTCTGGGTGGAGCCAAGGTGGGAGGCCAGTACAAACTCTCGAGTACTCCCAGAGCTACTCCCCCTGGTGGTCAGGTAGTGCAACTGCACTTGCAATATCGGTACGTATATATAATGGGAACAGAGTGACATTGGTAACTTATAATACCGTGTGAATCTCATTCACCACACTAGTTACCACTACTCTTGACTTAAATGGGAATTAAAAGCAGAAGAGGTGCTTAACAAGAGACTAACCCAATATTACCTATTGTACACTGTTGCTCAGAGTCAAAATTATCCTCAGTGGCTGAAATTTTACAGCCCTTCCTGTCACCAGGATCTTTCTGTCCCACCAACGGAAAACCTATTGAGAGTGGCAGGACCGGAAGATCCCGCCTCTGCTCAATGGCCGGTCGTTCCGCCATCGCAAAACACACCATGGGACAAGCAGAAAATTCCACCCAATGACACAAATCTGTATGTATATTAGCATAAGATATCTGAGGAAGGATGATCTTGCTGTGGCGGGAGTGCAGCAAAGGTTTACCAGGCTGATTGCTGGGATGGCGCGACTGTCATTTGAGGAGAGACTAAGTCGGTTAGGATTATATTCATTGGAGTTTAGAAGAGTGAGAGGGGATCTCATAGAAACTTGCAAAATTCTAACAGGATTAGACGGGGTAGATTCAGAAAGAATGTTCCCGATGGTGGGGCAGCCCAGAACTAGTGGTCATAGTTTGAGGATAAGGGGTAAACCTTTTAGGACTGAGGTGAGGTGAAATCTCTTCACCCAGAGAGTGGTGAATCTGTGGAATTCACTACCACCGAAAGTAGTTGAGGCCAAAATGTTGTGTAATTTCATGAAGGAATTAGATGTAGCTCTTGGGGCTAAAGGGTTCAAGGGCTATGGGGGAAGGTACGATCAGGGTATTGAACTTGATGATCAGCCATGATTATAATGAATGGCGGAGCAGGCTCAAAGGGCTGAATGGCTGCTCCTATTTTCTATGTGTGTTTCTATGTATTCATTTTCTATTTCTCTATTTCTTGATAAACATTCATTCAGAAACAAGAAGGTTGGTCATTTTATCCAATTCATGTCAAATGAAATGATGTTTTTATGCTGCGAGAAGTTATAATCTGGAATGCACTCTTTGATATTATGATGGGGGAAGATTAATTTGCCATAGAACGCACAAACTGGAGAAAAAACATCCGTGAGGACGCTAATCACCTTGCGCATCGTAGGCAGGAGCACGCGGAGGCCAAGTGTAAACAGCGGAAGGAGAGCATAGAATTCACAGCATCCCATCCAGCCACCTCATCAAACACCACCAGTCAAACCTATGGCAGAGTCTGCGGATCCAGGATTGGGCTATTCAACCACCACACACCCTACCTCCCCGGAGTGGAAGCAAGTCATTCTCCTCGCTGAGGGACTGCCCAAGCAGGAGAAGGGGGCAGATTCAATCCTTGCTTTCAAAAAAGGATAGTTATTTGAGCAGCAAGAAATTGCAAGTTTACAGGGCAGTGAGACTAGATAAGGTGCTCTTGCAGAGAACTGGCATAGACACCACGGTCTGCTTGTCCTCCTTCTGTGCTGTTACCATTCTATAACTCTTTGATTCGATATGGAAAAAATGATGAGATCATTAATGATAACCTAATAATAGGAATTGAAACTTCAGAATCTGAGACTAAAATAGAGAACTCTGATCATTTCAATCTGTGAAAGGAGAAAACAAATTAATATTTTGAATGTGAATCCTACACTAGAAGAAGACGAGCAGTGAACTGTGTTGGGAAGGTCCTGAAAAAAGAAAAAAAGTCAAAGCTTTTGTCTTGTACTAATCAGGACATTCATAAAAATACAATGCATGAAGAATCAACATATTTATACTTTGACAAAAAATGTTTTTTTTTTACTGCAAGACTCAAATTTTATACTACCAACCGACTATTTGTGTTGAAATAATTGGCATGATATTTTGTAGGGTCTGTTTTGTCTGCCACGTGCTTTTAGCATTTTTCGTTTTTATGCTTGGCATGTTGTATTGTTGCAGTTTTATTTTATCCCCTTTTTGTTTTTCAATTTGCCCATTCCTTTTGCTTTTCTCCATGTGTCATGCCATATCAATGTTTTATATATTTCCGCCTTTTCTCAGTATCTTTTTATGGCTTTACGGAGAGACCATTTTACATAACCTTGTAAATTCATTGTTTTTCCATTGAAAAAAATTGCAGATCCGTCAACCTATTAATGCTCGCACTTCCATTGCATTATCCAATTTTTCTTTCCCCTTCGTTACCTTTTTGGTCTTTTTTCCACCAATCTATCCACTTCATGTTCAGTTTTTTTTTTAAATTAAGGGGCAATTTAGTGTGGCCAATCCACCTACCTTGCACATCTTTGGGTTGTGGGGGCGAAACCCACGCAAACATGGTGAGAATGTGCAAACTCCACACGGACAGTGACCCAGAGCCGGGATCGAACCTGGGACCTCAGCGCCGTGAGACTGCAGTGCTAACCCACTGAGCCACCGTGCTGCCCAGACTTCATGTTCAGTTTTGAACTAAAATAGAGGAGTTACATCAAAAACATTTGCCTGCATCTTGCCAGAAAAATAACACACCCCATTATTATTGTGCAAACTGGCAAGCAAATTGGTGGGGATAAGGGACAGACCATGCGTTGTGAATCTCCAGAACTTGCTATTACGCTGCCTGTGAATCTGGGGGATCAAATGGGAGGACTGCCAGACCAACGCTAGTATCCTCCATCAGCATCAAAGCCCTGTTCCTGCGGAATAAATTCCGATAGATGGGCCATTGTGTCTGGGTGCCCTGAAACCCTCAGCAGGTTTTCTTCTCCTAGCTTTCTGTTGCTCAAAGCTCTAAGGGCAGCCAAAGAAAAAGGTATAAGGATACGTTCTAGGCTGCCCTAAAGCACGGAAGCATTAATACCACTCACTGGGAGGCTGTGGACTACTGACATGGCCCCACCTAGTCCATCAAGGCACAAGCCGCTTCGAGACTCATTGACTTGACAGTGAGACAGAATGGCGGCAACAGAGGAAGGAAAGGAAAGCGAAACTAGGGTTGCGACTTCCATTCCCACACAACATGCCACCACTCTGAATAAGAGTTTCTGGCTCCAGATTTGTGCTACTCAGTTATTTGAAGACTAACAAAGCCTGATTTACATCATCCTCGATTTTGACGGATTTCTGACAATGACGATGGTTACATTGCCCCATCATTTGCTTCACACAAACAGCATCATGCTCTTAACCTCCTTGTTATTTTGAAGAACCGGTTGGATTTGCACATTGATTTTCCATTAAACTCATCTTGTAAAGTTAAGTCTGGTAATTAGTAGTGCATGTACCTTTTTAAAAATGTGATAATTGTTACCACTGTGCCAATCAACCTAACTAATCACATATCTTTACTGATGTGTACAGATACGTTCGACTCTTTTAGTATTTGATATTTCAATTTGGTTTTGGACAAGCTAATATTGGTCTAAAATGGATCATATATGAATTACTCTTTTTTGTGGTACTTCCTGAATACAAAAATGCCTATACTTTTCCTTCGAAGTCAATTCCACATTGAGTACTGTCGATAGGCTGCCACGGGTACCTGCTGGATTCTTGCCTCAATCGGAAGCCCATCTGATGTTGGATCGGAAGATCCAAGAGCCAACAATAATTGGACCTAATTGGCTAATTGCCACTGCTGGCTGGGTAGGCCCTGCGGCATTAATTTGGCTTCCAGCCTTTACAGAACTGTTAATATTCTGCCCTATAAATATGTTTCAACGAAGACATAAATTAAAGGCCAGTCTGTTTAACGTCAATGTTTGGAAAGCTTTTAAAAATGATAGACGGGGACAAAACTAATAGTTATTTGGACAAGTAAAGATTATTTAACGAAAGACGCAATGGATTTCTTAAAAGCAAATCATGTTTAAGCAATTTTACTGATGTTTTTGATAATAGAGAGGGTTGATGAGCATAATATGATTAATGTGGTGGTCATGGACTTCCAAAAGGCATTTGATAAAGTGCTGCATTTAAGGCCTGTCAGCAAAATTGAAACCAATGGATTAAAATGGACAGTGGCAGCATGGACACAAAGTTGCAGAAGCAATAAAAAACAGAAAATAGTGTGAACTGCTATTTTTAAGACTGGAGGAAACTATACAATGCGATTCCCAAATAGTTGGTACTAGGATTTATTTTCTTGGTAAATAATTTTAATGACCTAGAATTGTGTGTAAGGGCACAATTTGAAAATTAACAGATAATAAAAGCTTGAATATGTTGAGAATTGTGAGGAGGATAGTAGTTCACTTCAAGAGGACATAGGCAGCCTAGTGGAATGGGAAGTCTACAGGGGAAAGATGGGGGAGTGCAACTAGCTGAGTTGCTCTTGGATTACCGTGATGGGCAGAATGTCCTATTGTACTGGAGCATTTCTATGATTCTACATATTTTTAAAATCTTTATTGTCAGAAGTGGCTCACATTAACACTGCAATGAAGTAGGGCAGCACAGTGGTGCAGTGGTTAGCACAGTTGCCTCACGGCGCTGAGGTCCTGTCATAATATCCACTCATGTATATCATGAGTTGCAGACAGGCAGTGATTGACACACAGGTTAACCAATGAACGCACACAACACAGAACAACCAATCACTAGACAGGACACCACCACTATAAAGCCCACAGGGCATTAAGACTCTCTCTCTCTCACAGGACACAGCTACTGAGGTAGTTAGAGTGCACAAGCCAGTGAACATCATCACCATGTGGTAGAGAGCTAGTCTAGTCAAGCCAGTAGGAGGTTATCAGTTAGGTTATTAAAGTGTCAACCCACAGCAGATTATGTACAGCAATCAGCAAGTTCAATAAAACTGTTGGACCATCTCCTGTGTCAGAGGCCTGTTTCTAGTTTCACTGCATCCAGTTGCAGTCGATGTTAGGCCAACTCAGATAACACATCTAGGTTTGATGCCGGCTCTGCATCACTGTCTGTGGGAATTTGCACATTCTTCCCGTGTTTGCGTGGGTTTCGCCCCCACAACCCAAAGATGTGCAGGGTAGGTGGATTGGCCATGCTAAATTGCCCCTTAATTGGAAAAAAAGAATTGGGTACTCTAAATTTAAAAAATAAATACTGCAATGAAATTACTGTGAAAAACCCTGAGTCGCCACATTCCAGCGCCTGTTCGGGTACACAGAGGGAGGATCCATAATGTCCAAATTAACTAACAGCATGGGCGGGATTCTCCCATCCTGTGGCGTAAACACCGTCGTGTTTTACGACGGCGTGAATGGGCCACTGCCTGGACTAATTCTGGCCCCTACAGGGGGCCAGCACGGCGGTGGAGCGGTTCACGCCTCTCCAGCTGCCGATCCCGGTGTGAACTGTACGCCGCGGGATCCCACATGTGCAGTGGCTTCCTTCAACGCGCCGGCCCCAATGCAACATGGCGCAGGGCTACAGGGGCTGGCGCGTAGAAAAGGAGGCCTCCAGCCAGAGAGGCCGGCCCGATGATCGATGGGCCCCGATCGCAGGCCAGGCCACATCGGACGCCCCCCCCAGGGTCGGACCCCCACTCCCCTCCCCTCCTACAGGCCGCCCCCCCCGACCCTTCCACGCCGAGTTCCCGCCGGCTGAAAGCAGGTTAGAACGGCGCCGGCGGGACTCAGGTTTTTTTTCACGGCCGCTCGGCCCAACCGAGTCAGAGAATCAGCGGGCCGGCCGCGTAGAGGGGACCACAACCGCTCCGCGCCAACCAAGCCGTCGCCAATGGCACTCTGCGGAGAATCGCGTGCGGGGTGTGGGGTGGCGTGGCCCGATCGCGGGGATTCAAACCTAGCACCCTGACGCTCTGAGGTAACAGTGCTAACCACTGTGCTATCATGCTGCCCGCATGTGTTTCTATACATATGCTTGAATAACTAAATAGTCAAATCTCTGCGAGTTTTATTTTTAGTGCCAGTCTTCCAACAATACTGCAGTTCGTTAAAAATCACAATTTCATCATATTATGAATGTCGGAAAAATATTGCGATTTAAAAAAAAATCTATGAGGCTTATAATTATTGGAAGCGATTAATACCAAACAAGCACTTAATGTGTTTGTGTGGAGTTCATTAATCTTTTCGTCCATTATTTTAAATGGGTTAATGTCTGGCCCATAATTTTTAGCATGCATCTCTAATATTGAGTAGAAATATTTTGACCTGTTTCTTCATATATTTCACCCTGTTAATGACATGTTGGAACATTTGGTTGGTGACTTGCTGGGAGAGTGCAGAAGGTGTAGGCTAAGAGAAGCCTGGTTAGGTTTCATTGGTATTCACCGGGTGGAATTCCAGCACTAAAAGGCTGCTTGTCAAAGTGCGAGTAGAGGGTTGTCATGTTTTGCCGAAGAACCTCAATAGAGAAGGTGGGAACAGCAGTTTTCAGACGCTGGGAAAATTTTGTAGCACTCACAACAACAAGCAGATAAGTAGCATTTTCTATTATAGTTTGATTTGATATATATCTTTTTAAAACTATTTTTATTCGATGCTTTCTCCATATATACACAAAATATTAGAAGGACAACACATCAGCCTAAAGAAATCACAGATCCCCAAACTCCCTTGATACCAACTGCCACTTTACCCGCCTTTCCCATTTTAACCCTTTACCCTCCCCCCCCCCCCCCCCCCCCCCCCCCCCCGACCTTGTTGACCCCTCAATCCTCCTTGAGGATATCAATGAACGATTTCCACCTCCGGGTGAACCCTTCCAGCGACCCCCACAAAGCGAACTTGATCGTCTCCAACCTCAGGAATTCTGCCAGTCCGAGTCCCGCCAACATAACAACATCTGTCTCTGGGCTATCAGGGAGGCAAAGGCCAATACATAGATTATCATAGAATTTACAGTGCAGAAGGAGGCCATTCGGCTCATCGAGTCTGCACCGGCTCCTGGAAAGAGCATCCTACCCAAGGTCAACACCTCCACCCTATCCCCATAACCCAGTAACCCCAACCAACACTAAGGGCAATTTTGTACACTAAGGGCAATTTATCATGGCCAATCCACCTAACCTGCACATCTTTGGACAGTGGGAGGAAACCGGAGCACCCGGAGGAAACCCACGCACACACGGGGAGGATGTGCAGACTCCGCACAGACAGTGATCCAAGCCGGAATCGAAACTGGGACCCTGGAGCTGTGAAGCAATTGTGCTTTCATTGGCCTCTCTCCCCCCATAGACTCCCAGATCTTCCGAAACACCAAATAATGCCACTTCCGGGCTCGGCACCACCTCCACACCCAGAATCTCGGTCAGAACATCCGAGAACCCCTGCCAGAACTCCTTCAGCCTTGGACATGCCCAGAATATGTGGACGTGATTCGCGGGACCACACACCCCCCCCCCCCCCCCCCCCCCCCCGCCCGCACCTGTCTTGCACCTCTGCAAACGAGCTGTTCATCCTCACCACTGTCATGTAGGCCCATTGCACCACTTTAAACTGAATGAGACTTAACCTTACACACGCCTAGGACGCAATCACTATCCGGCACACACTTCACCTCGCAGCTCCTCCTCCCACTTGAGCTTGCTCTCCTCCACCAAAGTGTTCTTCCTCTCCATCAATTCATTTTGCATATCCAATACCCTCCCCTCCCCTATTTGTCCTCCAACAACAGCTTATCCTGTAGCACCGGTAGCGGCAGCCCCTGGAAGGACGGCACCTCTCTCCTCACAAAATCCCTCACCTGCAGGTACTCATACAATTCTTCCAACTCCTCCAGCCCTGTGAGTTTTCCCCTTTAAACAAGTCCCTAAAGTACTTGATTCCCACCTGCCACCACTCTAAGAACCTTGCATTCAGCCCCGCTGGCACAAACTTGTGGTTGTCACATATCGGCTCCCACAACGACATGCCCTCCAGCCCAAAATGTTGCATGTGCTGACCCCACACCCTTAACACAGACGCCACCACTGGGCTCACGGAGTACCTGGCTGGCAAGAACAGAAGAGGTGCCAACAACAGAACCCTCAAACCCATTCACCTACGTAACGCAGCCTGAACCCGCCCCCAGACCGACCTCTCCACCATAGCCCATTTCCTCACTATCGCAATATTCACTGCCCAATAGTAATTTATCAAATTCTGCAACGCCAGCCCCCACTCAAAAAACACCTGCCTCACCCGGGGGGTCTTCCCCATCCGAAAAACCCTGAAATTATCCCAAGGACTTGTGGACAAAGATATGGAGGTTCTGGAACACGAACATAAACATGGGCAGCACTGTCATTTTCACAATCTGCACCCGCCCAGCCAGCAACAGAGGCAACACATTCCACCTCTTAAAATCCACCTACATTCCCTCCACCAATCGAGCCAAGTTCAATCTGTGTTGTTGGGTCCAGCTCCACCTGGATTCCTAAACACCTAAAGCTTGTTCCCACCACCCTGAACGGAAACTCCCCTAATCTTCTCTCTTACCCTCGGGAACACCTCACTCTTTCCCATGCTCAATATATACCCCAAAATCTGGCCAAATTCCCCCAAATCACCATAATCCCTCCAATGCTGCCCACTAGGTCCAAGATATTTAATAACAAATCATCCACTAATAGCGAAACTCTATGCTCCACACCTCACCCACGCTCAATCCCTTTCCAATCCCTCGGCACTCTAAGCGCTATTGCCATCAACTCTAACGCCAAGGCAAAAATTAACAGGGAGAGCAGGCACCCCTGTCTCGTCCTACAATGTAGTCCAAAGTACCCCCAAACTCATCCGCTTCACCTGAACGCTCACCACCAGCACCTTGCACAACAGCTGGACACAGTCCACAAATCCCTTCCCAAACCCAAGCCGCCCCAGCACCTCCAACAAATATGCCCACTCCACCCAATCAAAAACCTTCTCTGCATCTATTGCTACCACCACGTCTATGTCCTGCCTCTCCGATGGCATCACAATTACATTTACTAGCCTCCGCACATTCGCCAACACCTGTCTGGTTCTACATATATCAACAATAATTTTACAATGGCTGCTTTCCTTCTTGGATTAGTCATGGCTTGATTGGTCGCATTCTTGCCTCTGTATTAAAAGGATGTGGGTTTAAGTCCCACCCCAGAACCTTGCTTACAAAATTTTAGGCTGAAACATCAGTGCAGCATTGAGAGAGTGCCACAGTATCCGAGGTGTTACACTGGTTATTGCAAATCATTGCAGGGGAGCAATAATACAAATCTGGAAATAGCCAGGTGAAGTAAGAAGAAATCAAAAGAAATCAAAAGATACGGGGCAGCACGGTAGCGTGGTGGTTAGCATAAATGCTTCACAGCTCCAGGGTCCCAGGTTCGGTTCCCGGCTGGGTCACTGTCTGTGCGGAGTCTGCACGTCCTCCCCGTGTGTGCGTGGGTTTCCCCCGGGTGCTCCGGTTTCCTCCCACAGTCCAAAGATGTGCGGGTTAGGTGGATTGGCCATGCTAAATTGCCCGTAGTGTCCTTAAAAGTAAAAGGTTAAGGGTGGGGGGGTTGTTGGGTTACGGGTATAGGGTGGATACGTCGGTTTGAGTAGGGTGATCATTGCTCGGCACAACATCGAGGGCCGAAGGGCCTGTTCTGTGCTGTACTGTTCTATGTTCTATGTTCTATAACGGCGGGATTCTCCGACCCCCCTGCCGGGTCGGAGAATCCCCGGGGGGTGCAGCGTGAATCCCGCCTCGCTGCACCAACGGCAGCTGCTGAATTCTCCAGCGCCAGTTTACAGGCGGTGCGGGGATCACGCTGCGCCAGTCAGGGGCCATTAGCAGCGCCCTCCCCCCCCAGGCAAGTCTTCGGGCCCCAATGGGCCGAGCGGACGCCCGTTTTTGGTCAGTCCCACTGCCGCGAAATGGACATGATCCATCATGGCGGGACCTGGCTTGTAGGCTGGCTGGGTGAGTCCTCGGGGGCACGGGAGGATCCGTCCCCGGGGGGGCCCCACGGTGGCCTGGCCCGTGATTGGTGCCCACCGATCTGTGGGCAGGCCTGTGCCATGGGGGCACTCTTTCCTTCCGCGCTGTAAGGTCCACCATGGCCGGCGGGGGGAAGAACCCCCCTGTGCATGCGCAGGAATATGCCGGCCGGTCTGCGCATGCGTGGAACGACGCCGGCCGGTCTGCGCATGCGTGGAACGACGCCGGCGGTTCTGCGCATGCGCCAACTCGCACCAGCCCTTCGTCGCAGGTGGCACGGCACCAACCCCTCCGCCGCCGGCCTAGCCGCCGGAAGTGCGGAGGATTCCGCACCTTCTGGTCGGCCCAACGCCAAAGTGGTTCACGCTACGGTTGGCGCCAGCGTCGGGCCATCCGGCCGGTTGCAGGAGAATCCCGCCCAATATCTTAGGATAAATGACTGAAATTGTTTAGTCTGTTCTGATACAAGAAACTGACATTAGAATAGAAACTAATAGGAAAGGTTATTTGTACACCAAAATATTTACTGGAGGTGGTGTTGCTAATGGAGATTGATTGGTGTTTACAGTACAATATAGTTTTGAACCTGAAAACTTCAAATGCAAGAAAATGTGAACTCCTCTCTCACCAAATCTTCATCTCTTGTCAATACTAATGGGTAGTTACTTAGCAAGCACATGTGCCACACATCTGGCACATTTTCTGAACGCAGTTTGTCATAGAACCATGGCCATTCACGCGTTTAATTAAAGATGTTCTTTTATCATTGACTGTTTTTCCTGGCAGCAGTGGTACTGCTGTGAATGTTTTGCTCTGAGTGTATTATTTTTCTTGCACATTTATTATGTCCTTACAGTAGACATGTCTGAACAAAATAAGTCTGTGGAATTTCATAAAACTGTTGACTAAAAGGCCATCATCGCCCAGAGTAGTTAAGCGACCTTTGTCTTGTGGCAACTTTGTCACTTTGCCTGAGGACAGTGATAAAATTATCTTCAATATGGGCATACAATCTGTCACTGAAGCTGCTTTATAAACTTAGTATAATATCAAGAGCATAGATGCATTTGACAATTACAGTATGATTCCATGTGTAGTTTATTCATAGTGGGGCATAGGTTATTGCTAATCTTCACTAAAGTGAATATTGCTCAATTTTCAACTCTGGTAATTTAATCATGGTACTTTTGATGTACAGAGCCATGACATTTTACAGACTGCTCTAATGAAACCTATGTACCAGTTAGAGCAGGGGTGGGCAGACTACGGCCCGCCAAAGGTATTTCTGCGGCCCACCAAGTCATTAAAAAAAAAAAAAAGATTTTTTTTTAAAATTTTTTTTTTTTTTTTTTTAATTTTTTTTTAAAGGTTAATGGGTGGGGGGGCTGTTGGGTTACTTACTGGTATAGGGTGGATACGTTGACTTGAGTAGGGTGATCATTGGTTGGCACAACGTCGAGGGCCGAAAGGCCTGTTCTGTGCTGTACTGTTCTATGTTCTATATGAGGCGCCCAGAATCATAACCGGGTGAAGTAATTATTTTACTTAATATACTATGCGGCCCTTTGTGAATTGTGAATTTCTGAATGCGGCCCTTGCACGCAAAAGTTTGCCCACCCCTGAGTTAGAGCATGTGTCATTGTAAAAATCCTGACATCTATCTGTTAGGAAAATAAAGGCAGTTTTAAGAGATTTATATTTGTATTGGTAAACATTATAAATAAGGTATAGTTTTAAGTGTGTTTAATTTAATGTTTCCGTAGCTGGAAGGGTACAACCAATAGTTAAATTCCGTAGCTGGAAGGATAAAACAGATAGTTAAATTTATGCTGGACAAAGGTGTTTGTATGTGTGGGGGTTGACTAAGTTCCAACTGTTTTTCCTTTGTGTTTAGAGAGGGCTATGACATAGACATAGATAGGACTGCCTTCTCCCAAAATGGGTCTATGTCTCCACGCCAGCGTAAAAATGCAGGTGTTTATACTCCCGAATTTCCTGAAAAAAATACAAGCCAATTTACTTACCTTCAGGGGGCTAGCAAGGACCCGGAGTGCTTCATGCAGCTTTGGCTGCGGATACGGGCTCCCGCGCTTCAGGTTTGGAATCTGGGCATGCACACAGCAGCGGCCTCCAGCAGGCGCACCGAGCACCATGGTGGATTCGGACTGCGGAGGAACCTGGAAGATGTAGGCCCCCCAGATCAGCCGTGGGCCCGAGGATCCACCCGATCTCTCCCCCGGCTGCCCAGAACACCGCCCACCTGTCCCCTGGTGCCTGATACCCCCGCCCCCCACCAGGGCGGCTGCGGACTGAGTTTGCAGCCGCCATGCGAGAGACCGGCTATAGCATGTTAGTTCCATGCCGTCGGGAACTCGGCCGGGCAGGAGCGGAGGATCGCTGAGGGGGCCTCTGGCAATGGCCCCCCAGCCGTGCGGAGTAATTCGCGAATGCGCGGATTTTCGGGGCCCAGAAAATCGCCGGACTGGCGCCGTCGGGAAAGTTGATTCTTCGCCCCGCCAGACACGAGAAGAACATGCAGACTCCGCACCCAAGCTGGGAATCGAACCTGGGATCCTGGAGCTGTGAAGCAAAAGTGCTAACCACAGT
Source organism: Scyliorhinus canicula (assembly GCF_902713615.1). NCBI lineage: Eukaryota > Metazoa > Chordata > Chondrichthyes > Carcharhiniformes > Scyliorhinidae > Scyliorhinus > Scyliorhinus canicula. The sequence goes on from NC_052156.1 coordinate 131,748,729, forward strand.
GCTACCGTGCTACTATGCCGCCCATGAAGAATTAATAAAAGTCATAAGCATGTGGGTGTTGCTTAGCAACTGGGACCTTGTAAGGTAGAAAAACTGTTAAGTTTCAGTTTTAACTGAATTTGTAGGCAGTTGAAGATAGGTGGTAAGAGCGAAGGCAGTTCTCACAACTCTGCTTGAAGCAGTATCTTTAGTAGGCTTAAGAGGGAACATCTCTCTCAGCCTTCGTTTGAATAAACCTCATATCATGGAGTAATGCTTAAAAAAACAGATGCCGTAAATCCACAACCTGAACTAGGGTTCAGAGCAGAGTGCATGTATTTGACTCACAGTCATCTTGTGTGCTTAAAAGGGACTTTCTGTATTAATGAGACGATTGTAGTTTAAGATATAATTTTTAATCCATCTTAATCTTTAAATATGTGGGTATTTATGAAGCTAAGGGAGGAGTAAAGCAGTATTGTATAATAATCCAACTTTTCCTGTTTAATAAATATAATTTTTCTTGTTGCTAAAACTAATTGGCAGGCCTGTGACTCTGTTCTTCCATGCTTTATGGAAAAAAAAGGAAATGTTATGCAGCGGAACTCTGCATCGACGGGATTGTCCGTCCCGCCAGCCCTGTTTTCTGGCACGCCGGCAGCGAGATTCTCAGTTCCTGCAGCCGGCCAATGGGGTTTCCCATCGTCAGGGGAACCTGAGGCCGTGAGTGCTCCGCCGGTGAAGCAGAGGATTCCACCGACGGAGAATCCCGCAAATGGTCTTTTGAGCCAGTGTTCAACTCGGGGATCTTCCCGTTCGCTTATAACATCAATTGGTACCGTGACAGTATCTTAAAAGAGCCGGGGTGGGGGAGTGGGGGGGGGGGGGGGGGGGGGCAAAGAATAGGAAATATACAATTGTTGTGAGGAAAAAAAGCCATTATGATAGTTGAATGGTTAATTGAATGAGTAAAATAGGCCTGTGTGTCTTAGCATTTTCATCTTCCAGTCAAATAGTTCAAGTTCGGTTTAAAAATTCTTGATAAAAACATTCTTGTCACCAAGCCATGGCAGCCTCTGCAATTGATTTCTCACTACTGCAGGACACCATATTACCAATTTCAGAACATCTACTTTAAAATAAAAAATTAGCTTCAATGCTAAATGAAATCAAAGGTCGATCCAATAAAGTAGAAAGCCACAGGTCTTTTTGCTAGCTGATATAATTTATGTGTGACCCTCTGTACTTTCGGACTATATACTCATGGAAGTATTGTACAAATAATCGCACATCATGTATCATGTGGTGCGAAAGCCAATAGTTCTTAAATTTTTCTTCAGAATTTTCAAGGATATTCGAGCTTGCTAAATCTCTTTTATAATTCCCATCGGTAGAGCTTATCCATTCTGGCAGCATTAAGGTGGCAATGCCACCTTCCTTCCAGACTTTAAAGTTGATAATGTCTTGGCCTGAGGTTACAACATATTATATTTTACAGGACGCTTAACCTACTTAATTGCGAAAGAGTTAAAATAATAATTTTGTCTTCTATTCCATCATTCCATAAAAATGTTTCACATTTGTTGCATTTGCTAAATTGAACGGTTGTCACATCAAGGAATTGGTGTCTGCCTGAAAGCAAGAAAGTTAAATGGGGCTAACTTAGATCGCCTCTCATAAGCTTGCATGGGGAACATGGTGCATGACTACCCAATTAACTATACTGTTCATTGGCTGCATGCATCTGAAGGGGGCCACTATAGTTAGTTCCAAGCACTACTTAAACCTACCCTTTGTTGTGTTTGGTCTTCTATGCCTCACAAAGGATTCCACCAAACACCTAGACTTGTCCAAATCAGGATCTTTATTTAGTCTTGTGCGGTAAGATAGCAATCTGTTACAGAGCACGTTATCATGAAGTCAGCTTACTACTCCTCTGGAAATACACCTATCACTGACCATTTGCCTGTGTATCTTACTACTGTCTTCCACCAACTGCTGAAGGCTGGATGTGTGTTCACTTATAAGAGAGTCCCTGGTCACATGACCACAGTCTTGAGACTGCATGGGGTGTCTGCACTGCCACCTGCTGGTTGGAGGTCGCACACCATCCATCTATAATATTGCCATTAGGCATATCACACGACCTTCACCTATTAAAAGGAAGTTGCATTGAGGCTGTTTGAGGTGCAGGGATTATTCAGGATAGCACTGTGGTACAGATGATAAAGGCTGACCATTGAAGAGCACTTGGTCCAATTTTTTCTGATGCTGCAGCAGCAATCTTGGTGGAGGAGTGGAATGGAAGAAAGATGCCCTTTGTTTGCAGTAGGGAACCAGGGGCCCTCCAGGCAGAATGCAAGAAGGCAGGGGGAACAGAGGGAAATGGCAGACTTTTAGCCCTGGAGACCTAGTTGCAGTGCCAGAAGAAGCTCAATTATCCTTCTGCAGTGGTCACAGTCAATGAAGTGATCTTCAAATTCCATAACCTACCAACTGCATTAATCGCCTCAGTCACTGCTGAATGCACCACATCCTCATTACTGAACTCACATCAATCTATCTATCATTCAGGACTCTGGGCAAACAGAAATGAGAAAAATCACTATGGTACACAACAATTCAAAACAAGAGCAGAATAGGAAAACAGGTGTATCCCTGATAGTAAAGGTTCATGTAAAGAACACTAGTGAGAAAGGATTTTGCATCAGAAGATCAGGAAGTAAAATGAGTATGGGTGGAGATTAAAAACATCAAGGGTAAGAAAACGTTAATGAGAGATGTTTCCAAGCCCCCTAACTATAGTTACACCGCTGGATCAAGCACTAAGTCAGAAGCACTTGGAGCTTGAAAAAAAAGGCAATGGAAAAATCATGGAAGATTTAATGTTCGTATACCCTGGACATGTCAACTCGGCAAAGGTGTCTGCAAGATAAGTTTGTAGAATGCTTTTGTGACCATTTCCTAGAATAATTGTGTAACCAACTACGAATAAGACAATTTTAGATTTAGTATTGTGGAAAGAGGCAGGGTTATTTGGGAACCGCATAGAAAAAGATCTGGGAAAAACTGCTCTTTATACAAATTAATTATTCTGTATTAAGTTTGAGATTCTTAATGGCATGTATAATAAAGGCATATCAAATTCATAAGATTTAACTCCTTGTAGAATTTTCTGGAACTGCTTTTTCTTTTAAAAATGGACAGTAGGGCAGCACGGTGACGCAGTGGGTTAGCACTGCGGCCTCACGGCGCTGAGGTCCCAGGTTCGATCCCGGATCTGGGTCACTGTCCGTGTGGAGTTTGCACATTCTCCCCGTGTTTGCGTGGGTTTCGCCCCCACAACCCAAAAACGTGCAAGCTAGGTGGATTGGCCACTCTAAATTGCCCCTTAATTGGAAAAATGATTGGGTACAAGGCATCCTAAAATGGGAGGGAAATTAGTCAGAGGTCATTGTCCACATTGGCATGAATGACATTGGTAGAAAGAGTAGCGAGGTCTTGCAACGGCAATTTAGGGAGTTAGGTAGAAGATTAAAATCAGGGCCTCTAGGAATGTAATCTCAGGATTACTTCCCATACCACGTGCTAGCGAGGCTAGCAACAGCGATATAATGCAGCTGAACACGTGACGAAAGAACGGGTGCCAGAGGGAGGGCTTCAGTGTTTTGGATCATTGGGCTGTCTTCCAGGGAAGGTGGGCCTGTACAAGAAGGATGGGTTACACCTGAACTGGAGGGACACCAATATCCTGGCTGGAAGGTTTGCTAGTATGGTTCGGGTTGGTTTAAACTTATGTGGCAGGGGGGCGTGGGAATTAGAACAGTAAGCCAGTAAGTGTAGAGACTGGGGATGAGCATGGTAACTGGGCCACGCTGGCTAAAAGGAAGGACAAGCTGGGGGAGGTCGAACTCAGTGGGCCTGGAGGTCTGGAGTGTATCTGCTTCAATGCACGGAGTATAACAGGCACGACAGGGCAGCTCGGTAGCATTGTGGATAGCACAATTGCTTCACAGCTCCAGGGTCCCAGGTTCGATTCCGGCTTGGGTCACTGTGCGGAGTCTGCACATCCTCCCCGTGTCTGCGTGGGTTTCCTCCAGGTGCTCCGGTTTCCTTCCACAGTCCAAAGATGTGCAGGTTAGGTGGATTGGCTATGATAAATTGCCCTTAGTGTCCAAAACACACACTTAGTGTTGGGTGGGGTTACTGGGTTATGGGGATAGAGTGGAGGTGTTGACCTCGGTTAGGGTGCTCTTCCCAACCTCTTCTCTGCACGACTCAATGGGCTGAATGGCCTCCTTCTGCACTATAAATTCTATGATAATCTATGACAGATGAACTTAGAGCCTTGATTCATGCGCGGAACTTGAATGTGGTTGTGGTAACGGAGCCTTGATTAAAAAAGGGACTAGGACTGGCAGCTACATATTCAGGGTTATAAGTGTTTTAGGTGAGACAGGCGGGGAGGTAAAAGGGGTGGGGGAGTTGCAATACTGGTCAGATAACATATTACAGCTGTACAGAGGGAGGACACCATGGAAGAATCAAGTAACGAGTCACTGTGGGTAGAACTCAGAAACAGGAAGGGGGCAGTTACTATGATGGGGGTGTACTGCAGGCCTCCCAACAGCAACGGGAAGTTGAAGAACAAATATGTAAGCAGAGTCTGGATAGATGTAGAAATAATATGTTTGTTGTAGTGGGGGACTTTAATTTTCCTCATATTGACTGGAAGTCCTTTGGGGCTACGGGTCTGGATGGGGAGGAATTTGTTAAGTGTGTCCAGGAAGGTTTTTTGGATCAATATGTGGATAGTCAGACTAGAGAGGGGACTATACTGGACCCAGTATTAGGGAATGAGCACGGCCAGGTCATCACGGATGCAGTGGGGGAACACGTGGCCAACAGTGACCACAATTCTGTATGCTTTCGGATAGTCATGGAAAAGGACAAATGTTGTCCTAGGGTTAAGGTGCTAAATTGGGGTAAGGCTAACTACAACCAGATTAGGCAGGATTTGGAGGCTGTTATTTGGGAGAGGCTGTTTGAGGGTAAATCTACATTTGCCATATGGGATTCTTTTAAGGAGCAGTTGATGGGAGTGCAGGACAGGCCTGTGCCGATGAAAAGGAAAGACAGGAAAGGCAGGATTCAGGAACCGTGGATGATCAAGGAAATTGCGAGTCGAGTCAAAAAGAAAAAGGATGCATACATGAGGTCTAGGCAACTAAAAACAGATGAAGCACTTGAATAATACAAGGAAATTAGAAAAGAGCCCAAGCAGGGAGTTAGGAGGGCAAAACGGAGTCACAAAGTGTCCTTGGCAGACACGCGTAAGGAGAATCCCAAGGCATTTTATATGTATATTAGGAACACGAGAGTAGCTAGAGAAAGAGTTGGTCCACTCAAGGACATAGGAGAGAAATTATGCACAGAACCAAAGGATGTAGGTGAGATCCTTCAAGAGTATTTTGCATCGGTATTCACAAAGGAGAGGGGCACGTTGATCAGTGGTGTCTCAGAGAGATATGTAAATACTTTAGAACACTACGAAGGAGGAAGTGTTAGGTGTGTTAAAAAGCATTCAGATCGACAAATCCCCAGTGCCAGATGGCATCTATCCACAGATTACTGAGGGAGACAAGAGATGAAATCGCTAGGCCTGTAACAGAAATCTTTGTTTCCTCATTGGCCACAGGTGAGATCCCAGAGGATTGGAGGACAACCAATGTTGTCCCTTTATTCAAGCAGGGTAGCAAGGATAACCCAGGAAATTATAGGCTAGTGAGCTTGACGTGACTGATAGTAAAATTGTTGGAAAAGATTTTCAGAGATATGCGCATTTGGAAGTGAATGGTCTTATTAGCGACAGCTAGAATTGTTTTGTACGAGGGAGATCATGTTTCACTAATTTAATTGAGGTTTTTGAAGAGGTGACAAAAACGATTGACGAGGGGAGGGCTATGGATGTTTAATCCATGGACTTTAGTAAAGCATTTGAGAAGGTCCCTCATGGCAGGCTGGTGCAAAAGATTAGATCACTTCGGGTCAGGGGTGAACTAGCTGGATGGATTCAGAACTGGCTTGGCCACAGAAGACAGAGGGTAGCAGTGGAAGGGTGTTTTTCCGAATGGAGGTCTGTAACTGGGGGTGTTCCGTAGGGATTGGTATTGGGATCTCTGCTGTTTGCAATATATATAAATGATTGGAAGAAAACATAGCTGGTCTGATTAACAAGTTTGGGAATGATACTAAGATTGTAGGTGTTACAGATAGTGATGAAGTTGTCAGAGAATACAGCAGGAAATAGATAGGCTTGCTAAATTGGGCGAAGAAATGGCAGATGGAATTTAACCCGGAAAAATGCGAGGTGGTGCATTTTGGTAGATCCAATTCAGTTGGGAGCCACAAAATAAATGGCAGAACCATCAGGAGCATAGAGACAGAGAGATCTGGGTGTGCAGGTCCACAGTTCCTTAAAAGTGGCAGCAGAGGTGGAAATGGTGGTAAAGAAAACATATGGCATGCTTGCCTTCATCGGACGGAGGAGCGAGTATAAAAGCTCGCAAATTATGTTACAGTTATACAGAACATCAGTGAGGCCACATTTAGAATACTGTGTCCAATTCTGGTCACCACACTATCAGAAGGATGTGGAGGCTTTGGAGAGAGTACAGAAAAGTTTTACCAGGATGTTGCCTGGTATGGAGGATATTAGCTTTGAGTAGAGATTGAATAAACTGTGATTGTTCTCCCTGGAGAGATGGAGGTTGAGGAGTGACCTGATAGAAGTTTAGAAAATTATGAGGGGTATAGATAACGTAAACAGTTGAAGGCTTTTTCCCAGGGTAGAAATGACAATTACAAGGGGGCATAAGTTCAAGGTGAAGGGGGTTAGGCTCAGTCGAGATGTGCGGGGGAAGTTTTTTACACAGAGGGTGGTGGTGTCCTGGAATGCACTGCCAAGTGAAGTGGTTGAGGCAGATACGTTAGCGACCTTTAAGACTGATCTGGATAGACACATGAACAGAAGGGGTATAGAAGGAAATGGGCGGTTGTTCTAGATAGGACACGTGATCAGCGCAGGCTTGGAGGGCCAAAGGGCCTGTTCCTGTACGGTACTGTTCTTTGTCGCTTTGTTCTTTGTTATCCAAAACTGAAATTCAATGTTCTCCCAGACTCACTGTCTCCAAGCTAGATATGTAACAAATGAAGCTGAAGAAATCAGTTTAACAATAAGTAGGTGTAAACAACCACCATCCCTCCTCGATTATGTATTTAATGGCTTCAAACGCCAAAATATTCTGGGTGGACAATGGATGTATTGATCATGTGGTGACCTGATCAAAACTGACTTTTGATAACCAAAATCGGAAAATACTGACAGTCACAGTAGGTCTGACAGCATCTGTGGAGAGAGAAGCGAGCTAACATTTTGAGCTAACGTTAGCTCCCTTCCCTCTCAGCCCACTCCATCCCTAAAACCCTCCGGACTTTAAACAGCAAATTATAGATATATGTAATTATAGGTGACGTTAATCTGCATACAGATTGGACTAATCAAATTAGTAACAATATCATAGAGGAGGAAATCCTAGACTGTGCATGGGATGGTTTTCTGAACCAATGTATTGAAGAACAACTAGAGAACAGGCTATCCTTGACTGGGTATTGTGTAATGAGAAAAGAATTATTGGCAATCTAGTTGCATGAAGCCCCTTGGACAATGGATTGACCATAACATAGTAGACTTCTTCAAGGTGGAGAATGACATAGTTGATTCTGAAGCAAGGATCCTTAACCTAAATTAAGGAAACTACGATAGTATGAGGCGTGAGTTGATTATGATGGATTGGGCAATATTACTGAAAGGGTTGATGGTGGATAGGCAATGGCAAACATTCAAAGAGTGCATGGATGAATTTCAATAATGTTATCACTGTCTAGCACAAAACTAAAACGGGAAAGGTGGCCAAACCGTGGGATATTAGAGTAGTATCAGGTCCAAGGAAGAGGTGTGCCAATTGGCTAGAAAGATCAGCAAAACTGAGGGTTGGGATTAGAATTCAGCAAAGGAAAACAAAGCAATTACTGAAGAAGGGGAAAATGGAGTTTGAGATTCAGATTGAGGAAAACATAAATGGACTGTAAAAGCTTCCATATGTTTGTAAAGAGAAAATGATTGATGAAAATGACTGTAGGTCCTTTACAGTAGGAAACAGGGGTATTTATAAAGGGGAACAAAGAAATGAGTAACCAACTAAATGCATACTTTGATTCTGTCTTCACAAAGGAGGACACAGATAATGTACCAGGAATGTTGGAAACACAGGATTTAGTGAGAGGGAGAAAATGAAGGAAATCAGTATTAGTAGGGAAATGGTGTTGAGGATGCAAAGATGCAGCACGGTAGCATGGTGGTTAGCATAAATGCTTCACAGCTCCAGGGTCCCAGGTTCGGTTCCAGGCTGGGTCACTGTCTGTGCGGAGTCTGCACGTCCTCCCCGTGTGTGCGTGGGTTTCCTCCGGGTGCTCCGGTTTCCTCCCACAGTCCAAAGATGTGGGGGTTAGGTGGATTGGCCATGCTAAATTGCCCGTAGTGTCCATAAAAGTAAGGTTAAGGGGGGGGGGGGTTGTTGGGTTACGGGTATAGGGTGGATACATGGGGTTGAGTAGGGTGATCATTGCTCGGCACAACATCGAGGGCCGAAGGGCCTGTTCTGTGCTGTACTTTTCTATGTTCTATGTTCTATGCTTCAGTGTGATTTGGACAAGTTGAGTGAATGAGCAAATGCATGGCATATGCAGTACAATATAGATAAATATGAGTTGTTCACTTGGTAGCAAAAACAGGAAGACAGATTATTATTTCAATGGCTATTGATTACGGGAGGGGAATGTGAAATGGGACACTGTTGTCTTTGTCGACCAGTCACTGAAAAATAAGCATGCTGGTGCAGCGGGCAGTGAAGAAGGCAAATGGTATGTTGGCCTTCATAGTGAGAGGATTCAGCAAGAAAGTTCCCAATGGTAAGATAGTCTAGACTAAGGGTCATCGTTTGAGGATGAAGGGTAAACCTAGAAGGACTGATGTAAGGAGAAATTTCTTCTCCCAGAGAGTTGAGGCTATAACAGGGGTGGGCAAACTACGGCCCGCGGGCCGCATGCGGCCCGCCAAAGGTCTTTATGCGGCCCACCAAGATCAAGTCATTAAAAAAAAAACATTTTTTTAAGGTTAATATGGGGGGGGGGGGGGGGGGGGGGGGGGCTGTTGGGTTACTGGTATAGGGTGGATACGTTGACTTGAGTAGGGTGATCATTGCTCGGCACAACATGTGTTTCATGTGAAGTTTCTACTTTAAAGTATTAATTAATAAAAATTAATTGCTTTTTTTTCTTTAAACTGAGTTACTTTGTTTTTCAAATAAATGTGTTTCATGTAAAGTTTCTACTTTAAAATATTAATTAATAAAAGTTAATTGCTTTTTTTTCTTTAAAAACCTTTTATTTTGGCTATTTTAAATATTAATTATTTTACTTAATATACTCTGCGGTCCTTTAAAATTGTGAATTTCTGAATGTGGCCCTTGCACGGAAAAGTTTGCCCACCCCTGGGCTATAACGTTGTGTAATTTCAAGGAGGAATTGGAAATAGCTCTTGGAGCTAAAGGGATCAAGAGATATGGGGGAAGGCAGGATCAGGGTATTGAACTTGATGATCAGCCATGATCATAATGAATGACAGAGCAGGCTCGAAGGGCCGAATGGCCTCCTCCTGCTTCTATTTTCTATATTTCTATGATGCGAGTACAGGAGCAGGAATGTCTTACTGCAATTATACAGGGCCTTGGTGAGACCACACATAGAATAGTTTGTACAGTTTAGGTTCTTTATCTGAGGAAGGATGTTCTTGCTATAGAGGGAGTGCAGCGAAGGTTTACCAGACTGATTCCTGGAATGGAGTAACTGACCTGTGAGGGGAGATTGAGTCGGTTGGGATTATATTCTCTGGAGTTCAGAAGAATGAGAGGAGATCTCAAGAATGTTATAAAGTTCTTCCAGGACTAGATAGGGTAGATGCAGGAAGGATACCCCAAACGGTGGGGGAGTCCAGAGCCAGGAATCAGAGTCTGAGGGTACAGGATAGACCATTTAAAACTGAGATGAGGTTAAATTTCTTCACGCATGAGCCCCTCGTGCGTGCCGGTGCCGCCTGTCATTCGAGGACCGGCCGGACCGGGCATGGCATCGGAGACTCCGGATGAGCAAAGAGATAGTGCGACACATCTGTCAAGGTGATGGTCGCCCTGAACTTCTATGTGACGGGGTCCTTCTAGTCGTCGAGTGGAAACCTGTCTGGAATCTCACAGAGCTCGGCGCACAGGTGCATCCACGCCATCATGGAGACCCTATATACCCAGGGGGAGCAATATAACCATTTCCATGTAGACTTAGCCCACCAGGATGCCAGAGCAGCAGGGTTTGCCACCATTTCCAATAAGGCCAGAATGTTGGACACCAGTTAAGTTGACACGGGTTCAGGGCACAGTTTAGTTATGAGGCTAGGGCACAAACTTGTATATTTTTGTTCACATTTGTTACAATCTGTCTCGGTACTCCGCCTGATGGGTGTGAGGGGTGGGATAGACTGGGCTGGCCAGAGAGAGAGTGCAGGGTGGTGAGCGGCGAATGGACGGACGTTGTGGGTAGGCTGGGCTCCCACCACCCCCCACCCCCCAACTGTCCCCACCAACGCCACCCCAGGGATCCGATGGGACCGTGTGATGGAGTGGCCAGCTCGTATGCAGGGATCACACAGGTGGACGGTGGAAAGTGCTACCGTGGGCAGGGGTCAGACGTTGGCATACGATGCGGAGCACCAGAGCACATCGCAGAACTGGTTGTCATTATCCTCCGTCCCATAGACCAGACCCAGTGCTACTGCCCAGCGCCGGCCCTAGGGTTGCTGGCGCCCCGGGCAAGCTGAACTTCGGCGCCCTTGGGGGGGGGCGGGGCCATGGGGGCGGGGCCGAGGGGGGCGGGGCCGAGGTGGGGGGGCGGACCCGAGGAGGGGGCGGGGGGGCGGACCCGAGGAGGGGGCGGGGGGGGCGGACCCGAGGAGGGGGGGGGGGACTCGAAGGGGGGGCGGACCCGAGGGGGGGGCGGACCCGAGGGGGGGACGGGGGGGCGGACCCGAGGGGGGCGGACCGGAATGGGGGCCTGGGGGGGCGGACCCGAGGGCGGGGCGGACCCGAGGGGGGGCGGACCCGAGGAGGGGGCGGGGGGAGCGGACCGAGCGGGGGGTCGGGGCCGCCCTGGGGGAGGGCGGCCACCGCGCATGCGCTGGTTGGCACCGGCCCAACTGCGCATGCGCGGGACCCGAGTCTGGCGCCCCCTAGCACATGGCGCCCCGGGCGACAGCCCGAGTTGCCGGTGCCTTGAGCCGGCCCTGCTACTGCCAACACAGGGCCCCCAACCCGTGGTGCGGCAGGTATGTATCTATTGTCTGCAAGGGTGAAAGTCTGAAATGTTAGCATGGTGCGTACCCCCATTCCCAACCAGGAATTATCTGTGAAATAGACCCAACTTTGCTTCTTGCTCCTTGGAATCTATCGAGCAGGATGCAATTCCATAGAATAGTGTACTTCTCTTAGGTGAATTACTGTTTTTCTACAATATTTGCTGCAATAACAAAGAGACTACATAGAGCAGAAGGTATGCTATAATGCAATTAAAACTAATTTGTTGAGAAAAATGTTGGTGTATATTCATAAAGACAGAGCAGTTTAGAATAGCTAAATGAGATGCACACTGGGTAGACTCCAGTAGTTAGTGAATAAAGAGATGCTCGGCTGACCCATTTAGATGAAGAATTAACAGATGGTCTGCAATGGCCAGAACTGAGCTATTAATCTGAATGCTTACTGTATTGCCAAACTATATATTTTAGTGAAACCCAGTCATCATATTTAGCAAAATTGGATGCTTTTATAAAAAAAGTCAGCCAAAAATATTTTAAAAACTATAGATTTGATTATAATGTGAATTTAATGGATACATTTTAAATATCTAGAATCTCTTATTTGATTGGACAGGTATTACTTTTCAAAACTGGAAGCCACTTGTGACTATGTAAGTAAGCTGCATTGATGTTGTATTCAGGTTGATTAACATGAAAATTCATTAATAATTCAATATTCAACATTGAAGCATTTTGTTTGTGTTTGGTACTTGCAACATTAAATGTTCTTATATTGGGGGTTTATGAACATTCCCATTTTTCCACATAAAATTACAGTTATTTTTCTCCACTTTGATGTTAACGCTAATTGCAGGAAAAAAGATCAATTCTGATTTATCTCGGAAAATGTATGCTTCACATTTCTGGAGTGCCTTTGTAACCACTGTCCAATTAGTGGATCATTTCTGATGATGTTAGGCCAGTTGCACAGAATACATATGGATGCTGCATCCCAAAACAGTCCACTTTATCAGCAGGCCTCTGCCCAAAAGACTAGGAACAGTCTTGGTGAGATAAGAGGCTCTTGCTACCTCAATAAATGTGGACACGACAGCAAGTCAAATGTCAGCATAGCGAACAAAGGATTATTAAGCTTAAAGGTTATTAAACTTGCGTTTCCAATATCACGAGCTGATAACAATTTGAGGATCTGTTTCCTCAAATGTACCTAGCCTATTGCCTGTCCCCCAACTACCTCTTGATTTCCTATTTTCCATCATGGGCGAATTACTCATTGATGGTTGTGTTGTGATAATCATTACTGCAGTCACAATTCAGGGCATACATGAGCTGCCCGTTAAAATGTGCATTGGAAGCATTGCTTGAGGATCCCATGGGTGTGCGGGTTATGCTGATGTGAAATGAGCCATAGTTGTCACGTGAGCATTAAATGTCTCAGCAACCAGCTTTGAAACCCAATTTGAAGACCTCCATAATGTTGTATTTGAGTGTTCGGGAGGGATATCCGAGGTAGGTTCTTTACTCAGAGAGTGGTTAGGGTATGGAATGGACTGCCTGCTGTGATAGTGGACACTTCAGGAACTTTCAAGCGGTTATTGGATAGACACATGGAGCACACCAGAATGACAGGGAGTGGGATAGCTTGATCTTGGTTTCAGACAATGCTCGGCACAACATCGAGGGCCAAAGGGCCTGTTCTGTGCTGTACTGTTCTATGTTCTATGTCTGTTCTCGGCCTATATAATCAATTCTAATCATTGGACAGAGAACAAATCAATGGTAAGGGGGTTATTGGCAGACCCTTAATTGGCATTGCTAAGTTGTGGATATTATAACAGTGAACTTTGATTATATATAAGTTAATTTATACAAGTAGGAGGACCATGGACAATATCCACTGAGAATATCTTTTTCAAACCCACTCTATCTTTGATAGTAGTACAAACGCACCTTGGTAATTTAAGGTGGGATTCTCCGCCGGCGGCATTCTCCGTTTTGCCAGCACCTGGGGGTTTCCCGATGGCGTGGGTCTGCCCCACAATGGGAAACCCCATTGACCAGCTGGCGTAACAGAGAATCCCGCCAACGGGTCGGGGCAGAAATGTGGGGTGGCGGGGCGGAGAATCCAGCCCTTAATTTTGTTCAGATAAGGTTATAGAAATTATTAAAATAATTGATCTTGAAATCAAATTTGAGAGAATATAGCATGCACAATTTTGGATGTTAATGTTCCAACTTGATCAAAAAATTTATACTTTTAAAATAAAATGTAATCGATTTTGTTGTTTCATGAAAGGTTATCTATGGAATTTTGAAATGGTGGTGGAAGAGTTCAACAACAGAACAATGTGGAAATCCAGAGTTTGCTATTAGTGGCTCTACACTTCTCAACAGGGTACACTCACTGTTCCTGACCTCCCAGATTGAAATTCCTAAATATCAATGAATTGTCAGAGACAATTTTCAGAATGGCCACACGGATGCAAAATATCCCGAAACTCGCCAGTGAGATTGCATTTCCTGATTTTCTGCGCTCCTGGCAGATGCTGTAATGAGGTTCTGGCCACAAGAGCTGGGATTTGGCTCATTAGGCTCTTGTGGCTCATCCTGTCAAAGCTTTTCATCTTGCATTCATCAGAACAACTTGCAGGAATACGAAAGACATGTAGATGTTGTGGCCTTCTGCATGAACTAAAAGAATGCTGTGATTTTCATCAATTCTGCACGACATATGGTAGAAAGGGTTATTGGCAATGGCAGTGGACTAGAGTAAAGACTAATCCAGCTACAAAGAGCCATGCACTGATCCAAAAAGACCTTGCACAATAGCTACCTTCAAGAAGTAAGAATGACCATCAGGTATGCAGTCAGAAGTATATAGATAAGGTGACTGACAAACCAGGTATTGGGAATGATGTGCACGATGAGAAGAAGAGTGCTGAACATATGTTTCATACTGCTGTTACAGGTAAAGGAGAGATGCAAACTGAACTCCTGTATTTTTCTTGTTATATGTCCATAAACAGAGGCGTTTAATTTGTGAAATAGCCTGTGGCATATTTCCACAAGCCCTCAGTTTCTGAAATCATTTTTAAAGTGACTTACAGCAAGCTCTCTTTAGATTTAAAGCACAAGAATTGTTTAATCATACCTTCAAACCCAGGAAATAATCACTGAAACAACTTAGACATAAGCCCATGAGAGGAATAATAATTATTAGGAAGATATGAATTCAAAGAATTTTACAAAAAGTAATAACTTACAACAGAAAGATTTAGGAATATAAATTCATGCGAATGTTAGACCCCAGAATGTCAGAGTCCAGTGAGGACTCCTTCACCTAGGTGCAATGGTGTAGCTGTTTTCAGCAAGATAAAAGCAAATTTACCAAATGGTTGGTAAAGACACAGCACCATGGTAAGACTTTGTCCACTCTACAGGAGGTGGCAGGATTCCTCAAGATATTCGGATTTTGAGGGAGTTTAGACTTGAGGCAGGCTTTGTTATCTGCCTGAACTCCTGCTTTGGTGTTGAGAGGTTGGCTGTTAACAGAAGACTGTCTTGGGAGTTCAGGGATATAACATTAAAAATTTCCAAAGCACAAAAGAGGTTAGGACATGTAGCGTTGATGAGTTAGTTTCAGGTTAACAATCACCTTCCGTGTCTCTGGTCAAAATCCATTGTTTTCTGTAGGAGATGGATGGTAGCTGTTAGCACCTCAACATTGTAACAGGTTTTGATAGCTCTCTCTTTGTTATACATCCAGACTGGGGACACAGACTGCCTACCACTCCCTTATTTCATTGATTGTAATGGGTCGGCACACTGATTGTTGAGATTCCACAAGAATGAGGTTTGAGCTTTATCTTCTAATTACTGCTGGATGTTTTCAAAACTGTAGAAAACTTGCAAATCATGTGACTTATCACAGCCAATCATTTGATCCAGCAAAGTCAATGTTTAAGTAAGCAGAAAGTAAGGTTTAATTTTGACAGTTCATGATCTCTTTCATGACTTATGGAGAGGACATCATCAATCTCATGGAAAACATGGGTAGCAGGTTGCTTTAGAGACTGACAAGTTAAATTATTTGGCATCCTGCCCAATGGAAGAAGTTGGAAGAATGAATAAGCCAGGTGGGAGGGGTCTTTGATTCTGCTGCCCGCTTTCCCAAGGCAGTTGGAGGTGTAGATGATGTCAATGGATGGGAGGCAGGTTCGCATGATGGACTAGGCTGTGTTTATGACTCTCTAGTTTTTCAGCCTTGGGCCGAACAATTGCCATACCAGGCTGTGATGTAGCCAGATTGAATGTTTGCTTTGGTGCATCTGTAAAAGTTGGTAAAAGTCAATGTGGATATCCAACTTTACTTAGTTTCCTGAGAAAGTATAGGCGCTGTTGTGCTTTCTTGGTCGTAGGGTCGGATTGGGTGGACCAGGACAGATTATTGGTGAGGTGCACACCTAGGAATTTGAAGCTGTCAACCATCGCCACCTCGGCCCCATTGATGCCGACAGGGGTATGTACGATACTTTGCTTCCTGAAGTCAATAACCAGCTCTTTAGTTTTGCTGACATTGAGGGAGAGATTGTTGTCGTTACACCACTCCACTGATTCTCTATCATCCTCCTGTATTCTGACTCATCGTTGTTCGAGATCCGACCCACTACTGTCTTGTCATCAGCAAACATGCAGATGGAGTTGGAGCCAAATTTTGCCACACAGTCGTGTGTGTACAGGAAGTATAGTAGGGGGCTAAGTACACAGCCTTGCGAGGCCCCGGTATTGAGGACTATCGTGGAGGAGGTGCTTATTGTTTATCCTTACTGATTGTGGTCACAGGGTCAGAGTCATGAAGTCGTGGATCCAGTTGCAGAGTGAGGAACCAAGCCCTAAGTTTTGGAGCTTTGATATGAGCTTGGCTTGGATTATGGTGTTGAAGGCGGAGTTGTGCTCAATGAATAGGAGTCTTATGTAGGAGTCCTTGTAGTTGAGATGCTCCAGGGATGAGTGTAGGGCCAGGGAGATAACATCTGCTGTGGACCGGTTGTGGTGGTATGCGAATTGCATTTCATCTCGGCATTCTAGGAGTATGGAGTTGATGTGCCTCATGACCAACCTCTCGCAGCACTTCATTATGATCGATTTCATGGGCACCAGATGGTAGTCATTGAGGCACGTTACCTGGTTCTTCTTCGGAGCTGGTATGATGGTGGTCTTCTTAAAGCAGGTGGGGACCTCGAAATGGAATAGGGAGAGGTTGAAGATATCCACAAACACATCTGCCAGCTGGTCCGCACAGGACCTGAGTACACGACCAGGGACCCCATCAGGACCCATCGCCTTCCAAGGGCTCACTTTCAAGAAGGCCGATCTGACTTCGGAAGCTGTGACAGTGAGTATGGATGTGTCTGAGGCTGCTGGGGCAGTTGACAATGGTTTGAAGGTTTTCTGCTCGAACCGAGCATAGAATGCATTGGTGTATTCAGAGATAATTCTCTCAGTTGTGTGGATCATCACTACATTTTTGGCTGCCTCAGATACCTTTGGACGGAACGTCAACTGATCACCTACTCACTCAAGTGCTATTGTTAAGAAGAGAATAGACGGTATTCCTGATATACTGGCCAGTACCTATCCTCCATCAACTTCATTAAAAAACATACATGATCACATTGCTGTTTGCAGTAGCTTGCTGTTGATAAATTGAGTGTTGCTTTCACTATTATATTGACGGTAACAGTGAAATATGGCCTTGATGTCTTTTGGTTGTCTTTGTGGTTCAATTAATTCTGACACCATTAACTACTTTAAAATAAAGTTGTCAAAAATGTTGCTTTGGTAAGCAAGTGTACAGTGGGAGAAATGCCCGCAGCATCCTGAATTCTGGCTTGCGAGGCCAGAGGCCTAGCCACACCCACTGCGGGGCATTCACTGAGGGGCACTGGGTGCATGCAAATAGATGTCTTTGGCCTGGGACCACTAGACAGGGTGATCCAGATCAAGCCAAGTGGATTATGGGGATCCTATAGATGTAGTATATCGGGACTTCTGGAAAGCATTTGATAAGGGATCGCAGAAAAGGTTAATACACAAGGTAAGATAGGTAAGTTCTCATGGGATCAGGGGTAATTTAAGAATGTTGGATAGAAGACTGACTAACTGACAGAAGGCACAGTGTCAGGATAAATGGGTCTTTTTCGGATTGGCAAGATGTAACTAGTGGGATGCCACAGGGTTCGGTCCTCGGGCCCCAACTATTTACAATATTTATTAATGACTTTGATGCAGGGATAAAAGGTAATACTTCCAGATTTGCAGATGACACTAAAATAGGTGGGATAGTAAGTCACAAGGAGGAAATAAGAAATTTACAAATGGATATCGATAGGTTAGGTGAGTGGGCCAAAATTTGGCAGATGGAGTTTAACATGGATAAGTGTGAAGTTATCCATTTTGGTTGGAAAAATAGAAAGGTAACTTATGATCTAAATGGAAGAAACTTCAGAGTTCTTTGGTGCAGAAGGATTGGGGTGTCCTCATGCATGAATTGCAGAAAACTAATATGCAGGTACCGCAGGTAATAAAGAAAGCAAATTGAATTTTGGCCTTTGTAGCTAAAAGAGTAGAGTATGAATGGAGGGAAGTGTGCCTGCAACTTTACAAGGCATTGCTGAAACCATACCTGGAGTTCTGTGTGCAGTTTTGGTCCCGTGATTTGAGGAGAAATGCAGTTGCATTAGAGGCAGTTCAGAGGAGGTTCACTAGTTTGATTCCAGAAAGGAGAGTTCTGTCTTATGAGGAGAGATTGAGCAGTTGAAGCCTATTATCTCTTGAGTTTAGAAAATGTAAGTAGATCTAATTGAGGTATACAAGATAATAAAAGGTATGCCAAAGTAAACATAGAGCAGATGTTGTTTCTTGTGGGGCAATCTGGAATGGCAGCACGGTAGTATTGTGGATAGCAGAATGGCTTCACAGCTCCAGGGTCCCAGGTTCGATTCCGGCTTGGGTCACTGTCTGTGTGGAGTCTGCACGTCCTCCCCCTGTGTGCGTGGGTTTCCTCCGGGTGCTCCGGTTTCCTCCCACAGTCCAAAGATGTGCGGGTTAGGTGGATTGGCCATGCTAAATTGCCCGTAGTGTCCTAATAAAAGTAAGGTTAGGGGGGGGGTTGTTGGGTTACGGGTATAGGGTGGATACGTGGGTTTGAATAGGGTGATCATGGCTCGGCACAACATTGAGGGCCGAAGGGCCTGTTCTGTGCTGTACTGTTCTATGTTCTATGTTCTATGTGCAGGTTAGGTGGATTGGCTGTGTTAAATTTCCCCTTAGTATCCAAAAGCTTAAGTGGGGCTCCTGGGTTACGGGGAAAAGGGTGAAGGTGTGGGCTTAAGTAGGCTGCTCTTTCCAAGGACCGGTGTAGAATCCATGGGCTGAATGGCCTCCTTCTGCACTGTAGGGTTTCTATGATTCCATTTCTGAGTAAAAGGTTGGGGAACTCAAACTGACTTTTCTCAATGACCTGTGGTTAAAGACCTTTCTCTCTGCAGTCAGTTCAACCTATGGAAGGACCTATTCCAGCACTACTTGCAGGAAGAAGGGTTTTTTTGAAGCTTAATGAAATCCTCAGATGAAGAATTCTGATATTACCTCAGTGGATCTGAGGTTAGACTGGCAGAGGTCCTACAAATGCAATTGACTCTCTGGAGGGAATTCTACCGCCTCCATGTTCTCATTGAAGACAACTATTAGGAAAGGCAAACCAACCGAGGAGTTTGACAATTCACGTCCTTGGAAGGACCACAAAAATCACAACGTCAGCAGCGGAGATCCTCAAATCGCTCATAATCTCTTAATTCATGTTATTTTTGAACGCTTCCTATCCCTCCACTATGTGTCTGTCTTGTGTCTGTCTGAGTGGAGGGTGGGACAGGGCTTTGGGAATAGTTAGACTGGTAGATCATTGTTGCATTCTTTTCATTATATGTTCACCTTTTACTCTTGTTAAAAATAAAGCTTTTAAATGTTTTACTTATAAATCTGGTGTCTGTAACCCATTGGAGCAGAAAAGGGTTAAAGCTCTCAGGAAAATACACAAATTATTGGTGAATTCACTTATGTTGAAACTCCTGGGTATGTGGGGCTGGGATTGACTGTGCACTCACCCAGGGCGTCATAACAAAATTTAAAACAGAGTTGAGCGGAAATTACGGGCGCGATTCTCCGCACTCACGCCGGTTCGGAGAATAGCGTGCCACGCAAATTTTCACGGCGTCGCTGGTCCGACGCCATCCCGCTATTCTCCGAACCCTGCACAAACTACATGTCGGCATCCCCGGCAAAGGCCTCGAACGCGCCCCCGACACGACCAGAATCGCTACTTATTGGCCCCCTGCTATTCTCCGGCCCGGATGGGCCGAAGTCCCGACGTCATCACGCACTGTTTTCACGCCGGCCAACACACCTGCTTTTCAAGTTCGTCAACCAGTCGTGCTGGCTGACGAGAGCTTCGAGGAGGTGAGCGCACCGCTCAGCGCACCGCTCAGCGCACTGCTGGAGTCTGGCCACAACGGGGAAGGCATCCCAGAGAACGGGAGGGTGGTCCAGAGCGGGGGGGAGTTGGGGAGACTGAGGGGGGGAGTGGGGGAGGCGGAGGGGGGGGAGTGGGGGAGACGGAGGGGGGAGTGGGGGAGACGGAGGGGGGGAGTGGGGGAGACGGAGGGGGGGAGTGGGGGAGACGGAAGGGGGGGGAGTGGGGGACGAAGGGGGGGAGTGGGGGAGATGGAGGGGGGGAGTGGGAGTGGGGAGGGGGGTAGGGAGAGAGTGAGCGAGTGACCCGTCCAACCCCGGTTACAAAATGTCTGCCACCATGCCATGGCGTGCCGGTCACGAGGACACGGCCGCTGGTTGCCCTGTGGCTTACGGACACAGGCCACTGACGCACCGGTGAAGAGGACGTAGTTAACTGCCCGTTGGATGCAGAAAGTGACCAGGGGTTAGGCTGCCCGCGTGTCAGCAGCGCGACCAGGCCACCGGGACTCACAGGTATCCCGTGGCAGGCGGCTGCCGAGGTGTCGACTAACCTCCGTCTAACATGTCCCGTTTCTCTGCCCCCCACCACCCTTCTGTAGGTTAGCACAATGTCCGTGAACAGAACGGCTATGTTCTGCGCAGTGGTTGGGGCCGCTGCGTTGCATTTGGAGATGCAGCAGCATCCACACCCACAACCCACAGTGGATGCAGGGCCAGCTGCAGCAGCAGAGGGAAGGGCCGAGGAGTTGCCAGTCGTCGAGCAGCATGGGGGGGGGGGGGGGAGGAGGAGGAGGAGAGAGAGAGGGTGCAGCCACAGAGCCAGAGGCGACGACCAAGGCCGAGGGTGTACCGTGCCCGGATCCCTTTCCTAACAATGACGGACATCCCCTGCAGGAGGAGACTCCGGCTGAGTAGGCAGACGGTGATACATATCTGTCACCTCGTGGCGCACCTCGTGGAACGGGGGGGAGGACACGCGATCCCAGTTGCCATCAAGGTGACGGTCGCTCTTAATTTCTATGCGACCGGCTCCTTCCAGTCTCCGAGCGGGGACCTCTCCGGGATCTCCCAGTCATCGGTCCACAGGTGCATCCGGGATGTGACCGACGCCCTCTATGCCATCGCGGACCGCTACATCACCTTTCCCGAGGACCGAGCAACTCAAGTCTCACGAGCTCGTGGATTTGCCAGCGTGGCCGGGATACCGATGGTGCAGGGGGCAATCGACTGTGTTCACGTCCCCATGCGCCCGCCTGCAGGGGACAGGGAGGTGTTCACAAACAGGAGGGGGACATACTCCATGAATATCCAGGTGGTATGCGACCCCCACATGAGGATCATGAACGTCTGTGCAAGGTTCCCAGGGAGTGTGCATGACTCCTACATACTGGCGCAGTCGTACATCCCTGCGATGTTTGAGGGGCGTCCCCCCCCCGGCTGAGGGGCTGGTTGCTAGGCGACAGGGGTTATCCGCTGAGGTCTTGGCTGATGACGCCTATATGGAGGCCTCAGACCAATGCGGAAACACGATACAACGAGGTCCATGCAGCAACCAGGGGTGTGGTGGAGCGCTGCCTTGGCCTCCTGAAGATGAGATTCAGGTGCCTGGACCGCTCCGGAGGGGCCCTGCAGTACCAGCCCGATAGGGTCGCTCGCATTGTTGTGGTCTGCTGTGCGCTGCACAACATCACGATGCAGAGGGGAGATGGCCTGCTGCAGGAGGCGGAGGGAGGAGCCAGTGGCAGTGGTGCCAGCACGGAGGAGGAGGAGGAGGAGGAGGAGAGGGAGGAGGAGGAGGAGGAGGAGGCTGGCGGAGTGGCGGGCGCAGCACGCAGACACGACCCAGGTGCTGGTCATGTCCAGGAGGCAGCACGACGGACCCGGTGAGGACGGCGGGCACGTGACGCCTTGGTGGCAGCACGGTTCACGCGTCGCATGCGACGTCCCCGCTGAACACCAAACCACCACCTGCATCGCTAGTCGTGCAGAGGGTCAACACACAACTGCCACCACCACAGCCCCCCCCCCCCCCCCCCCCCCCTCTCAGTGTACACTGCTCCACTTAGACATCACCCTTACCACTGGGTCCAAACGGTATGGCACAACATTGATGGCTGGGTCAGCGGGTGTGATCAGTGCCATGTGGAATGATGACAGCCCGCTCTGCGAAGAGCTGTGAGCTCAGAATCGTTAGAGAGCGTCTGACCCATGGCAATAGCTGAACCATCCACCTTGGTGGCCTCTGAGATCGTCACAGACACTCTATCACGTGCCCGCGTGGGCTAGCTGTGGGAGGGGGTGAGGGGGGGGAAGGGATGCACACCCGGCACCGAAGTTTCACCGCTCGTCAACCCCAGCGACACTCGGCCACCATCACGATTCCTGTGGCTGTGGAACAATCACATGGTATTACAAGTAAGGTGGAACAGTGCGTTTAATGTGAACAAATATTTACAGGTGCCCTAGCCCCTACAACTAAACTTCACCCGTGCCAACTTACTCAGTGTCTCTCTTTGTTGCCTTATGGGCCCTACCACTATGTCTAAGTGATTCCCCAGATGATACAGCAGGAGTGGAGGAGGACTGCTGAGAATCTCCCCCTTCGACTAGTTTCTCCTTCGGCAAGCGTTTCCTGGGGCGACCCGGCCTTGATGGGCCAGGCTGCTCTGCGGGCATCTTGGGTGACGTTGTGCCACCCTGCTCTGCCTGCTGCCCACCCGATGCACCAGGGATGGGACGGGGGGAGGCCGAGAATTCCGGGACGTCCCGTGATGGAGTTAATGGGACGGGCCCCGAAACCTCCTCCTCCCTCGGGGAGCCCGGTGGCCCCCGGGCTTCACTTTGGGACAGAGCTGCAAGCGGGGAGGTGCCCCGTCGCGCCACCGACACCTGACGCTGCCAGTCCTGGAGGCCTGCAACGGTATCCACCAGGATCCGAAGGTTTGCAGAGACAGAGTCCAGGGGGTTAGACATTCCCGCCATGGACTGTGCGACCTCAACCTGTGAGTGCACGACGCCATCCAGCACGTTTGTCAGGCGGTTGATGCTCTCCGTGACTGACTGCTGGGACTGTGCCATGGCCTGCTGAGACTCAGCCAAGGCCCGCAGCGCGCCGGCAATGTCGTTTTGGCTCTGGCGCATTGCTGCCTGTGAGAGGGCAACCCTGTCCAGGGCCGAGGATGACGCGTGCACCTGAAGCCCAACGTCTTGCATAACCTGACCCATGGCCGAAACCGTTTCACCCATTGCCTCCACCGTGGATGCCACCCGTGCGGTGTCGGCCTGGGTTTCTGCCATGAGCGGCACCACTCCCTGCTCGTGGACGCGGTTCGACTCCTCTAACAGCGTCTGCAGAGTCTGGAAGACAGCCCTCATCCCGTCATTGAGTCCCTGGGTTTCTTGATGCATCGGCTGTGCGGGTAGATTGAGAAAGTCCAGGAACTCTGAAAACATCTGGGAGCCAGCTGCATGCTGGGCCTGGCCTGGCCTCCGCCAGTCCGGGCCCTCGGCTGCTCCGACCTCCACATGCTGTACCTGCTCAGCTGTGATGTGCGACCCAGACTGTGACCCGGGAGCCTCATTACTAAATAGGCCAGCCGGGGTGAGTGTCTCTGGGATGGTGGATGGTGTGGGAGAAAGCTGTGTCGCAATCTCGAGGTCGTCTTGGGTGGACGCTTCCTCGATGTCATCGGCCCGCTGAGATGCCGCAGGGCGTTCGTAGGCCATTTCTTTATCTAGCGATGTCGCCGCCCTCTGGGCGTCCTGCTCCACAGATTCTGTTGGGGAGGATTGGACTCCCCGCTGATCAGGCACCCTCTGTCGTGCGGCCCCGGGTGAGGTGGGGGCAGATGCCTGTGTCCGTCTGGAGCCAGACGGCCCTGGTCGTTCGGCATCACGTCCTAGGGAAGAGAATTAAACGGGTTATTTAGAGATGCTCGGCCGGGCGCTGGACGGTCCCAGTGGGCAGAGTGTGAAGGGACAGAGGATGGGGGAGGTGTCCAAGTGGGCAGGGTGTGTGAAGGGACAGAGGATGGGGGAGGTGTCCAAGTGGGCAGGGTGTGTGAAGGGACAGATGATGGGGGAGGTATCCCAGTGGGCAGGGTGTGTGAAGGGACAGAGGATGGGGGAGGTGTCCAAGTGGGCAGGGTGTGTGAAGGGACAGATGATGGGGGAGGTATCCCAGTGGGCAGGGTGTGTGAAGGGACAGAGGATGGGGGAGGTGTCTAAGTGGGCAGGGTGTGTGAAGGGACAGAGGATGGGGGTGGTATCCCAGTGGGCAGGGTGTGTGAAGGGACAGAGGATGGGGGAGGTGTCCAAGTGGGCAGGGTGTGTGAAGGGACAGAGGATGGGGGAGGGGGGGTGTTTGTCATGCAGGGTTGTCTCACTTGTTGCAGCTCCGCCAACCTCGCATTGCGCGATCTCCCGAGTAGCAGATCCGCCAACAAGGTCCAGCGCCCTCTGCTCAAAAGTGGTGAGGGGCCGCAGTATGGGCGAACCCCCTCCCGTCTTGTTCCGCTCACGGGTGTTGTGAGCGGTCTTGTCCTGTTGGCGTAGGGGGCATAGGTAGATCATTACAATACGGCAGGTATCAGCAGTCCGTTCAGATACTGGCACAGTTTAGGGGTCAAGTTGTAATAAGACCATTTCATCTCTCCACTGGGGCCAGAGCGCTGGGTCTGTGACAACTTTGTGAACCACCCTCAACTCACTCTGCCACAATCCCCCTCCACGCCCCGTGCCAGGGGGGGAGGTGGGTTATTAAGTAAAGGGGGGGAGAGATGGTTGTGACCCGGGGCCACCCTCTTGGCACTTACCCTGGCAGCCCTGGTGAGGTCGTGCATCTTCTTCCGGCACTGGTCAGCTGAACGAGGGGTCTGCCCCACAGCACTGACGGCAGCAGCAACCTCACGCCAGGCCTGGCGCACCGCGCTGGCAGGGTGGCGATGCCCTCTCTGCGGGCAGATGATGCCCCTCCTCTGCTCGATGGAATCGAGCAGCATCTCTACATCAGCCTCCACAAATCGCGGGGCTGCTCTCCTCAGCTCCGACATCTTGGCCTCCAGATTCTGTGCTCGCCCGCGCCCTTTTACGGCTTCGGGCGGCGTCACGTGGGCGTGTTCGTAGCGTCGCAGCGTATCGGCATCATCGCGCATGTGATTGACGCGGCCCCGTTCCTAGCCCATTTCCCAGACGTGAATACCTCGGGAAATGGGTCATGTCGGGCCGTCGCCAAACCCGGCCGTTTTCACGGCCAACTTCGCGATTTTCCGCGGGTGCGGAGAATCGCGCCCTACATCTCTCAAAGGGTCGTGGATCTGTGGAATTCACTACCCCAGAGTGCGGTGGATGCCAGGACATTGAGTAAAGTTAAGGAGCAGATAGATAGATGTTAAATTAGTAATGGGATAAGTGTTCTGGAGAATGGGCAGGAAAGTGGAGTTGAGCTGAGAGGAGATCAGCCATGATCGTATTGAATGGTGGAGCAGGCTCGAGGGGCCGAATTGCCAACTCCTGCGTCTGGATCTTATGTTCTTATGGATGTGGGGCCTCAGCCAGGAGTGTAGGCTGGTGGAGAAGGGAGGCACCTGAAGCCTCATGGACAGAGTGCAGGGCTGTAGTCAGGAGCTGGGAAGCAGTACAAGTGGTTCGCTGCATTGAGGAACCAATTAAAAAACTCTAATAGGACAGATATCTGGAGAACTGGCAGTGAATATTCAATGCAAATAGTTTGTTTCTTGGAGCTATGCTGTCTCTTAAATGATTATAAGTTTTGATACCAGTGGAAAAAAAGAACCTTGTTTTATACCCTTTGACCAGTCCGTGCAATTAACTCCCACCTTACATAAATATTCACTTGCAAGATCCAATTTTAAATGTTACAGATAATCTGCACATGGTGACTGAGCCCTGATGGTTCATATGCAGTAGCTCACAGGGTCAAACTGGTAATGTTGTAGTCTTTGAGCGATCTGAAAAGTGCAGTATCTTCTCATCCTGTTCTCTGCTGACTAACGAGAAAATGAGTGAGAGCTTTTTTTTTATTAAAGACTCATCTGTTATCTGCTCGGAACACGAAGGAAACTGCAGGTTGACTGACAATGCTGATGTTAAACATGGCAGCTTGGAATGAGCCAAAGGCATTCAAGTTCAGGGCTCTGATGGCCTTGACAGCCACTGGCAATATCATGTTCGGAGTGGAAGCTAGTTGGAGGTCAGTTCCCTGGAGATGCCAAAACTCTTGTCACTCCCTCTCAACTGAAATGCATCGTGCACAGACAGGTATCCTCAGGCATGCCAAGATGGAGTTTGGTCCCGGATAGTGATGGATTGGGACAGTCCATCTCCAGGATAACCTCACCTGCTTGCATTCACTGTATTTTTCCCCCCTGTAAATAAAATCAAATGATGTTAATCCCTTTGTATTAACTTGGATGGAACAAAAAATACCTCTGCTGAAACCCCTATCCCTAAATTCACTAATGCAATCTTGCACGAAAAGCAGTAAAAATATTTTGTGGCAAATGGGTGTACTCAAAATTCATTTTCGCATTGGAGCACTCAGCTATTATGGATCTTTGTAAAATGCTGACTTCTTGTTATTACTCATTGGTCCTCTTTGTGTAGTCTGTGCCAGCCGAACTCACTCCTAATGAGAATCATTCATGCATGCATTTATTAGCATCTCATTAGAGCTGATTTTAATATTGTAATGAGGTTCAACTTCACCTGACTGCCTTCCATCTCTGCAGACATGCAATAGGATTCCCAGTCCAATATTATATCTATTCCCGAGCACTCCTTTTCACCCATGGTGATTTTGCCACACATAAATAGAGCCATGTCACTCTGTACTCAAATCTGTTAAATTTTAGTTTGCTTCTCACTTACACATAACCATAAATAAGTATAACTATGAACAAGTATTACCTTCAGTATGACAGGGATTTTAAGCAGGCAAGGGTATTTAGACATGTTCACCATATTACAAACATCACGAGAATACTTTGAATACATACTAATGTATTTTTATTGATTTGAGAAGCTGGAATGGGTGTAGAATATGATACAGTGCATCTGAAATAGTGGGTTTAACAAATGTAAACCATCCAATTGTTGAGAAGTAAAAACAAAATATACATAAATTGTGGATGTGAGCTGTACATCAGTCACATCTTAAGTGGTTTATTCTCTTGAAAACACTCCAATATTTATAGCCCTTGAGCCCATAAACCACAATGTGTAGACTCTTGTAGTACGACTGTATATGTGGTATTCATAACTCTTAAACATGTCACTGCTAGTAAATCTGTCCCGTTATCTAATTTTTGAACAATCATTTAAAGCAGCATTATCAAGGTAGGCCACTCTACAGACATGTATCACATTACATTTCCTTTTCAAACCATACACAGTGAGACTAGAAGCACTGCAGATAATGTCTTCTATTTATTCAGAGTTATCTGGCGTTGAACACAATTGAAGGACAATGTAAAAATGAATCCACTGAAATTTATTCAGCACTAACTGAAACCACATTTTCCATGTATTATCAAGCTTCAGACATACCTTTGTTGCAAAGAACATTATGCAGATAATGATAAGAAGTCCAACAGTTCCTTTATGCCCTGCATAAAATGAACAAACACAAAGCAAGGTGGGTTGAGAAATATTTCTCCTAACGCACAGACACATGTAGATAGCACAAAGATACTTCATATTGTAATGCTGTTTTCTTTTAAAATAGAGGGTCTGCTTTCAAATCTGGTTACAGTATTTGGAACCATTACAGTGAGCGATAAATATATGCAACCATTGAAAAGCCCAGGGGCGGAATTCTCCGACCACCTGCAGGGTCAGGGAATCGCCCGGGGCCTTCGTAAATCCCGCCCCCGCCGTGGCCGGAATTCTCCGCCACCCTTGAATTGGCGGGGGCAGGAATCGCGCCCCGCCAGTCGGTGGGCCCCCCGCGCCGGTCGGCGGGCCCCCCACGGCGATTCTCTGGCCCGCGATGGGCCGAAGTCCCGCCGCTGTCAGGCCTCTCCCGCCGGCGTGGTTTAAACCACCTCTGGTGCCAGCGGGAGCAGGCGGCTGCAGCGGGCCCCGGGGTCCTGGAGGTGGGGGGGGGGGGGCGATCGGAACCCGGGAGGTGCCCCCACGGTGGCCTGGCCCGCGATCGGGGCCCACCGATCGGCGGGCGGGCCTGTGCCATGGGGACACTCTTTTTCTTCCGCCGCCATCACGGCCTCCACCATGGCGGAGGCGGAAGAGACCCCCTCCACCGCGCATGCGCCAGTGGTGACGTCAGCAGCCATTGACGCTCTGGCGCATGCGCGGACTCACGCTGACCAGCGAAGGCCTTTCGGCCAGCCCCGACGCCGGACGGCGGGGTGCCAAAGGCCATTGGTGCCAGTCGGCGGAGAGGGAGCCACTCCGGCATGGGCCTAGCCCCTAAAGGTGCGGACTCCGCACCTTTGGGGAGGCCCGATGCCGGAGAGGTTCACGCCACTCCGGTACGCCGGGGCCCCCCGCCCCGCCGGGTAGGGGAGAATCCCGGCCCAGGATAGAATGGACTGTGCATGTTCTTATGGGCAAGGGTTTAGAGAACACCAAAGTGTATCATGGAGCTCACCTGATCCACAGCTTTTAATAGATTATGGCATGGGGAGCACATGGCCCACTCTACAGGTGTGGTACAGCAGAAATGCAAAAGTATTTTTAAAGCAAAACAATGTTTATTCTATGAAAACAAGTTAACCTTTTTAAAACATACAGTGAACATTTTAGTAATCATTAATTCAAATACAACCCCCAAAGAATGCAACACTACGTAATCCTTTAAGCTTTCCATTTAACATCTAGAAGACTTAAAACACCTTCACCAGAAGCACATCAAGTTAAAGTCAATACTGTTATTAGTTTTAAATCATCAGGATCGATTTACAGTCTTTTGATTACAGAGAGAGACTCTAATACACCTTCTGGCTGTGACTGCAGCTATCCAGCTCTGAAAATACAACTAAAACACACCCTGCAGGAAACATTAATATTACGTACTGGAATGGCCTCTGGAAACCTAGTAGACCATTATTGTCAAAAGATATTGATTCACACTTTTGGTTTTAGGAAGCGGGCCTATGCAATCAATTAGGACCCTTGTAAAAGGTTCCTCAAATGCTGGAATGGGTATTAAGGGCACTGGTTTTATCACTGTTTGAGGTTTCCCTATCACTTGACATATGTGACATGATTGACAAAATGTAACTACATCTTTATGTAGTCCAGGCCAATAAAAATGTTTTTGTATTTTAGCTTGAGTTTTCCTTTTTCCCAAATGACCTCCCACTGGTACCTCGGGCGAAATTCTCCGTGGACCGTCGTGACGCCGATTTCCGGCGAGCAAAAGTGGTGCAGATGACTCCGGCGTCGGGGCCTTCTTTTAGGCTGCTAATCTCCGTTCCCGGAGGGCCCAGCATCGGACCGACGCGATACGCGTCATTTTAATGCGCTGCAGAAGTGGCGCGTTGAGAGAGAGAGGATGGGTACCGGCGTGGGGAGAGGAGGAGGAAGGAAGGGGGGGGGAGGGAGGAGGAGGAAGGGGGTGGAGGAGGAGGAGGGGGGGAGGAGGAGGAAGGCGGGGGAAGGGGGGGAGGAGGAGGAAGGGGGGAGGAGGGGTGAGGAGGAGGAAGAGGAGGAGGAGGAAGGGGGGCAGGAGGAGGAAGGGGGGGAGGAGGAGGAAGGGGGGAGGAGGAGGAAGGGGTGGAGGAGGAGGAAGGGGGGAGGAGGAGGAAGGGGGGAGGAGAAGGGGGGAGGAGGAGGAAGGAGGGGTGGAGGAGCAAGGAAGGACGGGGGGAGGAGGAGGAAGGAAGGAAGGGGGGGGAGGAAGGAAGGGGGGGAGGAGGAAGGAGGGGGGAGGAGGAAGGAAGGGGGGAAGAGGAGAGAGGGGGGGGTGTGGGTACCGGCTTCAGAGGGAGGGGGGTGTGGGTACCGGCCTTCAGAGGGAGGGGGTGTGGGTACCTGCCTTCAGAGGGAGGGGGGTGTGGGTAACGGCCTTCAGAGGGAGGGGGGGGTGTGGGTACCGGCCTTCAGAGGGAGGGGGGTGTGGGTACCGACCTTCAGAGGGAGGGGGGTGTGGGTACCGGCCTTCAGAGGGAGGGGGTGGTGTGGGTACCGGCCTTCAGAGGAAGGGGGGGTGTGGGTACCGGCCTTCAGAGGGAGGGGGGGTGTGGGTACTGGCCTTCAGGGGAAGGGGTGGGGGTACCCCACCACCCCTACCCCCTCCCCACCACCCCTACTCCCCTCCCCACCACCCCTACCCCCCTCCAACGCCGCAACACCCCCCCAACGCCGCAACCCCCCCCAATGCCGCAACCCCCCCCTCCAACGCCGCAACCCCCCCCTCCAACGCCGCAACCCCCCCCAACGCCGCAACCCCCCCCATGCCGCAACCCCCCCCCCCCCCCCCCCCCCCCCCCCCCCCCCCCCCCCCCCCCCCCCCCCCCCCCCCCCCCCCAACGCCGCAACCCCCCCCCCCCTCGCCCTCGGACACTGAACGGCGTCAACCATCATCAATGGTTGACGCCGTTTTAAATCTACTCTGCTTTTTGCCGACGTGACCCGTGGCCACATCGGCGGGACTTCGGCCCATCCGGGACAGAGATTTGTTGAAACTAAAAAATCAATGACATCCCGCCGGCGCCAGCTGTTTTCAGAGGCTGCCGGCGGGATTTGCACAATGCCGGTTTTTGGCCGCTCGGAGAATAAAAAACCCGGCGGGAACGGGAATAACGCCACCGCCGGCCGATTCTCCGACCCTGCGTGGGGTCGGAGAATTTCGCCCCTCATGTGCAACTTGCAACACCTCCTTTCTATACCCTACCAGCAACACTACTTGATGAACTTCTGCCCAGTTTTCATCCGTCTGCATATGCAAAGGTCTCCCTTTTCTCATCAAAACATCACTTTTATGGTAATAACATTCTGGTATACACTCAGATTCCTCTTCCGTATATGCTTTCGAATGCAGCCGTTTTATTTCTATACCTTTTTGTTGTAACTATGCCAATTTTACTGAACTAAAAATATCCGTCTCATCCTCCACCTGTTCTTCTTTTTCAACCATCTGATCAAAAATCGTTTCTGATAATTGCACTTCAACTTAATCTTCACTCTTTGATTTCTCCTCTTGTCTTAACCTGTGACTTTGCAACCTTGTTACTACACAATCCGGACAAATCCCAGGATATTCGTCCTTCAACACTTCAGTTGTCTGATTTTCCACTGGCTTATCAACTACAGTAGGCATCACTCCCACCTGCGATCCAGCTATATCATTACCCAAGACAAACGGTATTCCTGGACAATATAGTTTCTCTATTACTCCTATTACCACTTCAGTACTCTTCAGTGTACTTTCCTTATTATAATTGAACAGTACTTCTCTAACCCTGAATTCCACATATTACCACCTTTTCTGGCAACATTCTTCCCAAACGACATAACTCCTCATTTCTTACCATTAAAGATTGACTAGCTCCCGTATCTCTTAAAATTGTGACATCTTTACCTGCTCCTTCTGATACACATGAGTAAACTTTACCCACACAAGTAAATTCTTAAAAGAGATCTGGCACCTTTTTATCAATCACCTCTTGAACAGGCTGTACAATCTTTTGCACCTCCTTCGCTTCACTTGGGCTTTCCTTTCCCATTTTATCAAACCCCACTGTCTTATCCTGTTTCACCACATCAGCCTTCCCAGTGCTTTTCTTCAACCACCATCATTGTGACTTTACATGGCCTAGTTTATTACAGTGGAAACATTCTTTTCCACCCTCCTGGATTTCGTTTTTAATCTGAGGTACACTCTCCTTATTATCTCCCAGCAGATCACCTTTACCATCTCATGTTCCCAGTTTCTATCCCTCACAGGCTGAAACTGATGTCGGAAACCAAGCTTTGATTGATGAACTAATTCATAATCATCTGCCATTTCTGCTGCTAATCTTACAGTTTTAACCCTCTGCTCTTCCACATGAGTTCTCAAAAGTATAGTTACTCTGAGAGATTTATACATTTGGTCTATTTTCAAAGCCCTTATCCACCTATCAAAATTACTCTGTTTGATCCTTTCAAACTCCATGTATGTTTGACAAGGTTCTTTCCGTAAATTTCTAAACCTTTGTCTGTAGGCTTCAGGCACTAGTTCATATGCACCTAAGATGGATTTTTTACCTCCTCATACGTCCCAGATACCTCCTCCGGTAGTGATGCAAACACTTCACTGGCCCTACCTACCAGCTTTGTTTGAATCAGCAATTCCCACATGTCTTGTGGCCATTTCATTTGTTTAGCTACCTTCTCAAATGAAATGAAAAAGACTTCTACCTCCTTCTCATCAAACCTTGGCAATGCTTGGACATATTGAAATAGATTCCCACCAAGCCTTTGACTGTGATGCTCGTTCTCACTACCCTCATCACTATCAACCAACTGTACGTTTCCCTTTACGTCTGCCCGTTTTAACTGACTTGTCAATTTTCATGGCCATTTTCTGATGTTCAAACTCTCTTTATCTTTTTCCCTGATCGGTATCTCCCTTTCTCTTTCCTTTTGTTCTGCTCGGGCTATTTTTTCTATTTTCCTTTCTTCTCTCTCTTTTTCATCTCTCTCTTTCACTTTCTTTTTCCTCTCTCTCTCTCTTTCGTATTCAAGTTGCTATAATTCTTTCTCATGTTCCATTTGTTTAATTTGTAGCTGAATTTTTGCCATTTCCAATGAGTCAAACTGTATCTCAGGCAACTTGAAATGCTTAGCCACCGCCATAATTACCTCATCTTTTTGCATTTTGTCAGGTAATGTTAACTGCAATGTTTTTGCCAAATCTAACAGTCTGCTTTTAGTCTCTGTCCGTAAGGTACTGTGTGTAACCAGCACCACACGCAAAAACTTCAGAGCCTCTGAAAGAGCCATTGTCCACAACACACTCCCTACTTAAACTAGAATATCACACCTAAAAAGCAACCACAATATGCTCACCCCTCACTGTCTTTAAGTTCACTAAGCCAGTCCAATAGATAGACTTTTATCCCCCTCAAGCCCCCAATTTGTTATGGGAGAGGGTTCAGAGACCCCCAAAGTGTATCATGGAGTTTGCATGACCCACAACTTTTAATAGATTGTGGTATGGGGAGCACACAGCCCACTCTACAGGTGTGGTAGAGCAGAAATGGAAAAGTATTTTTTAAGGCAAAACAATGTTTATTCTATGAACTCAAGTTAACCTTTTTAAAACATACAGTGAACATTTCCTATAGATACTCTCACTACAGATATTTATATACACACCCATTTCTTAAAGGTACTCTCAATGACAATGTTTGGCAAAAGTAAGAGAATTAATGGCCCAAATGGCTTTTGCATATGCTTTCTTACATCTGACCTGAATAGAAGTTCACGTGTACTGTACTGGGAAATTAAAACAAGCTGGACAGTTTGAGGAATGGTAATTTGGTTCTCTACTGTGGTACAGTTGACTGTATTAGAGGCATGAGCAAGTATTAAGAAGTAACTCTGCTGTTTTGTTGCTTATTCCACCATAAGAATAACACACAGGACAGATTCTCACAGCTGAACAGTAGCAAAATCACTTCATAATTCAGTGCTGCATTTGCTGTTGCTACTAACAAGACTACTGAGTGTGGGTGGAATGCCGTGATCAATAAGAAACAAAAAAAATCTTCAGATTTTCTCGACTGCAGAAATGATTAGGAAGTAGATTAGGACATGTCTCTCGTTAAGTGTGTGGACACATTTGAGGAGGGATGGCAGCAGATTATATAATGCAAATTGCGAGTTGTGGATTGTCATTTGAAGGAGGATGGATGTACTCAGATAGTGAAGCTCGAGGGTAATCTGGGGGTGCAGTGGTGTTGACAGGGTAGTTTGGGTTGGGAGGATGGCTGTTGGGTGGTTAAGAGAGGTAGTCTGGAGGCCCGGTGGGGGGAGGGGGATGTCTAGCAGTCAACAGTTTTGTTACTCAGGTTAGATTTGGTTTTAATACTTCTCACGTTTCCTGGTAAATAACTTGGAACCATTTTCATTCTGTGGCACAGTGCTTAGCACTGCTGCCTCACAGCGCCAGGGAACCCAGGTCCGATTCCGACCATGGGTGGCTATCTGTGTGGACGTTGTAGTTTCTCCCCATGTCTGTGTGGGTTTTCTCCAGGTGCTCCGGTTACCTCCCACGTTCCCAGCATGTGCAGGAAAGGTGAATTGGCCATCCTAATATTAGACAAGGTTAGGTGGAGTTATAGGGATAGGAGTGTGGGGGGAGCAAGGGCTGGTGGGAATCCGATGGGCTGAATGGCCTGTTTCTACACTGCAGGGATTCTATGATTCTATGAACTCTAACTCAGAGTTTCAAAGTGTTCCATATGCATGGGAATTTCCCACTGGAAGTCCAAATGCCCCGGCCAATTCCTGTGTACTCAATGCCTGGGTACTCCAAGGATGTTCTGCATTTTGGGCGAGTCCTTCGTGGGTACCTCCAGGGTACAACTTTTTGGAGGATGGAGGTTCTGGGCCATGTCCTTTGAGTAAGACTATCAGCTTCACAGTATGTGAAGTAGTTTTAAGCAACAAAATCACACAGAGGAAATACAGTTTGAGAGTGCCAAAGCTCATTTCACGAGCGCAATTAAAACTGAGACATTGAGGAGAATGTTTATCCCATCTCTTTGGGTTGTATCGATCCCAGGGCACTCAACAATAAAATCTATTTCCACGCAGGCAGAAGCCACAGGTCCCACCTGCAGCAAGAAGCTTGCCTGGTGGGGGAAGGATAATTTGACAAGAGGCAAATAATCATTTTCCTGACGGCGGGATGGCATTGAGCAATTCTGTTCTTGTGACTTTAATCGTTGGTTTAGGCTCGTGAGGCTTCATGCAAAACAATGTTGGGAAGCCCTTCATCAAGCACTGGCATGTTATGCATGCTGTTTAAGTGGTCACCTCGCTGGAATTAATTTCAGCACCAGGGAGAAATCACAAAGTTCACATTCACGACTGAAAGAAAACACAGCAGAAGCTTGTGTCACAGAACAGGTGGAGGTTCATTATTTTTTGGTATTATTTGATATTCCAGAACATGACTACACGAGGCCTTAGAAGTGTCCTCCTTTCCTTCAGTAGGTGGAACATCCTTGAAAGTTAATCCAGTGTTCTGGGAAGTTACCTGGGTGTCCATCTCTGTATGTATTGAGAAGTCCTCAGAAACAGAATTTGAACTTGTCTCTGCATCAGGTCTTTGATCTGAAGTATCACTGTCTGCATTGTCCAAGGGATATGCGCCTTGAGAGATTTCCACAATTTCACTATGTGAAGATAATAGTTGGTCAGCATGACAGTGCCAAACTCTTTCATCATCTGTCTGTACAGTGCATGATACCTATTTCCCATTGGTAGCGTAGCACTCACTCTCCTTGATTAAATACTCACTTTCTAGAGTTCTGGGGCGGGATTCTCCGATTTGTTTTCTTGTAAAACCCTTCAGCATCGGAGGCTTGCTTCACCCAACATGTGTGTTTGAGTCCTGTCCAGAGAATCTTCTCCATTCTCGACACTGTCTCCACCCATTTTGTCGACGATCTTTTATTTTGTTCAACCATTCCATTTTCTTGCCTCAATTCGTTTTCTCTTTTGTAACATCTTTTGAATTTGCCTCAAAGAGAAAAGATATGGAGATACCCACTATTGATTCTTACAAACGTTGGGCGGGACTCTCCCATGCCGCGCCGTGTGGGAGAATCGCCGTTCGCGCCATTTCTTCCCGCAGCACTGGTCCGACGCCGGCTGCCGATTCTCCAATGAGAAATGGAAAACGTGAATCCCGCAGGCAAGTTCTAATTTTCTGATTTTCCCCGTTCCCCCAACCCACCGCCACCCCGCCGGTGATGTTACAAAGTTCCTACCCGAGGGGGGTCAAGAACCTCATTTCAATAAACTGACTTCACATTAGCTGGCTTCCCCACCATGTCATCCCACCACATTAGCAACTCCCCCCTCGCCAACGTGACGAGGGGGAATTCACGTCGGCGAGGTTTACAACTGTTTTTCAAAAATGGGAACCAGGCGAAGGGAACTTGCTGGAGGCGCACATGTAAGTGTAGCCCTGGCAGGGAGAGGGGCATGGCTAGGCTGTGCAGCCACTGTTCCCTGGCACCCTGGCACCACCTCCTGGCACTGCTCCCCATGATCCTTTAAAAGTAGCATCCCGATCTCAGGAGAACTGACAATTCCATCTCTATTAGGCCCCGCCCTCCCAGTGTAGGACATTAAGTGCTGGAAAATATGGCGAGAAAAGTCAGCTGTGCCGTTGCTGAGCTGCACATCGGTTTTCTCGCCTGGTCCAGCAGTTAGAAAAAAAGTGGAAACTTTTGCCCATTGTTAGCTAAAGTTAACGTTTTTGCAATTCAGCGCAAGTTATTGACCTGTTTAAGAGATTGACAGAGCACCAGAGAGCAGGAACAAGAGGCAGGGCCTCTAATTGGCAGCATGCGCCCCATGTCCTAGTGACGAGGGATCTATGTTGGGGCCTTCGCAAATCTCTGTACTTATTCAAGACTTAGATGATGGGCTAGAAAGACATGCATCGAAATTTGCTGATAACACAAAGGTATGCAGCATTATTAGTGTGTAGCTGAAAGTATAGAATTACAAAGATGCAAATAGATTAAGTGAATTAGAAAAACTGTGGCAAATGGTTTTCAATACAGGCCAAAATGAGGTCATTCACTTTGGGCTTAAAATAGACACATCAGTGTACTTTCTAAACAGTGAATGACGAGAAACACTGAAGATTCAAAACAATTTAGGGATCCATCTGCACAGATAGTTGAAATGTCATGGATAGGTACAAACAATATTCGAGGAAGGCGAACGGAATACTGACCTTTATATCTAGAGGACGGGAACACAAGTGGTTTTAAATTATGTGCCAGCTAAACAAAGCCCCACATGCCTGAAATACTGTTTGCAGTTCTAGGTATCACACCCCAGGAAAAATATATTGGCTTTGGGGGGAATGCAGTGTTGAATTTCAGTAAACTTGTAATATAAAATGCCTAACCTACCAACCTTCAGCTTTGTGGCATAAATACACAGAAATGCCACATTGCAAATATACAATGTGTGACTTCATGTAATCAGATACAATTAATTTCTGAAGCAGCTTAATAATGCGCTAAGAAATGCGTACTAACAGTTTACAGCATAATGATGCAAATTAAGTAGGAGTGTCAAATATCTGCCATGCTTTAATTTGAAGAAAGATATTTAGCACCATCATTAAAAGACTGGCTTTTGTTGAAGCACAAAACATCTGACACAACTGAAGGGGTGAGGCTGTGACATGAGACTAGCAGCTCCCATTATTACTGTTTATTTCTTATCAGTGCTATCTTCCAAGGGCAAATTAAAATTTAATTGTCAGTCTCTGTAGGCTTCACTGGGAAGCACTTATGTACCTGAGCAGCTTTCAAAGAAATCTTTCAGTTGAAGCTCCCAATGCACTATCACAACTTCACTGTACTCAGCAGAGGTTGGCTTAATTTATTGTGCAAATGACTAAATATCTGAAAGCATTTCATTAGGACGATGTTCAATAATGGCAACAACAAAATATCAGGAAGAACGTGAAGCAGAACCTGTCTGCGCTACTGACTTGAATTAATATGCTGGTACATTTTCTCAATGCAATGCAATTTATGCAGAGCTATTTTTTTTTAGAGCAGTTGTTTAATCTCATTTAGTGGAGGGGCAGCACACAGCAGGATCTGACGCAAAAACAGAGGAGAAATCAAAATCCAATGTTAAGTGACAATTTATCACACGGCTAATGCAACATGAGTACAATGAAGAGGTTCAGCTTTTAAACAACAATCCCATTGAAAAGACAATGGAAGGTTGCGGATCTCAAAGACAGAAGAAGTATTCAGAAAGCCTGACCTCCCGCCTTCACAAAGCATACTCTTCTTCCATTGCAATTTTCTCTTGAAAGCACAATTTCTATTACAAAGATTAAGCCTCAATTTAGGTCGCAACATCATCAGAGATTAATTTTATGTATCGTAGTTTTATCAGGCAAATTTACCAAACCCATGCTCCCAGTAGAGAGCCACAGTTCAAAAGAGCACAGGATATAAATAGGATATATTGCGTCAGTGATTGTCTGACCTGGTCTCCCTTTCAGCATGACATCACTGTGGAAGAACAGGATTGGTGAATTTACTCTTATATTCAGTTTTAGTGTTTCATTACAGGCTGTCGTCATCTTCTTTATATTTAGGATTATTTTAGCTCATATCTGCACGCTTTGCAAAACACACTTGTCTCTTTTGAAGTGCATTGAACAACATTGATCACAGAAGCAGATGTGATTGGAGCAACAGGTTATGAAGGCTCCGCATAGAATCATAGAACTTACAGAGCAGAAGGAGGCCATTCGGCCCATCGAATCTGCACCAACCCTTGGAAAGAGCACCCTATCCACACCTCCACCCTATCCCCATAACCCAGTAAACCCACCCCACCTGTTTTTATGGACACTAAAGGCAATTTAGCATGGCCAATACACCAATCTTTGGACTGTGGGAGGAAACCGGAGCACCCGGAGGAAACCCACACAGACACGGGGAGAACGTGCAGAATCCGAACAGATAGTGACCCAAGCCGGGAATCGAACCTGGGACCCTGGAGCTGTGAAGCGATTGTGTTAACCACTGTGCTAACGTGCTCCACAAGCCACATGCAGGCACGTATTTCACTCTGCTGGCTCTGTAAACCAACAATTTATTTGCCGTTTTAATTGTTTCTCCACATTATCCAAACTCTGAAAGTGATGAATCTGCAGTTATTCCCAGATGCCTTTCTGAGTCTCTATGCTAATTCTTTCCTCCATTTACAGCAAAGTTTGCTCATTTATTTCCATCCACTCTGCAATACTTCTTATTTCTTATTATTGAATATTTGTCTATCTTCATTTTCCTCAATCCTTCTGAAAATTGTCAAATAGATTCATAATATCTATTTCACTTTCTAATTTAGTGTCAAATATTATGTGGTTCCCATATTCATATCATTTATTTAAATAAGAAATGAGTTAGTATTTTAACCCTCTTGGGGTGCTCATGTAAATAGCCTGTCCATGAAATTAACACTGTGCTAATCATGAGAACACTCTGTTCCTGCAGCCGGCCAATGCGGTTTCCCATTGTGGGCCACCCCACGCCATCAGGAAACCTACAGGCATGGATGCGCTGCCGGCGGAGCGGAGGATCCTGCCGACGAAAAATCCCGCTGATGGTATCTTGTCAAAGGCCACCCAGAAGTCCAATATCTCAGAAAGTTCTAAAATCAACTTTAATTGTAATAATTTCAGAGAAATCAAGGCGATTTGTCAAACAGGATCACCTCTTTCTAAATCATCACTGGTCGGTTCTCATCAAGCTATTGTTAACTAGGTACTCCTTTGAATATTGGTCATTACTGCACCGATTATTCTTCTTAATCTCTGAATATGAAGTTGCTTAGGTTGGTTGTGAACCTTTTAAAAATATTATACAT
The DNA here is from genome assembly GCF_902713615.1 of Scyliorhinus canicula. NCBI lineage: Eukaryota > Metazoa > Chordata > Chondrichthyes > Carcharhiniformes > Scyliorhinidae > Scyliorhinus > Scyliorhinus canicula. The sequence continues at coordinate 131,788,342 of NC_052156.1, forward strand.
ATTAGACTGCAATCCTTTTTCAGTTATTCTCTCTCAGTTCATTTGGTCATTCATTTGGTTCATTTTAGCCACATTTCTGAGGACAGTTGGGCTACAATGGTATTCTTAATTTCTGTGCAGCTGACATGAGCTAATGGATGTCTGATCTAAAGCAAGAGGATTGAGCAACTTTCCTTTATTTGATGAGTGGGAACTGGGAAAAGTAAGCAGGTAGGGGGCTTTTCTTTGGAGTGAGGAATGTTCTCTTTCAGACTGTTTTGTCATTCAATCGATGAAAGATTTTCATGTTTGTCACATTTTGAGTGCAGTCCCCATAATTTCTCCGGCTTAATTGAGTCACAAAACAAATATGGCAAAAAGGCACAATTGACAGGCTTCCAATGGATGTCAGCTCAGGCAGTCAAGAAGAAATATGTGACAATGCCATGAGCTGAACTTTCTTTTTGCCTTTTTTCTCTTAATTCTGACCTCCAATCAATGCCTCACAACAAAACTCCGTGAAGCCATGAAATATTAGTCTTCTAAAATATCTTTCCATGGCATCAGCCATTCTGTTGACAATTCAGGCACCATTGGGTGTTCTTTATTCTGATTAATGTTGCCACAATGAAAACCTGTTTACCATTTTTGCTAGTGAGTGATGAGGAAAAACAGTCCATGTATGTGACAGAAAATAATGAAAATAGAACATAAGATCCCTTGGCAATGCTTGATTAATTTATTCATTAGTCCCCAGCATTTCATCTTAGTGCATAGCCTCTGACCAAATCCTCAATTTGAAAAACAAGTTAACTGCTGGAGGGCTTTAGAGATCTTGTCTCCTGTCTCTATTCGCTTTTGAAGTTGGTGAATATGCCGATCAGCCCAGTGACCTTTTCAGTAGTCGTGCAGCTTGTAAATAAATGATGGCATGTAGTGTGCCCTGGTAAATGTGTCATTGGGATTGAATATCAAGTCTTTTTAAGCACAAAAATGAAAAAAAATATTTGTAATGTGATAACAGAATTAAAGGTTTTGAAATTTAACTTAATTCTGAATACAGAGAAAAGATTTTGGTCAATTCCATGCTTCACTTTCAAGAATCGAGCATGTTGGCGTTCTCCCATTTCACTTACTTTTCTTTTTCTTGCAATATTTGAAAGAAGTTACTGTAAAATGTTATGAAAATGAAACTTACTTCAACGTTGAGAACTTTAATTTTCAACAGACCTTGGAAATTTTGCGTATGCACAGATCGACATTTTTACATTCCTTGGACCCAGCGTGCTGTTCTGGAAAATACAGAATGTGTCATTTGAAACATAGAGGTCTGCCAATATCTGGTCTGGGAGAGTGCAGGGAAAGATCCCACAAGAGGTTGGTGGCAGCTGAAAAGAGCAGAAACTGTGGCCAGCTCTTCTGTCAAAAATGCAGTCAATTTCAGTCTGTCAGAATTGTTATTACAACCTGCAGCAGGAGAAAGGGAAAAAGAAAAAAGAGAGTTTGCATAGATTTCTTTGTGCTGTTGAAATATTGTAATGGACTGCCCCTTTAAGCCCCGTAGTCCTTTCCCTATCGGAGGTCCCGATCTCCCGCCAAAAATCACTAAGCGCGGGCTTCCCTCGCTCCTCCCACTCCCCCCACGCGCGAGGCAGAGACAGAGAGCAGCAAGAGACAGAGAGCAGCAGAACGCGAAGCAAGAACAGCTGACGGCCCGGGGGAGCTCCGCTCCCCTCAAGGAGGTGGAAGGCTCAAAGAAACGGCAGCAAGAATGAGGAGGATGAGAAGGAAGATGTTTGTTGGTGGACTCAGCTGGGAAACAAGTAAGAAAGATTTAAGGGACTGCTTTTCTGGAGGTGGAGAGATTGTAGACTGCTTAATTAAAATGGATCCTGAAAGAGTAGACAGGGTATTGAATGGGGAGCACAAACTTGATGGGAGAGTTATTGATCCCAAGAAAGCTCAGGCTATGAAGGGCAAGGTTGAAATAAAATTGGCCAATCTAAGGAAGTGTACCAGCAGCAGCAACCAGCAGCAATGGGGAGGACAGAACACAGAGAACAGAGAAAACAGAGAAACAGCAACAGGAGAGAAGGGGAGGAGAACTACAAGAGAGAGAGTTTGAAGGTCCCTACAACAAACCAGCAGCATCCAGAATCACTAATCGTTTTTCCTTTCTGTAAAGAAAGTGTTTGCAACTTATTAAAAAAAAGTATAATAATAATAAAATAACTTAACCTGAAAAAGTGGTTATTAGCTTACTTCACTTCCTTAGCAATGCAGGACCCAGGACATCGATGCTACTAAGGGGTAAGTAGGTAAAATTCTTCGGTGAAGGTATGGGTTATACCGGGGAATAACTTGGAAATATAGTTTGACCTGAATGGCACCCACAGAAGCCTGCATCGGAGTCAGGGAGTGAGAATCCCTGTTCACCATTTGGAATGTCGGCCCTTTTTTGGTATAGGGGGAATTCTAAGACAGAGTGGTGAATTTACAAAAACAGTGCCTTCCGCAAGAAACAAAATGGCGTGAAAATATGGGTCAGGGTGACCGGGTGCGGAGCACTATCGAGAAGAAGGGTCCCAGGCAGGTGACCGGGAGAGGGAACTGGGAGATGTCTTCAAAGGAGAGGGGACATGGAGACGTCCCAGAAGGAGAGTCCCAAAGAGGGGACAATGACAGGGAAAGGTCTGAGTTCAGTTAAAAAGAGAGGAGCAGAGACTGTGGGTAGCACTGCAGGGAATCCCTGGTAACTGATGAGGGCTTAGAAGAAACCCTGAGGATCCAAGAGGCAGCTGAAGATTGGTGATTCCATGCCGCCGGCCACTGGGGCAAAGGTACTTATTTGGAGCAATAGTGCTATGCTTAGCATGCTTGAAGACCTGAAGTTGTACTTGTGAATTGATGCTTGAGTGCATACTCAATGCTAAACCAAGACTGGGGCTGGTCTAGCACAGTGGGCTAAACAGCTGGTTTGTAATACAGAACAAGGCAGCAGCGCGGGTCCAATTCCCGTACCGGCCTCCCTGAACAGGCGCCGGAATGTGGCGACTAGGGACTTTTCACAGTAACTTCACTGAAGCCTACTTGTGACAATAAGTGATTATTATTATTATACTCTGAAATCCAGGAGAGCAGAATCTCGGGGGATGAGATTGAACCCAGTGAAGTGGGCCATTGTTGATGCTGCCTGAATTGGAACGACGTTTGGAGAGAATTCCAAAGCGAGATCTTCGAAGGTTCAGATTGCAATTTAATTTCATTGAGATTGGTTGACTTACGGTGTTACTGATGTCTGGGTGGTTTGGTCACATTTGGCAGTTATTGGGCAGTGTGGTGTTTTTGACCACAGTTTGACCGTTCATTCACATTTACCTCACCTTAGCTCTGAACGTTAGAGTATAAGTTAGATATTGTAAAGTGTTTTATCTTTATGACGGTGTACGGTGAAATATATTTTTGTTTGTTTAAAACCCGCAGAATGTTTAGATTTCTTCACAGAGTAACTGTCTTGCATCTCAAACTTTGTCCACTTTAAGTGAAATGTGTTTGGTCACTAACCAGACCTTACCAACAACTTGGGGGTCTGGCTTTGGATTATAGCAAAACATAAACCATTAATTTAAAAGCCAAATACTGAAGATGGTGGAAATCTGGTCACACCATAGAACCATTCGGCACATCTGCACTGACCCACTGAAAGAGAACGCTACCTGGGCCAACTTTCCGCCCTATCCCCATAACCTCAGCTAACCTTCCCATCTTTGGTCTGTGGGAGGAATCCGCAGGACACGGGGGAAATCCACGCAGGCACGGGGAGAAAGTGAAAACTTCACACAGATAGTCACTCAAGACTGGAATTGAACCGGGTCCCTGGCGCTATGAAGCAGCAGTGCTAACCGCTGCGCCACCCCACTCCTGAGATTTTCCAGCATTTTTTGTTACCATTTCACGAACAATTAATTGATTGACTCTCTGCATTCTTAATTGTTGGTTCTGAATTAAACAAATATTTCCTGCATGCTAGCAGGCCAAAACAGCATTATTTTTTTGAAAGAAAAATAAATGGTCTGAAATGACTACACATAATCTGTAATATTAGGTTGTTACATCTGAATGTGTTTCAATTACTTTAGGTAAAAGGATTACAATTCAATAAAAGCCATTGTACAGTAAATATATTGGAGCAGTAGAGAAGCACCATGCCATTGAAAAACAATTTGAAGCATTGAAAAGTATATTTAAATAAACCAAAATATTTGAACACATATAAAAAGAGAGACACAAAATTGGATGACATTTGTGAAATGTGGGCCTCTCCCAGCTTTTCTTTTGCATTTATACCTTCCATTTCCAGTGCTATTGTGGGTGCTATTTTTCTGAGTCATGAATGAACAGTCCCAGCTGTTCATGTGTTTACATTCACCTGTAAATTTTCTGAAGGATTTTTCAATAGAGTTTACTTTTGAGTAGCAATCCAAAGCAATGTCCACCACAGGGGATCTGGGACCTGTGTGGACAGTGTTGTTGTTGTTACCGCATCTTCATACACACGTACTTTTTAAAAACTCATTGGGGAATAGTGGTTAAAGTGGGGGAAGGATGTCTGTGCTGCTTTTCAGCCCATTGAACCATGTTGAACACTCCTTCCGCAGCCAACAAGTCCTGTCATTGGACTTGAATCCGGCGCTTCTGGTCCGCATGGTGGGAGCCGGTGGGATTGTCATGGATACTCATGGGCAGTCTATCCCCAGAAATAGAGATAGAGAGGCCAAGGAAGTTAAGGGACGTGTCAGAGATGGACCATGTGATGGTGATCGAGGAGCGGAAATTGGAAGACAAATTAATACATTTTTTGAGGACCAGACGGGAACATGAAAGTGGCACCAAAACAGTTGTCGATGTACCGACAAAAGAGTTGTGGGATGGGGCCAGAGTGGGACGAGGACAGGATATCTTTCACATAACCAATAAAGAGACAGACAAAACTGGGACTCATGCAGGTATCATAGCCACACAAAGTTTGGAGGAAATGAGACAAGTTAAAGTCAAAATTGTCCAGTGTGAGGAAAAGTTCAGCCGAACGTTCACCATTGTCTCCCCTCCTCCCACCACACTTGAGCCACCTGTTCCCTGTTCCCAGTTATCCTTTGACACATGACTTACCTTTCTTCTACCATTAACCCATTCTTATCTCTGAATTTGCCACTATCAGCACTCTTTTTAGCTTTGATCACCAGCATTTTCATTCCTTTTGTGTTTCTGTCCACGACACCTTTGTCAATCCCGACCTATCGCTCGCCCTCTATCAAGCCCCACTGCTCCATGCCTCCACCCACAACAGTACATTTCTAGTACTCTCCAGCTTTGACAAAGAATCATCCAGACTCGAAATGTTAGCTCCCTTCCCTTTCCACAGATGCTGTCAGACCTGCAGAGATGGTCCAGTATTTTCTGCTTTTGTTTCAGATTCCAGCATCGGAGCAACACAGTAGCATAGTGGTTAGCACTGTGGCTTCATAGCGCCAGGATCCCAGGTTCGATTCCCGCTTAGGACACTGTCTGTGCGGAGTCTGCACGTCCTCCCCATGTCCGCGTGGGTTTCCTCCGGGTGCTCCGGTTTCCTCCCACAGCCCAAAGATGTGCAGGTTAGGTGGATTGGCCATGCTAAATTGCCCTTAAGTTAGATGGGGTTGTTGGGTTACGGGGATAGGGTGGATGTGTGGGCTTAAGCAGGATGCTCTTTCCAAGAGCTGGTGCCGACACGATGGGCCGAATGGCCTCCTTCTGCACTGTAAATTCTATGATTACGTCCATGATCTGCAATAATTTTCTTTTACCAAAAGTAACATGATGAGGCTATGAAAAATTGGATTAAGCGATTAAGGGATAAAAGAGAGAAAAACGAAAAAGAAACAAAATGTATTTAATTTACTTTCATTTTAAATCCTCAAAAATATTTAAAATTAAAAGGAGTGATTCCTATTGTGCCAGGTGCGGATCCAGACACAAAGGATGAATCGAGCGAGAGCCCCAAATCAGGCTCTGCCAGGGTGTTGTTAGCGATAGGATCATAGAATTTACAGTGCAGAAGGAGGCCATTCGGCGCATCGCATCTGCACTGACCCTTGGAAAGAGCACCCTACTTAAGCCCACACCTCCACCCTAACCCCGTAACCCAGTAACCCCACCTAACCCTTTTTGTACATCGAGGCCAATTTAGCATGGCCAATCCACCCAACCTGCACATCTTTGGACTGTGGGAGGAATCCAGAGCACCCGGAGGAAACCCACACAGACACAGGGAGAAGGTTCAGACTCCACACAGACCGTGACTCAAGCAGGAATCAAACCCGGGACCCTGGAGCTGTGAAGCAACAATGCTAACCACTATGTCGCCGTGCCACCCACTATGCTACCGTGCTGTCCACAAACATGGACTCGGCATAATAGCACTTTGGGGGGGGGGGTCTTTCAGGCTATTAGAGATCCCAGGTCGTCTGGGACTGGTAGGGTAGTACCCTGGCACTCCCCCAGAACCCAGCCACCTTGACACTGCCAGCCTGGCACACTGGAAGTTCCACTCAGGTGGCACTTCCAGGGTGCTGTGTAGCCACCCAAGTTGGCCACTTCCCGATCCAAAATGGCGATTTACAAAGCACGCAGGGAAAATTGGACACTTTAAGAAAGACAAGCAGGTTGCAGAATCTTCCTGTGTATTCTGCCTGCAAAGAACGCAGACAGCACCGAAACCAGCAGTTTGCATATTAATGAAGCGATCCCCAGGAACAATGGATACAACGATTAGCTACATTTGGGACATTCTATGGCAGGTCAGACGTCTCGGCGCCAATGGGAATCTGAAACAAAGGAGACAAACAAGCCAGGAAGAACCGCCCCGCGATCAAGGGACAGCCTCAGTATTGGGGGGATTCATACCAATTGATTGGTATGAGATCCAATCGATTGACAGTAAGCTTGGGGTCCGCCCAAAAGGGCGCGAAGCCCCTGGGACCTATAAAAGTCAGGTCCCAAGTCCAGTTCGCTCTTAGCCGGCCCTCCCAGCAGAACACCTTTGCAGCAGCTTTCTAAGAACTTGACCGTGAGAAGGAGAGGCCTGGCCAACAGCTACACCGACAAGTAAGTGTCCAACCAACGCTCGCTACGAGAATAGACACTCCTGACCCCTTAGCCCGTACCAACTGGGAAGCTTGCAGTCTCAGGACAGAACAAGAGGCCATTGTTCCCTGATCCAGTAGGTTCCCTTATCGAAGATAAGTATTGGCTTATAGTGGTAGGAATAGTTTAGTCTGCTAGTGTTAGTTGCATGAGTATCGATTTACTGTGTAAATAATAAATGTGTTTGATTGAACCTTACTAACAGGTGTATTGAGTCATTGATCTGAACTTGAACTTGAACCTCGTGGCGGTATCATAAGGATACCTGGCGACTCTAGAGCTAAGGAATAAAACAGAGCCAATTGAGTGTAAAGCACACTCACCAGAACGAGCAACAGCTGGTACACTCCAGGTTAGCAATGCCAGGGTGCCTGGGTACCAGGTTAGCACTGCCAGAATACGGGCCCTGGTGAGGCTTTCCCATTGGAGGGTCCCAGGGCATTGGAGGGAGGGTCCCAGGGGCCTCAACAAGGTTTGGAGGTGATGAGGTGATGGGGGTGGTCCAGGGAGTGGACGGGGGGGGGGGGGGGGGGGGGGGGGGGGGGAGATCGGGGCTGCCATTCAAAATGGTCCCCCAATCTATGAGGAGCCGTTCCTGCCGGCGAGCTCAGCACCCCACAGGAAATCGACTAAAGTGAGGCCCAAACAATCGTCAAAGTACCGGTGAATAGTGGGATGAGTCTCGGTGCTGCAGCAGCTGAGAAACACCTCGCCAAACGCGCCCAAAAGCGGACTTTAACTTTTGTCCGCTGAATCATATCCAAATTTAGAGTCCACTCTAATAATTTTCAGTTCCAGAGAAGTTATTTGACAGTAAAAGGACTTATCACACCATTAAACTTTATTTAGATGGGAAAAGACAAGCCTTAACTTTTTCTGCAGGATAGTGGACAGTTTATAAATACTACACATTCATGCTATTCCAATGGTTCCTTTTTTAAAAGATTTGTTCCTGTGATGTAAGATGCCGGCATTTATTGCTCATCCCTAATTGCTTTGGAGAAGGTAATGGTGAGCAGCGTTCGTGACTCACTGCAGCCTGTGTGGTGTCGGAATGCCCACACTGCAGGAACCGTAATACTATAGGAATTACCTGGGACTGGATTCTCCGATCCCTGAGGCCGAAATCGCGTTCAGCGAGGGGATGGTGAATCGCTGATGACGCCCAAATCGGGGCAGCGCCGCTTCCGCGGTGCTCTGTCGCCTGAAAAAGCGATGTACTCTAGGAGTACGCCGCACACCTTATCCATGGCCTCAGGCCATTGGCTGAGGGCCTGCCCTGCGATGCTCCGTCCACGGCCGGCTGAGTTCCCGATGGCGCGGGCCACGTGTGGTCTCACCCGTCAAGAACTCAGCGTGGCGGCTGCGGACTCAGTCCGGTGGTGCCACACCCGGAGGAGGGTCGATCCGCAGGCGGGGGGGGGGGGGGGGGGGGGGGTTATTTAGGGCTGGGGGCACTGTGCGGGGGCAGTCTGGGTCTCGCAAGCAGCCGAAGGGAGTGACTATTTTTGCAGTCCGTGTGCGCGGACTGAGTCCGCCATGAAGCACAGCGTGGCCGCTGCAGGTCGCCGCCGTGCGCAAGCGTGGCCACAGACCCGGCAATGCTCCGGACTGTATTGGCAGCTAGAGCTTGGAGCTCTGTGCTGCCTCCCTGCTCGCCACCCCCCCCCCCCCCCCCCCCCCCCCCCCCCCCGGAGCAGGGAATTGGTGGTCATTTAACGGCAGTTTTCCTGGCGTAAAACACCACCGTTTTCACGCCGGTGTGGGGACTTAGTTTCCCAAACGGAGAATCCAGCCTCTGGACTTGAACCTTGCAACTCTGAAGGTGCTGTGACATACTTCCAAGTCAGGATGGTGTGTAACTTGGAAAATAATTTGCAGATGGCGGTTGCATTATTGCGGTGGCTGCCTTTGTATTTTCAAGCAGCGGATGCTAAGGTGTGGTTGTAGAAGCAATAGTGAGTGCCTGCTCAGCCAGATCTTTCTGCCCCCCCCCCCTCCCCAGTGACGGGGTTTCAGAGGTGGAGGTAGGCCACCATTGGATGACGGCGAGATGTTCCACTCCCACCGAAGGCAATGGCGTTTTCCATGGCTTGCCGACTGTGCCGCCTGGAGAAGCCACCAGACAATGACGGACTGCCTCCACAGCTGAAAAAAAACCACTGGAGGAGGTGGGGGTGGAGGCTGTGGCAGAAAATCGTATAGGTGGTGCACGCTGCAGCCGCAAAGGTGGAAGGAGTGAGCATTTAAGTTGGTGAACGGGGTGCCAATCAAGCAAGCTGCTTTAGCCTGAATGTTGTGACCTAATTGAGTGTTGTTCGAGCAGCATGCATCCAGGCAAGTTATGAGAATACCATCACACTCGGACTTTGCCTTGTAGACCGTGAAAACCTTTGAGATTCAGGAGGTGAGTTAATCAGCGCAGAATTCCCAGCCTCTGATCTGCGCTCGTAGCCACTGTATTTATGTGGCCTATCCAGTTACATCTCTGGTCAATGGTGACCTCCAGCACTGCTTCTGAAGGATCACTGCAACTCAGACAGCAACTTTCTATGTCTATGTTTAGCAAAGCATATGAGGTCTCAGGAGGTCGCTTCTTGAATCACACGTTAACAATGGTAAGCGGTAAAATTTCAACCTATTTTAACCTATTGGGGTAGTTTTTTTTACTTCCCTTCCAGGATTAAAGCTAGCATTGTAAATGATGCTAGCTTTAAACCTGGAAGGCAAGTCTAAAAACTACCCCAATGGGTTAAAATAGGTTGGAATTTTATGTAGAAATAATAGCGAGACTAAGAGCGCTCACCGTTTAGCACACTGGGCTAAATAGCTGACTTTTAAAGCAGACCAAGCAAGCCAGCAGCATGGTTCGATTCCCATACCAGCCTCCCCGGACAGGCGCCGGAATGTGGTGACTAGTGGCTTTTCACAGTAACTTCATTGAAGCCTACTCGTGCCAATAAGCGATTTTCATTTGATTTTTCATTTCATAATGGAAATGTAAATCGGGCAGTTTCCATAAAATCGTCTATCTGCAATATCTGTTTTAGACCGAGGTTGGAAATTAAAATCCACCCCAAAATGTCCTTGCACGATACTGAGCTGAATTATCTCGCCTTTCCTGCTGGTGGGATCTCCTGTTTATGGTGTCATTCTCAGAAAGGGCAGTATTTTCCTCTCCCATTGAGCCAAGGCCACACTTCTGATGCTATTCCTGTGGCTCTACACAAGCGCAGAGTGCAAGAGTGGTGTGATACTCTGGAAGCCTCTGTCAACACTTGTCCCAAAGACAAGATGGCACCGCTGTAAGCCCCTATGGAAACAATATGACCTGCCTTGAAAGCTGTGTGCAGAGGCTCTATCGTGGTAGGTACTAAGTTTTAATAGACTGGTCTCCATGCTCCAAAAGCCCTGACACAAGATTGAGCTGGGATCCTCCATGCCCTGAATCACTGTATGTTAACTCTCAAGCAGGCTGCCCAGTGAACCTGGAATTTCCTGGTATATGCGCACAAGATTTCTTTGTTATCTAGGCTACGAGTGACTCCTTTTGCAGCAGAACTAGTTTGTGACTTTTGCCCTTATATTCTCTCACGCATGTGATTGTAGACTCCCTATGAGAAGCCCAATCATCTAGCCTAAGCCTACACTTTACATACTTCCTTCATGGGTGACAGGATGTGCAGGCATACTCACCGTGATCTGGTGGCAGTGTACTGCTACAGGTTGTGTGGGACCTTCTTTAGCAAGAAAAGAGTCTGCTTGTGAAATCCTTTGAGATGTTTCGAGGAAGTGGGCATTGGATTGAATTGTTTGCATGTGAAATAACAATTGCAATATTGATGAGTGTAAGGGCATGTAATATGATGACTATAGGTGGGTTTATAGGCGGGGAGAAGTGAGCTATGGGAACAGTGACACTTGACATTGGAGCTGTATTCTTACCTTGACAACTCTGGCGAGGTCATTGAACTTAATTCAGCACTGTAGTCACATCTTGGGACCTAAAATGCTGGTTGACCTATTATTTAGCTTCATTCACTGATGGTGGAGGTGTTGCCTGGAATTCTTTCTGCACCAGGTTGTTGCGACATCTGTCTACTCCTGTCTATTCTCTACACCAGGCCTTCACGTGACATCAAGAGCCTAGTATCCCCTCTGCACATCTTCCTGCCCTTGTTTTAAATCAGCAAAATTGCACATTCCATCTGAGGAGGTGCTCACAGTCTTTCAAGACACCCAATTTTCCTACTCCGCCAAGTACATCTGAACTCAATGAATGGTACTGCCCACAGGTCTGAGTTGCCAACACCAATTTCATGTGGTCCTTGAGGGCACATGACAACTCATGTTCATAGTAGCTATTTCCCTACATACCTTTATTTAGGTGTGATCTAATTTCTAACATTATAGAGACTGGGTCTGTTGGATGTTAGGAATTTTGAATTAGAATTAATGGAACATCTGAGCCTGTTGAATATTTCTATATGCACCATATTCTCGAAGCATTCCTTTCAAACCCACAGCTTCAAAATGTCACCACTGTTCTTAAAGGCACTGGAAGTCATTGGCAAGTTGAATATTTAAGAGGCAAAGGGCAGGCAGAGTGTATACTCAACAGTGCTCCCTGGTGGTCTGTGGGCTCAGAATTGCATCCAGCATGAAATGTGCACGGAAAGGGAATAAGAGTCCACATGGCTAGATTAAAGACAGGAACATTTCATGTGTTCCTAAATGATAACCAAGAACTAGGCCAATAAACAAATCAGAAAGCACAAAAGCGATGCAATTGAAGGTTACATCTGAGAATGTGTTTGAAAGCTAGCAGGAGACTAAATAGGACTTTCAAACATTAAATAGCCCAAAATTTTCCATTGACCTATGTAGACGCCGTTTGGAACTTGATGAAAATAATGCGCGTGGCGGCAGAGTGGCGCAGTGGTTAGCACTGCTGCCTCATGGCGCCAAGGACATGAGTTCGATCCCAGCCCCATGTCACTGTCCGTGTGGAGTTTGCACACTCTTCCCATGTCTGCGTGGGCCTCATCCCCACAACCCAAAGATGTGCAGGATGAGCCATGCTGAATTGCCACTTAATTTAAAAGCAAAAATGCACAGGACATATAAGTGATACAATTTCAAGGACCTAGAGGGCGAAACATGACCCCCCATTTATTTAACGCAGATCAACTCAACACAAGTCTCATATGATTCTAAAATCGTAGCATGAGCTCCAATAATGAGGGGCGAAATTCTCCCAAAACGGGAGAAATCGTCAAACTGCCGTAAAACCCGGGCGGGTTTTACGGCATCGCGCCCCTTCCCGACGGGGGACCGATTCTGGTCCCCCGTCGGGGCTAGCAGCCCGACGTCGGAGGCTCCGACAAGTCAGGCTTAACGAAAATCGTTAAGCCCGCTTGTCGGACTTAGCGCCGGCTGACGCGTCATATGACGTCAGCCGCGCATGCGCAGGTGGGAAGACTCCACCCGCGCATGCGCGGGTGACGTCATCGCGTTTTTGCGCGAAACCCGCGCATGCGCGGTCCGGGTTGCCCCTCAGCCGCCCCGCGTATTGATACTGCGGGGCGGCGGAAGGACAAATAGTGCGCGGGCATCGGGCCCGCTGCCCGCGATCGGTGGGCACCGATCGCGGGCCCATGGCACCCTTGGCACGGCCGTGGTACTGCCGTGCCAATCGGTGCCATGGTTATTTTTTTCCAGGTGGTCACGACGTTTTTACGAACGGCAGGACCAGGTGTGTTTGCCGTTCGTAAAAAGGTCGTAAAGGGCTGGGACTTCGGCCCTTCTAACAGCTGAGAATCGCTGCCGGCCGTAAAAAAACGGCGGCAGCGATTCGTGTCGGGATTTCGGCGGGGGGGGGGGAGAATAGCGGGAGGGCGTCAAAAAAGTCGGGAAGGCCCTCCCGCTATTCTCCCACCCGTCGTGGGGGGGGGGGAGAATTTCGCCCGAGATGCTTCAATTTATATCAACTATTTCAGTTGAAAATCAGCCAGATGATGATTAAGGAAATGCTTTTGCAATTTGTTGAAGGAAAATCTAAAAGGCATAGGCTTAAAATGTTTTTCTCTCCCTTATTTCCTTTCAACAGCAAACAAGGAACCGAAAAATGTATAGTAGGGATGAGTCTCAGTTGATATAATCAACATAACTAAACAACCAAACTGAACTTCACCAGAGTCCATCCCAATTACTTTAATTCAGATCAAACAAATCCCAGAGCACTCTGCGTTGCCTGTTTACAGCATATTTAAGCATGAGCAGTGAATGTTTCCGATACAGACTGATATAGAATTATTAAAATAATAAAATCAAAATCTGGAGAAGCAGTGTCAGTTATTTAATGCTATGGTAATGATGACTTTAGTCCTTGTATATAACTCGTAATTCATCAATCATGGCCTTCTAGCACGATCATATAAACGCGGTTAAAGATTACTAACATGAGGGAGGTGTAGCACATTCAAATTAAAAATGTCTTTAGAATAATGGGTTGGATTCTCCACCGGCGGGATGCTCCATTTTGCCGGCAGCCCAGGGGTTTACCGATGGCGTGGGGCTGCCCCACAATGGGAAACATCATTGACCAGCCGGCGAAACGGAGCATCCCGCCGGCGTGCTGAACCAGAAATCTGGCACGGCGGGAAGGAGAACCCAGCCCAATGTTTTTAGATTCTGTATCGCTTGTAGAACTTCAATGATTTTGATCCAGTCTAATTGCTTCTCAACAGATGCAATAGGCCTTCATTTTAAGCACTGATTGTCACAGCTGTCAAAATGTACATTATTTTTAAAATAACATCGGAAAATTAATTTTCACATGTATTTTTCTTTTGTAAATTTAGAGTATCCAATTCATTTTTTCCAATTAAGGGGCAATTTAGTGTGGGCAATCCACCTATCCTGCACATAGAACATAGAACATAGAACATAGAACAGTACAGCACAGAACAGGCCCTTCGGCCCTCGATGTTGTGCCGAGCAATGATCACCCTACTGAAACCCACGTATCCACCCTATATCCGTAACCCAACAACCCCCCCCTTAACCTTACTTTTTAGGACACTACGGGCAATTTAGCATGGCCAATCCACCTAACCCGCACATCTTTGGACTGTGGGAGGAAACCGGAGCACCCGGAGGAAACCCACGCACACACGGGGAGGACGTGCTTTTGGTTTATGGGGGTGAAACCCACACAAACACGGGGCAAGTGTGCAAACTGCACATGGGCAGTGACCCAGAGCCGGGATTGAACCTGGGGCTTCGGCGCAGTGAGGTAACCGTGCTAACCACTTGCGCCACCATGCTGCCTCTGTTTTCATGTGTATAATGCTGGTTAATTATCACAATCTCAGCAGCTCCAGACAATCTAAAGTTACAAAACCAAATTACCACAATAAAGTTAAATCAACCTCTCCCATCACAAAAGTAAAGTGGCTCGTCTCCCTGGCAACAAAAATAAATGCAAATTAACAAGTACACTATTTCTGTCCATCCTGTCTTCCATGCCCCCTCTACCTCCCCATTCTTCCCCGCCCATTGTTATCTTATTTAGTTTTGCTTCACTGCATAAGGAGACTATGGCAGAGAAACGTAATCTTCTGCAACAAGACCCACAACCATTCACAAGCACATCGTTGTCTGTTGCACAGAAGGTCATTGCAACCCTCAACGTCTGCCCCTTGCACCTTCCAGGTTAACACAGAAAATGTCAGTATAATTGGCCAGTCTGCAGTACATGATTGCATTTAATACTTGACTGTAATTCAAACAATTTCACCTTTTTCCCAAAGACATAGCAAGCTGCAGAATGAGGTTCTGCACAGACCTTAAACAATTAAACAAAATCACCTTCGGAGCCCCCACAGCCCAACTCTATGGCAACGTGGCATAATTGGGATTTCTCCAATTCCAGGGCACTATCGCCTGCAGCTTTCTGCTTTTTCAGACAGCCCTTTGTCAATAATAAGGGCTGGTAATAGATCTAGAAAAGGGAAGGGCAGAAAGCGACAACATTTTACACCTTAAAATTTAACACATGAGATGATCAGTAGTAAAATGAGTAGCATCACAATGCTACACAAGTTGTGAAGTTGATTGTGTGAGTGATGAGGGGGTGAATAATTAGAGGAAAGGAAAGGAAGATATTCAAACAACACATTGTGCATGGCCTCCAGTTTGAGAATTTCCAGTGTTGCAGGCCCTCTATCTCAACAATGTTCATGGCAATCTCTGCCATTGGTGTCAGTGTGTCTGAGGCACATTAGTATATTCTGCTCAATGAGAAGAAGAAGCAAGTGTCACCATAAAGGCAAATAGCAATGAAGCCAGTAACAAGCTTTGAGCAAAAAACTGTCCGATTGTGTTTGCAGCAGAGACATAGGGAAGGAAGATGGGTGGCACGTGGATAAAATACAGTGGTTCAGAGCTGTGCAGATTGTAAGAAACATGTGAAGTTGAATTTTATCTTTGCTGTTCTTCGTACTTTCCTATCTCCATAATCTCCTCCAGCCTTTCTACCAAACAAATTGGATTTCTTCCAATTCTGCTCTCTTGTGTATCCCTGCTTTTAATTGCTCAACAATTGGTGGCTTCAGCCCCCAAGGTCCTGGAATTTTCTCGCTAAATTGCTCCATTTCTCTAACTCTTTCAAATGCTTCTTAAAACCTATCTCTTTGACCAAGCTTTCAGCCATTTGTCCCAAGATGGCTTTTTGAGGCTAGTCAAAATTCCTGTTAAGCCCCTTAGGTTGATTTTCTGCTGTAAGGGACTTTATAAATGAAGACCATTGTTATTCAATTTTTCAGGAAAAGCAGTGCAGAATACTGATACACTTTTTTAGGGTTTATTTGATTCTTCATAATTCAGAGTACAGTGATAATAAATAAAATTTATAAGAACAAATTTCTGGTGACTAAACTTTGATAGGTCAATTGGAAATGTATTGACAATTTGATATGTTAATTATGAACATGATAAGAATAACTAGTATGCTACCGCTGCTTTTATACCTTTATAAAAGTAGATATTACTTCTAAATAACCTTTTAAGTAAGTTACATGCTTCTCTGAACTATCTAAATTAAAGTACAATTATGGGCTATAATCATGGACGTGGTACTGATAGAACAGATTAATTAATTAAAATATGTACATAAATATATAATTTGAGATTGCCGACAAAAATCAAATTTATCTTTTCAAATGTAAAAATTATGTGTAACTTTATTACATTGCTATGCTGTAGCTCCAACCTATGTTTTGTGAGATCTTTGCATTCAATCATTAACTTTACAAAATCAGCCAATGCTGATTCACCCAATATTGTGAGGACCCTTATATGGGTCTTTATAAGATCTGTGCCTCAAGAGTCTGTGGACCACATTAAATATGTAAATGTTCCCATGTACATTCTTGAGTAGCTTTTTCACATTAGATAGTGTGAGCCCCATTCTTACATTCCCTTGCTGCATTTAGTTCCATATTGCTAAGCGTGCTTTCATTTTTTTTCCATTTGTGGGTATCCACTATTACTTCATTATTTTTGATATCTGTTTACTTTAATATGGCACATTATCAAAAGTGAGGATCTAAGCGCTTCAAAATGTACTGCATGGTTGGAAGAGGAGCTTGTGAGGAACTAACAATTATGATCAAAAGAGCAATGAAGCAATTTTGTTCCATTCCTTATTACCTTATTAACTCGGAAACAGAAAGCCACAAGTCAGAGGAAGTCATAATCAGACTGCTCTTGTCAAATCTGACCTTGAGTGCTGTTAGTAGGGGACAGTTGAGAAACAGAGACAGTATAGAATAGAACAACAAAGCTGATCCATAATCTTCAGAGATTTGAGCTATGTAGAAACATTGAAAAAGAGCATGGGCACTTCAGGATCCAAAAAAAGTATTTTGAAGTTGACCATAGAGATGTTAAAGATTGTGAATTATATGGAAAATATTATTCCAGAGAAGAACTAATAAGTAATTGGTCAGTAGGTAAATAGTGTCATGACCCCCTGGGCTAGTGCACAGTCTATTCAAGCCCCACTTGACCCAGAGTCACAGCACAAGTGAAATTAGATGTTATTTTAAAAATACCTGAGGACCTTGATTGTGCCATTTCAACTGCAATCACCAGGTTTGTAAATTTAACACAAATAACATTGGATTATGTAACAGCAAAATTATTAACCTGAAAAAAATGTAACTGACAACCTAATACTCCTTACCAACCGCTTCTTTCCAAATCGCCGCATTGTACACACATGCATCGACAGACAAAATAGGAGAGGGAAATAAATAATGATCAAGTAAATGGATAATGGGGGCTGGATTATCAGTTGGCAGGATGCCCATTTTGCTAGCATCCTGGGGGGGGTTTCCCAACGGCATGGGGCTGCCCCATAATGGGAAACCCCATTGACCAGCCGGCGTGACGGAGCATCCCGCCGGCGTGCTGAAACAGAAATGTGGCGCGGAGAACCCAGCCCAGGATCTCCGATGCACTAAAGGATGGTTTCCAGTTAAAATCTTTCAGGAGTTCAAGCAATTGTTTTGATACCTCTTCCTTCTCTGCTTGAGATGGTTTTCTCTGGCATGGCTGTCTACTTTCTCTGTAGATTCAAGATCATTTCAAATATATCGTAAAGATGTGCCAGGTACTCACTGGTTCTCGAGCAATAAAACAGTTTGTTACAAGAGAAGAGAAAGAGAGAGAGTCCCTTCTCCTTTCAGGGTATAATTGTTTCTGCCTAGTTCTCTCAGAAACACCAATCACTGACTGTTGTTAGCCACAATACTGTCCCTGGCAACCCACAGGTTGCTAGCCAACCAATTGAACCAACTTCTTCCGAAGCTACTTCTTTTTTCTAATTATATTTTTTAAAATATAAATTTTACAGTAACCAAGTAATTAAGGGGCAATTTAGCATGGCCACCCGCCTATTCTGCACATCTTTGGGCAAAGTTTCTTCTTAAGATTTGCCCGGCGTCAATGAGTCTATCTTCCCCACTCCAAAATACAAAACCTGGAGCACACTGTCCTGACTAACAGGCTGCTTCAACTTGAGTCCACTACTTAAAAGGCACAGTCCAATTATGGGTCCAGGGACCAAAACTAATAAGATAAAATAAATGGGAACAAAGGGAAATCAAAGGGAAGGACTCTAACAATAGATTCAAATTAGGGAAAGATAAATTTAGGAAGGATGTCAGGAAGATCTTTTCACAGAGAATTCTCAACAAAGAAGTTGAAGCAAAACCCAAAGAACCTTTGAGAACCAACTGGTTACTGCTGGGGACCTGAGGATGCTGCTGGATGTATGGATTAAGATGGACTAAATATCCTTTATCAATTGTATAAACATTGTGAACTGCATCTGAGAGTATTAGAAGAGTTGATTCATTGGCGATTTGCTTCTCAAGGGGGTTGCCACACTTGTGCGGTCAAATGATTGCCATCAAGAGGAGACGCGGTTGTGTACATGTGCAGAGTTAAGTTCCCCAAAAGTGATTGGGTTGCATCTGCCAGGTTTGAAGACAGGTGGGAAACCTCTGAGCAGACGACAGATAAAGCATTGATATATTTGAATAGGCAATTAAATACCGCTTTACCAAAGAGATGTGGCTTTAATAGTGAGCCAACCTATTTCCCAAGCTGTCAGCGACTCGTCTGGGTGACAAAGGTAAATGAACACCAAGGATTATTTCTTCAGTACAATTGACAGAGACTGGGAAGCCCAGTGAAAATGATCAGTCCCAGCAGAGGCCAGGTAAGAGGCTGTTATTCCAACCTCTTTCTTGGAGAGTTCTTTCAGTGCTTGATAGTTGATTGGAAACTCCTTGGAAGTCACATCACCATGTTTTGTACTTCTCCAATTTTCAGCTGCACCTCCCTGCAGGCCAGTCTTCGCCACAAAACGGTGAAAGCTTATACAGCATTACCTTCCATCTCTTGTGAGGGACAGCAAAGACACCAGTAGTAACAATACCAAGAATAGCAAGGACAACATATGTAGCAGCATCAGCTGCCTTCTCCTCAACTACATGCACCTCCAGAGTGCAGAAGGGATGGACACAGAGGTCGATCTCCAAGGAGACACAACTTTTTTGCTGTAGGTCTCTGCTGACATCGCAGCTTCTTGGGAACAGCACCCCCTTCCCATTGGATCAGGGGTGCATGCATTGCCAGTAACAATAAACTACTTGTCACTGGAGATCAAGCAGGACCACCGGTACTGCACACTCCACTTTCGCGGGTACCTGTCACTCCTCAAATTTGTGCCCTTTCTCTGCTTGAAAAAGAAGAAAGCAGAGAGTTCAAGGTGTGAGCAATGGTTTGTGTGGGTAGCAGGGAAGGACAACCTTTTTGGAGCGTGGGTATGAAAGGGCAATAGGATGATGGTAAGTTTAAGTTTGAGGGGGAGATAATGGTAACATAACTGGACTTGTAATCCAATGGCCCAAGATAATGTTTTGGGGACAAATATTCAAACCCCACAATGGTAGAATTTAAATTCAATTAATTATCTGATTGAATAGCTAGTCTCAGTAATGGGGACCATGAACCCATTGTTGATTGTGTTATGGGCCAGGGTTTAGAAAACTCCAAAGTATATCACGGAGTTCCCCTGACCTATAACTGTTTATTAATTTTGGTTACGAGGAGCACAAGGACCTACTTTTCAGGTGTTATTTTAATAGAGGCCTTAAGCACTTTTAAATAAAACAAAGTTTATTCTACAAGTTCAATTAACATTTTATAAACACACACAGTAATCATTTTTTTATCAACTACAAACAAATTCCCCACACAGCTACAGTTCTTTCTATATATACAATCCTTAATAACTTCCCTTTCTGCTGTTTCAACTTGATAACAACATCCAATAACACCAGGAAAACTCTTTTAACAAAACTGTAGGTTTGAATTCTTTACGGAAAACAGTTATCACTTTTAAATTATCGAGTGTTCTGGACACCTTTTACCACACAGAGTGGGAGAGAGAGAGAGAGAGGAGAAGCCTTCTTTGTCTGAACCCAGCTTCCAACAGTGTAAACCGAAAGTGAAACTCAGAGCCACAGCCAACTTCCAGCTCAAAATGAAAGTAAAAGCCAGAGCCACAGCCCAACTCCGCCCACACAATGACATAACTGAAGCCATTTGATAAACAATACATTTCTTTAAGGTAAACTCCCATGAAAATTGTTGTAAAAACCCATCCAGTTAACTAATGTCCTTTAGGAAAGGACATCTGCCATCCTTACCTGATCTGACCTACCTGTGACTCCAGATCCACAGCAATGTGATTGACTCTTAAATGCCTCTGAAATGGTGTGGCAAGACACTCAGTTCAAAGGCAATTACGGATGGGCAACAAATACTGACCTTGCCTACCAGTTTGCATCCCAGGAAAGAATAAAGAAAAATAAGTGTGCTCGGATGGGAATGTGAGATAGCTGGAGAGAGAAGAATATGTAGCTGCAAGAGCTCTCCTCCTCAGGAGTGGGGCAGGAGAATGTTGGGAAAGTCAAAGTGTGATTACATACACCTGCTGCTGCTTTCCCCAGCCTCTGCCAACCACACCTGTTTGTTTGGAGAGACTCCAGTCCTTGGGAAAGGCTACACTCTTGCAGCCCTTCAGCTCCTACAACAAGACCTCCCGGCAAGCCTCAGAGACACAGGAAACAGCTATTCCAGGTCTCCTCTCCTTTGCCATGGCCATTGCAGTCACAAAAATCCCTGTCCAGCTGAGCCATTGGAAACCATGCCAGGCTCACTTTAGTTAGCAATCCTTCCCTTGTCATAATCAACACACCATCCCACCTGCCCCCCCAGGGAACTGGCAAGTGGGATGACAATCCTGTGGAAAGAGCGCGGTAAAGGCAGTTGCTGGCCCGGCAATAATTCTGCCACTGAAATCGGGAGCACCAGTTGAAAATTCATCTCAGGCTATCCACTACACGATGATTGACAGACCTTTGATCTCAGGCAGGAATTTGGGGGGGGGGCTTCTTTGGGGGGCCCCTTCAGACGAGGCGGGGGGGGTCACCTCCTCCTCCTCATGGATCTGCGACCTTTGGCATGTCCTCCCCGACCTACCACCCCACAGCAAGATCACCTTTTGCAACCCCTCAGGGTATCCCCTGCCCTATCTTCCCTGGGATCCCTGTTACTTACTCACTACGGTTCCCAGAACTGAGGGTGGAATTTTCCAGAAATTGCACAGACTGCTTGATCATGTGCAAAAAGCAAAGTGAAACTCGCTGGCCTTTTGTAGTCAGATCAAACGGCACTCTGCACAATTTCAAACTGCTGGCGAAGATTACATAGCCGTCTGAAGGCGGGGTGGGGGGGGGGGGTGGGGTGGTGATAACTCACTGGCAAAACAAGGATTCAGAGATCGGGGCATCTCAAAGTGTAGTTAAAGGCTACCCTCTGTCCCACACCCTCTCCCTAACTCCTACTGGACATCGGGACCTCCGGCAGACAACAGGAACACACCGAACCCTCCAACGCTGAAGGCCAACCTCCCTCCCCCACCCCCACAACATTCAATGGCCAGGTCAACCCCGCCCCAACACCACACAGCTATCAGGTGACTCTTCCCCACCCCATCCTCACCGCCATTGGGGTACCCTCTCATCCTAAGTTTCTGACCTTCCCCACTACCATACAGGCAGAATCACCCCCATCCAGCATCACCCCCTGACTCCACCTAATGGGAACTCCCCTAATCGGGATTCACTGAGGTCCCGCCTTCTGGCCCGGTCCCTGGTCTCCCCACTCTGACATTGTCCTCTGACACTGTCATAGAATCATAGAATTTATAGTGCAGAAGGAGGCCATTCGGCCCATCGTGTCTGCACTGGCTCTTGGAAAGAGCACCCTACCTAAGCCCAAACCTCCTCCCCACCCTGTTAACCCAGTAACCCATCTAACCTTTTTTGGACACTAAGGGCAATATACCCTGGACAATCCACCGAAACTGCAAATCTTTGGACTGTGAGAGGAAACCGGAGCACCTGGAGGAAACCCACGCTGACACAGGGAGAATGGGCAGACTCCGCACAGACAGTGACCCAAGCAGCGAATCGAACCTGGGACCCTGGAGCTGTGAAGCAACTGTGCTAACCACTGTGCCACAGTGTCCCTAGCAATGCCAATCCGGCAGTGCCATGGGGCATGCGCTTCATCACACTGGGGCTAAACTCACCTCCGAGCCCCTGGCGTGGCCATCATGACTGGAACAAATGGCGAACCCGGAAGCAACAGCATAAATCTGATTTTGAACATTAAGATGCAATCAAATTCATGGTAATCAGGTTTATGCCCTCGTTGGATGTGAACCTGATTATGTCGCCGGCTGCCGTGGTCGTGGTGGGGGGTGCTTGGAAAGGGGGGTGACCTTGGAAAGGGGGGGGCGACATTGGATAGGGATCTCATTGCAATCTCCCTGGCACAAATCCTGTTCTGAACGTCTTTTGAGATTTAGCGACCATAATGGGATTTGTATCCGGCGTAAACGGGGCTACAAAATCCCCCCCTTATCCTCAAGCAAAGCGCTGCAGTACCTCTTCCAGCCACTGCAGCACTGTGCCTGGAGGAGATGGGGTATTGTTCCTTATGTGGACCAAAGCCCTGCCTGCTGACAATCAATGTTCAGTCAAGTGTGAAATTGCAGCAGACTTCTTGGAGTCGGCAGTGGTCTGTTGTCTGCCAACTCTCCGGATGGCGGATGCTGAGCACGGGCGATCCTAAAAATTCAGACTAATCTTTTAAGGATGCTTACAAATATGATACGATGGTCCTCAACATCAATTTTCATACCCGGAAGATACTAGCCAATGATAGAGGGGAAATGCTGACATTACCTGTGGGCCAAAATGCGCCATCATGATTACCAGTTACTACAGTGACTTCAAAACAGTCACAAGGCCAAAATCAACAACTCACAATAAAATCTGATAAGCTTCCCATATCTAATACTTGAGGAGGAAACCTGCCTCTCACGGATTGTTTGTTCAAGCATCAGCTCTGTACCATATGAAGCTGCCCCATCCTCAACAGATTTGACTTGTGTGCCCATCATTTTTTGTTGGTGGACTGAAGACGACAATTTAAATTTAAAAACTAGTCAGGCTGGTTTTGTAGGTTTAGGGAAACCCAAAAGCTGACAGGAGACAGGAGCAGCCAGATCCAGTGGCACCCCTGCCTTTCAAACAACTATTCTGCTGCAATTGACCTTCATTCGCACCCCTCCAAACTTTCTATGTTTCCCAGTTGCTTTCCCACTTGAGTGCCAGTCTGATGCAACCATGCACCTCCACCTGTATGTGCCCACCACCCTCAAGTAACCTATAATGTTTCCCATTTGTCAGGGTCTGTGTCCAATGGTAACGAGTCACGGTCTTCCACTATTGCATTCCGGTCTATCACTGACCATGAAAACACTGTGGCTGCATGAGCACGTCAGAGGCTGGCAACTCTGTGCCGAGTAACTCACTTCCTGACTCCCCAAAGCCTGTGCACCATCTACAAATCACAAATTAGGAACGTGATGGAATACTCTTTACTTGTCTGGATGAATGTAGCTGCAACAGCACTCAAGAAGAGTGACACCATTCAGGACAAAGCACGTTGGTTCATTGGCAAATCATCCGCCACATCCAACAATCACTTCAACCACCACTAACACACAGTGTATACCATCTACAAGATGCATTGCAGAAAATCACGAACAAGCCTTCTAAAGCACCTTCTAAATCCATGACCCCTATATGGGTATCATATGCATGGGAGCATCATTGCCTGGGACCTACCCTCCAAGCTACGCATTATCCTGACTTGGAAATATATCACTGTTCCTTCACAGTCACTGGCTGAAAATCCTGGAACTCCCTTCCGAACAACACTGTGAATATACCTGCACCACATGGACTGCAGTTCAAGCAGACAGCTCGTCACCACCTTCTCAAGGACAATTAGAGGTAAGCATTAAAAATGCTGGCCCGGCCAGCAATGCATAAGTCCAGTCAAAAATAAAAAATAAAATCTGGAGGGCTGGAAACTGGAGTAAAAAAATAAGGACTTGCCATTAAATTTACAGGACCTCTGCATTCCTGGCATTTCAATGGGCATCCCTACCAGAAAATTACACCACTTTCCCATTCATCCTCTCCATGAATATTGGGCAGGAAAACCACTAAAAATGGCTACATTATAGGCTGAAAGACCTCAGTCTTTTTTGAGTAGTGTAGGCTTAGAGATGACCTGATAGAGGTCAATAAAATAATAAAGGGCTGGATAGCACCATGAATAGATTATTCCAGTTTATTTTAAGAGATGACAAGAGGTTGGAAGTTCATGAGCGAGGAATGGACAGCTTCGGTAGTTCTTCTGTTCGTAAAGATGTTTGGGCACTGGAATACACTGCGGACTGTTGTGGTGGGTGCTGCTTCAATTGTTTGCTTTAAGGAGCTGCGATTGTGTTTTATTGGGCCAGACATCATTGTTGAGGACTTTACTTTGGTAGAATATAATAAAAAGAAAAGTAATGAAGCTCATTTAGTCACTCATATCAAATTCTATTGTTAGCTCATACAGCTCACACAGTTCATTGCCCGCCATGGGACTGGAATTCTCCATCCTAAATCAATGAACCTTTGGCTGGTCATTGAAATTTTCCTTCCCGCCCGCAATGATTCCTGCCATGGGTGGGACAGGAAAGTCCCAGCCTATGTCATGTCGAAGATAACTAACTTTCTCGGTAAATTTGGTCCATGCAATCTCCTGCACCGGTTTCAAGAGGGAACAGGAAGGGTCTGACGGCCACGACATGGGCAGGCTGGAGAGATCAGCTGTCTTTTTTGGTCCTTTACCTGCTCCAGGAAAAGATCAAATGGTGCTTCACATGTTCCATAATTTCTGATGAAGGCATTGAAACTTTGTACAAAGTGTTGCAACGAAGGTGCAGGCATAAACTCTCATTTTTAAGTACATATTGTTTTGTTACCTGTGTGGTAGGTAACACGTGCTACTCAAACCTTGGTTGGTGATGAGGTCTTCTGAATCTCGATGAAGAAGACTCAAACTCGTCCAGTAGTAACAAAAGGTTTATTAAGTAACTATAACAATAATTGCACGAGTTCTTTACTTTAACTTTGATACTAGTGATAAGGTTAACAAGATCTAACTACGGTAACTATACGTAACTCCACTAACCATCTGAACTAGTCTGCTACAGCCCTGGTCACAGTGTACCCAAGAGAGCCCCAGAGACCCAATGTGGTTGCCTTTTATACCCCTGTTGGCCCGGCCCTCTAGTGATCATGTGATGTTACTGATTACAATTAACCCTTGTGTACGTGCACATATAGAGATCACTACACATATATTAACAGCTGAAGAGAAGTTCTGAAATGTCAATCGTGGAAGAATAGGTCAAATATGTTCGGTCTTGCATCAAGTGCTAATAAGAGTCTTTTAATCAGCAACAAAAATACTCGCCAAGAAATACACTGTCCTTCATATTTCTCTGGTCAGCTAATGGTGATTGACGCAGATTACCCACGTAGGGCTTGATTCTAATTATCTCTTGCAGTTTGGAACATAAACAACCAGTGGCACTTAATCTGACATTGGCTCTGTTCCCTCTTTCTTTGCCAAGATTCAGTGAACTCTCAGTTGCACACGTTTAGAGCAGTCCCTATTTTTGTCCAACGTGTTTAGTGAAGAATCAATATTCCACAAAGGAGAGAAATGATTACAGTGGATGAATTGTAATTATTTTCTGATCCTGTTCGTGTTTGGTCATGAAAACAGCATTAAATCAAATCTATACAGATAAATCAGATGGGTGGGTAATTATTTACTTATGGTAGGCTTAAGTCTATGGAGGGCATGGAGCTGCTGAGTTTATAGCTGCAATCATAGATCAGCATCTGGCTTTACATTTTGATTCCTTGTTAGGCTGTCATGTCTACTATCACAATGCTGTCATTATAGACTGTGAAATTTTTATTACAAGAAAAAGACTATAAAAACACCAAAAGTTTACAAAATGACAAATAATTGTGTGTTTTGCTTTCTAGAAGATATTTTCCAATCACTGTGCTATACGGAAATGCCAGTTATATATGTTATTCATGCTTCAAGATGATTAAATGACATACTGGATAGACCTTCTAGTGATGAAAAAATAGTGGCAATTCAGAAATCCTTAATCCAAAGTTCAGCAGAAATAGTCAGCAGAATTTCACAATGTGAAGTGAGGATTTTACTCTGGTAGAATATAATCAAAAGAAAAGTAATGAAGCTCATTTGTTACTAATATCAAATTCCATTGTTAGCTCATACAGCTCACACAGTTCATTGATATGCTAATATATTACACCAAAAAAGTGGAAGAATATGGGTTGAAGTCAAGTGTTTGCAACATTGTGTATTCTAAATCCCAGCCCAGACGCAAGGATGAAGTAATAAGCAGAGTGGAGGCACTTGCGTACAAGGAGAGATGGGAAACCAGTGGGCCATCAATCTGCATCACTCTCAGGGGCTTTTTAGTGACAGGCTCATGGACAACATCGACAGAGCCGTGAGCAGTTTGCCTGCCATCCTCTCACTTAGGAAATGGGGTGAGATAACCTAAAATGGAGAGGATAAAATCGCTGGTTCGCAAAAAGATTTATTTTAGGTCAGGATGACGCTTGGAAAGCGTAAAATTAGAAGGCTGTGGATATTTGAATTCAAGATGTTTAAGAACTCTCAGCTATTTTCGGGTAAAAATACAATTGTAAGCGTTCCTTTTTGTATATTTTTCCTCTTATCAATACCATTCAATGTGGCATGTATTTTGGATGAAAGGATCAAGTCGTACAGGAAAAAGCCCGTGAGATAAAGTCTGTTGTGATGGGAATCTTCAAGTGTCCCCACTGCAGTGGCCTGATTCAATTCCCACAGGAATGAGCAGATTAGTTTCAAATCCAACAGTATAGCAATCTTGCTCTGACCTTGGATAAATTCAAGTCATATGTTTCAGGAGACTCACAACATATTCGTTACCAATAAACAAATGATAATCTAGAGATGTGCAAAACCAACTGGTCGTTATTCATTTGGGCAAAAAAAAGCCTTGACAGACAACATTTATTTTAATTTTTGAATGATGCCTTATTTATAGACACTTGTACATGAAGTTAATCCAGCCTAAAACACCCATTCCATCAAACATTTGCAGATAATGCATTTAAATGAATCTACAATTGCTTACAAATGTATTCATTTCAGATCCTGGATGAATCAGAAAATGTAATGGAATAACATCAGAATTCAATTGTCTTAATAATGTCGATATTGACTACCAAGGGAATTTGTACTTCCATGCAACAATCACCATTGTGGTTTTTATTCACTATGGCTTTTGCTTAATCTGAATCATGATTGTGCAAATAAGGCCCTGTATATAACTTCTTTAGTCATTTGGAGATATCACATGCCTGTCATTGTTACTCAGCAAGTAGGATGCTGCATTTATTTTCTTCAATCTTTCCATTGGGACTGTAGTCCAAAAGCAAGGCTTGGAAGAATATACATTGCCAACGATTTGTAGTCAGTGTATTAGTTTTGTAGCAAACTTCGCTGACATCGACCGCTATCCCAGTTTTACACTGAACAAGCAGATATCTTTCAACCTTAGTGTGAAGAGTTAAAAGGGGATATCGAGTACCTTACACCTGCAAATTACACCTTGCAGCACTGAAGGTGACGGGAGCAATCACCTCCTGTGCAATTGGTACCTTTGAGGTGCAAATGGATGTCACCATAGCTATCAATCATTGGTGTAAAAGTAGATTTGTCAGGTCAGTGTTACTTGCCTGCTCTACTCCCCAGGAGGGTGGACCATTACACCTGCTTTCTTTTAACCCCACAGCAGCAAGTGCGAACAAGCTATCAGCGTGCTCGCTTTGCAGGTTTTCTAACAACGTGGGAACCGTCGTCTGTAACCTGATGCCACTTGGATGTTTTTTTCTGACTTATTTTCAAGAATGGCGAATAGTGCTGGTATATCACCGTCGACATGTCTGACCGTTTCCCCATTGGGGCTGTTGCAATTTCCTTATGCTCGCCCTATCAACACAAGTGAGATAAAGCTGAGCCTATTTAGTGACTGTGGAGTGTGGTAGTCACCACTGATGTATATATTTTATATAGAAGATGTCGGTGTAGGGGTTTTGTGGTAAGGCACTGTACTACAGTTCCTTGCCTGCTGACTCCACCCAGTAGGTGGAATATAAATATGTGTGCTCCCAGTACAGCACCCACTTCGCCAGCTGCGTTTGGAGGCCATACACGGCCAGCACGGTAGCATTGTGGATAGCACAATTGCTTCACAGCTCCAGGGTCCCAGGTTCGATTCCGGCTTGGGTCACTGTCTGTGCGGAGTCTGCACATCCTCCCCGTGTGTGCGTGGGTTTCCTCCGGGTGCTCCGGTTTCCTCCCACAGTCCAAAGATGTGCAGGTTAGGTGGATTGTCCATGCTAAAGTGCCCTTAGTGTTCAAAATTGCCCTTAGTGTTGGGTGGGTTACTGGGTTATGGGGATAGGGTGGAGGTGTTGACCTTGGGTAGGGTACTCTTTCCAAGAGCCGGTGCAGACTTGATGAGCCGAATGGCCTCCTTCTGCACTGTAAATTCTATGGTAATCTTGGTGTAATAAAGCTTCGATTGCATCCAACTCTCGTCTTTGTGTAATTGATCATGCATCAATTTATTTCACTAAGTTTTCAGAAGATGGACCTCCGCATCAAGCCGGATCACCTGCAGCTGGATCCGCAATCAGACAACGCCAAAACGGACTTTCAACATTGGCTAGCCTGTTTCGAAGCATACATCAGATCTGCGCCTGACGAAATTCCAGAAGCTCAGAAGATTCAGATCCTCTACACGCTGCTGAGTTCCAATGTTTTTCCACTTATCCAGGACGCTCCGACTTATGCGGAAGCCATGGCGCTACTGAAGGAAAACTACGCTCAGTAGAGTGACATGCTCTTCGCCATGCCCATCCTCTCCACTTGTCAACTTCCTGGTGAGTCAGTGGAAGATTTCTGGCGTGCCCTGATTCCCCTAGTTAGAGACTGTGACTGTCAGGCCGTCACGGCCACGGAACACTCGAACTTGCTCATGAGAGACGCTTTTGTCACAGGGATAGGGTCCGATTACATCCGACAGCGCCTCTTAGAAGGAGCCACGCTCGACCTCGCGGAGCCAAAAAAGCACGCTCTCGCTCACGGTCACTTCGCCCACCCCTCCTACGCATCATGGACTCCGCAGACGGCCGCCCCGTTGTGGACCTCACCAGTGACCCCCCCCCTAGCCAACCCCACAACTGTGCCGTGCAGCAGCCAACCAACGCCGGGGTCCCAAATGTTATTTCTGTGGGCAGCCTAAACACCCCCGACAGCGCTGCCCGGCCCGGAGCGCCCTTTGCAATGCCTGTGGGAAAAAGGAACACTTCGCTGCAGTGTGCCAGGCCCGCGCAGTCGCCGCTATGGTTCCGACTCCCCCCCACGTGCGGCCCGTGGGCGCCGCCATCTTACCAGGACCCATGCCCCCCGGGCACCTGATCGTCTGCCACCATCGATGACCAGCCACTTCTCGCCTCGATCACGATTGACCAGTCTCACCCACACAACCTATCAACTGCTTCCACCAACGTGAAAATCGACGGTCCAGGGGTACTGCATAGCCATCTCACTGTCCAGGACGTGGAGATTAGTGGCTTCCGCCTCTACGTCCTCCCCAACCTTTGCGCTGCCCTGCTACTCAGCCTGGCCATCCAGTACAACCTCCAGAGCCTAACCCTGAAATTCGGTGGGCCCTTACCATCCCTTACTGTGTGTGGTCTCGCAACCCTAAAGGTGGACCCACCTTCTCTATTTGCAAACTTAACCCCAGATTTCAAACCCGTCGTAACCAGGAGCAGACGGTACAGCGCCCAGGACAGGACCTTCATCAGGTCCAAAGTCCAGCAACTGCTTCGGGAAGGCATCATCGAGGCCAGCAACAGCCCCTGGAGAGCCTAAGTGGCAGTGATGAAAACTGGGGAGAAACACAGGATGGTCGTGGACTACAGCCAGACCATCAATCGGTACACGCAGCTCGACGCGTACCCCCTCCCACGCATATCTGATATGGTCAATCAGATTGCACGGTACCGGGTCTTCTCAACTGTGGACCTGAAATCCACCTACCACCAGCTCCCCATCCATAAGGCGGACCACCCATACACTGCCTTTGAAGCAGATGGCCGTCTTTACTACTTTCTCAGGGTTCCCTTTGGCATCACCAATGGGGTCTCGGTTTTCCAATCGGAAATGGACCGAATGGTTGACTGGTACGGACTGTGGGCCACCTTCCCATACCTGGACAATGTCACCATCTGCGGCGACAATCAGCAGGACCATGACGCCAACCTTGCCAAATTTCTCTACACCACCACACTCCTCAACCTAACTTATAACAAGGAAAAGTGCTTGTTCAGCACAAACAGTTTAGCCATCCTCGGCTATGTGGTCCAGAACGAAGTTCTGGGGCCCGGCCCCGATTGCATGTGCCCCCTCATGGAACTCCCGCTTCCACACTGCCCTCAGGCCATCAAACAAAGCTGTGGTGATATGTATCACCGTAGCTACACAAGCTAGACTCTAGAGGGAGCACCAGAGACATGACACACAGACACTCAACTAATAGGTCAGTAAGATAGGACACGACCAATGGGCATTCACGATACACACAGAGGTGACAGTACCACTGGGGGGCATTACACCAACCCACATATAGATATATATATTTTAAAATAAATTTAGAGTACCCAATTATTTTTTCCAATTAAGGGACAATTTAGTGTAGCCAACCCACCTATCCTGCACATCTTTGGGTTGTGGGGGTGAAACCCCACAGACATGGGGAGAATGTGAAAACTCCTCATGACAGTGACCCAGGGTCGGGATTCGAACCCGGGTCCTCAGCGCCATAGGCAGCAATACTAACCACTGTGCCACCGTGCCGCCCGCACCATCCCATATATAAAGGACACAGCACACATGATCTTCCTCTTTCCAGTAGAGACACTCAGTGAGTACAGACACAGGGTTGATTCAACATCACACCCACCACGTGGATTGTAGCAGACAGGTTTGTCAGTCTAAGTAGCTATAGAAGGATTAACAGTAGCGGCGAGCCTGAGTCAGAGAATTGTAAATAGTTTAATAAACGTGTTGAAGTTATCTCCACGTCTGAACCTTCCTTTGTCAGAGTGAACATCAAGGAAGCAGCTTATGCTACCCCAAGAGCATAACAAGACATGGTACCAGTTGAATGACTGTTTCAATCCAAATAGTTACAACTCAGCAAGCAGTGACAATCAGCAACAACAGCCAGGCAAGACGATTCGGGATTCCGGTTCCGCAGCAGCTCAGGTACCAAGGCAATCTCAGTGAAAACTGGCGTTGGGTCAGGCAGAGATTCGAGATCTACCTGGTAGCGTCCGACCTAGGTGGCGCGGCGGATGCAGAGAAAATAAAACTTCTCCTCCCCATCGCGGGTCCAGAAGCAGCTGAAATTTTCCAGACCTTCAAATACTCAAAGGGGAAAAACAAGAGCGATTTCCAGGCAGTCCTGGACAAATTCCAAGATTTCTGCGAGAAGACTACAAGAAAAAACGGTAAAAGAAGCACCAAAACTCACCACGAGGTAGGCTTGCAGCAGTAATCTGTAGTTTTGAATTGCAGCCATCTTGGTAAAGATGCCGCACATGAGCAGTGGAGAAAAAGGCCCAAGTAAAGGAACAGCGATCTGAGCATGCCCAATCGCTTCCTACGACCTACCTCACACGCGTTATGATGCCAGAAGCCCCATACCACGGCCACATAAAGGGGAAATGTCCCTAAACACGGAAAAAAAATCTTAAACTGTAAAACCTGATTCTTTCACCTGGAACGACAGCACAATGCCTGAAATTCAACCAGCAGCTGAAAGTAACCTCCGCAGAACCCTGCAACAAGCAGTTAGCACCACCCAAAGAGATTATACAGTCCTTGAATACTACGACTCCGACCTTTATTTCTTCTCTGGTCGTCACAAGCCCAATGCCAGCTCCGACACAAAAAGTGATGATATGGTCCTAGAAGACTACGACTGAGATGGATGTTTCATCATTCGAGATGGCTACCCCAGTACCGTATCCGACACCGACGCGGATGTGTTCTTCGGATTAGAGGATCTTCAGCCCAGCACATATGACATCCCGACTCGGGAGTGCAGGATTATGCTGCGGCCTGACACCAAGAGACAGAGAGCGGTACAAGCCCACAGAGAGCGGCCTGCTGCCACACAGAGAGTGGTCCACGCATCGCTAAGGGTTCCCAACTCCACACAGAGAGTGGTCCACGCACCACAAAGGGACCCAGCCTCTACACAGGAAACGATAGAAGAAACGCAAGACTCCAGAGCGCAGTCCTTGCATGAACAGGAAGTGACTCGAATGACACAAGCCTCCACAGCGAGCTCGTGGACAGCCTAAATGATAGAAGCAATGCAAGACTCCAAAGTGCAGTCCTTGCATGAACAAGACCATGCTGGTCTAGTAACCTCCTCTGAGCAACCAGCAGCAGACGATGCAAGTCTCCCACGCACAAGTGAACAACAGAAATACTATAACAGTCTGCCATGCTCAAGTGCACAGCAAGAAGACTATGACAGTCTACCACACTCCAGTGACCAACAAAGCGACTATGACAGTCCACCCACATTGTTTGAGCCACAAGAAGAAGACTCTGACAGTCTACCTAGCTCAAGTGAACAACAAGAAGCTACTGAAGCTCTATCCACTGTATGTGAGACAAGTGACGACAGCATCCCACTTCCCATACAAGATGTACAATGTGACAGATCTCAGCTAGTGTGTACAGAGGCACTCGACGATCACAGTGAGGCTACTGGTGACTCCGGTGACACCACGTTACTTCAAACCTCATTCGCTCGAGCCTCTCCACAAGCAAATGCATTCTTGAACGTTTTGTCTCCAGACATGGAGCATCAAGAAATCTCAGCTGACTCTAGTGAACCTGCAATGACTCCAGACGGGGAGCATCGACAAACCCAAACTGACTCAGGTGAAACAGACCAGACTCCAGATGGGGAGCAACCACAAGCCAAAGCTGATTCAAGTAAGCCGGACATGACTCCAGATGGGGAGCGCCGCGAACTCAGTGACGGCACGCTCAAGAAAACAGCAGATGCCACAAAGCACGCTGACACGAGTAACTGTGTGAAGGACTCGTATTATCCACAGAGTGTGGTCCTTGAGCACAGCGAACACAACAACAGAACCATCCAACACAACATCACAACCTATGAAAACCATATCAAAGGCAACGACATGACGCGTACCGAAGGCAACATCGTCGACAGCAAGCACGACAAAGACTACACCAATAGAACTATGACTGGTACGACATGGTACAACTCTGCCCATGAGGGACACTGTTACTGCTCAGCTCAGTACAATGACATACCATGGCAGGACGATGCATCTTTCCAATTCCCGTGTGCTGCACTACCAACAGGCAATCTGGCTTTCAGTACAGATGCCATCCAACATCGCTATCACAAGCATCGGAAGAAAAAAAGACTCCAAATCAGACAACAAAGTGATTTGACCACTTCTTGGTTCCTTATGCACACGGACACTGATGGCGTTCACAAGGACATGCCACCATCAAAATCACCAACTCACCAACCCAACAAGAAAGACATTCGACCAGGATAATTGATGGGTTTTGGACTCATACCTATGAGTTGGACTTATTGTTTAATGATCACTGTTATGATAACTTGTACAGAGCATCGCTTATCTATCTGTTTTTTGTTCAATTTTCTTTAACAGTGTACAGAAAATATGTAACATGAAAAAAGGGGGGATGTGGTGATATGCATCACTGTAGATACACAAGGGGTTAATGTAAGTACACGTAGACTAGCTAGACACTAGAGGGAGCACCAGAGACATGACACACAGACACTCAACCAATAGGTCAGTAAGATAGGACACGACCGATGGGCATTCACGATACACACAGAGGTGACACTACCACAGGGCGGCATTACACCAACCCATATATAAACAACATAGCACACATGATCTTCCTCTTTCCAGTGGAGACACTCAGTGAGTACAGAAACAGGGTTGATTCAACATCACACCCACCATGTGGATTGCAGCAGACTGGTTCGTCAGTCTGAGTAGCTATGGATGGATTATCAGTAGAGGCGAATCCAAGTAAGAGAATTGTAAATAGTTTAAGAAACGTGTTGAAGTTATCTCCACGTCTGAACCTTCCTTTCTCAGAGTGAACATCAAGGAAGCAGCTTATGCAACGCCAAGAGCATAACAAGACAGATCCCTGGGGTTCTTCTCTTATTACGCCCAGTGGATCCCAAACTATGCGGACAAGCCTGTCCACTCATTCAATCCACTCTGTTTCCCCTGACGGCCGAGGCTCACCAGGCCTTCAACCGTATTAAGGCTGGCATCGCCAAGGCCGCAATGCTTGCAGTCGACGAGACGTTACCATTTCAATCGAGAGCGATGCATCAGACGTCACTCTAGCTGCCACCCTCAACCAGGCAGGCAGGCCCGTTGCATTTTCCTCACGAACTGTACATGCCTCCGAAATTCGGCATTCCTCCGTCGAAAAAGAGGCCCAAGCCATCGTTGAAGCTGTGCGGCATTGGAGGCATTACCTGGCCTGCAGGAGATTCACTCTCCTCACTGACCAATGGTCGGTAACCTTCATGTTCAACAACACACAGCGGGGCAAGATCAAAAACGATAAAATCTTGAGGTGGAGGATTGAGTGCTCCACCTACA
The DNA here is from genome assembly GCF_902713615.1 of Scyliorhinus canicula. NCBI lineage: Eukaryota > Metazoa > Chordata > Chondrichthyes > Carcharhiniformes > Scyliorhinidae > Scyliorhinus > Scyliorhinus canicula. The sequence goes on from NC_052156.1 coordinate 131,823,450, forward strand.
ACTACGAGATTTTGTATTGCCCCGGTAAGCTCAACGAGCCCCCCCCCCCAGATGCCCTATTACGAGGTATATGTGCCAGTGCACAAGTGGACCGACTCCGGTCTCTGCACGCCAACCTCTGTCACCTTGGGGTCACATGTTTTTACCATTTCATCAAGGCTCGCAATCTGCCCTACTCCCTCGAGGAAGTCAGGGCTATCACCAGAGACTGCCAGGTCTGCGCGCAGTGCAAACCGCACTTCTACCGGCCGGACCGTGTGCGCCTGGTGACGGCCTCTCGTCCCTTTGAACGCCTCGGAGTGGACTCCAAAGGGCCCCTCCCCTCCATCGACCGTCACACGTACTTCCTCAGTGTGGTCGATGAGTATTCCAGATTCCCATTCGCCATCCCATGCCCCGACATGACATCTGCCACAGTCATCAAAGCCCTCAACACCATCTTCACTCTGTTCGGCTTCCCCACCAACGTCCACAGCAACAGACGATCCTCATTCATTTTTTAAAATTTTTTTTTAAAATTTAGATTACCCAATTATTTTTTCCAATTAAGGGGCAATTTAGCGTGGCCAATACACCAACTCTGCACATTTTTGGGTTGTGGGGGCGAAACCCACGCAGACACGGGGAGAATGTGCAAACTCCACACGGACAGTGACCCAGAGCCGGGATCGAACCTGGGACCTCAGTGCCGTGAGGCGGTTGTGCTAACCACTAGGCCACCGTGCTGCCCCAACAATCCTCATTCATGAGCGATGAGCTGCGTCAGTTCCTGCTCAACAGGGGCATTGCCTCGAGCAGGCCGACCAGGTACAACCCCTGGGGAAACGGACAGGTGGAGAGGGAGAATGGGACGGTCTGGAGGGCCGTCCAGCTGGCCCTACAGTCCAGAAATCTCCCGGCCTCCCGCTGGTAGGAGGTCCTTCCCGACGCCCTGCACTCCATTCAGTCGCTCCTGTGCACCGTGACTAACGAAACACCCCATGAATGTCTCTTTGCCTTCCCTAGGAAGTCCACTTTCGGGGAGTCGCTCCCGACTTGGCTCGCAGCTCCAGAACCCGTACTCCTCCGTAAACACGTATGACTCCACAAGGCGGACCCGTTGGTTGAGAGGGTACAGCTACTTCATGCCAACCCACAGCACGCCTACATAGCGCACCCCGATGGCTGCCAAGATTATGTCTCCCTCAGGGACCTCGCACCAGCTGATTCCCCACACAACCCCCCTCCGACCCGCCACCACCCTCCCCTCCCCCGACGCACCCCACCGCAGCCCCCGCTCCGGGACAATCTGTCCTCCCCTTGCCCACACCCGAGGATGAAGAGGAATTTGACATGCTCCTGGAGTCACCGAAGACCAAACCGACACCGGAATCACCGCCAGCACTGCGGCGCTCCTGACGGCAGATCAAGGCTCCGGACCGACTGAATCTGTAACATGACCTGGACTTTTAAAACACCACCCCTCTGTACATAATTTTCCCCTCCACCTCGCTGGAATTAATTTTTTTTGCTCTCTGTACTTTGAAAAGTCTACCTGTATATAGTTCTCCACCACCCCCGCCGGAATCAATCTTAACAGGGGGTGAATGTGGTAGTCACCACTGATGTATATATTGTACATAGAGGATGTCAGTGTCGGTGTTTTCTAGTAAGGCCCTGTACTACAGGTACGGGGGAAGTTCCCTGCCTGCTGGCTCCGCCCAGTAGGAGGAGTATAAATATGTGTGCTCCCAGTACAGCAGCCACTTCACCAGCTGCTGTAGGAGGCCACACATCTTAGTGTAATAAAGCCTTGATTGCATCCAACTCTCATCTTTATGTATTTGATTGTGCATCATGGAGTACGCAACATTTCTCCTTCAGTTGCGAGTGCAATATTTGCTCTTACCAAGGTATTTTAGCTGTTTCATGAGTGACATGTTCAGGAGCTGGTTTAGCTCACCAGGCTATATTGCTGGCTTTTAAAGCAGACCAAGCAGGCCAGCAGCATGGTTCGATTCCTGTACCAGCCTCCCCGGACAGGTGCCGGAATGTGGCGACTAGGGGCTTTTCACAGTAACTTAATTGAAGCCTACTCGTGACAATAAGCGATTTTCATTTCATTTCATGTTCTAAATGACTGGCTCATCACTGAATAACAGGTCCCAAACCGTCTGCATAACAGCAATATAATTAAGTGAACCAAACCACATGACTGACAGTAGAGTGGAGCACAGCAAGCAAATTGCAGTGTAGCCTTCAAACATTTAGTATTCTTATGTAATATGGCAACAATCCACAACATTTTGATTGACCATTCCAAGGGCAACAATGATAGATGTAATCTATGCAATGTCAATGTAGTAGTGAATCAGCAACTACCAAGAAATCATGTAGCTGCTCAGGACACCTATGATGAATTAATTCATAATCAATTAAGAGGTCACATTGAATGAGGCAATATACAATGCACAGCTTACTGGCTAAGATGAAGAATGTGCTTTTCTTGGGAATCAAGGCTTTCGTTTGGTACATCTTCTGGAACTTTTCATAAAATCCCGACAGTGCAGGAGGAGGCCATTCAGCCCATTGAGTCTTCATCGATCCTCTGAGTGAGCACCCTACTTAAGACCGCGCCCCGGCAATCCCATAACCCGACCTACCCTTTGGACACTAAAGGGCAATTTAGTGTGTCCAATCCGTCTAACCTGCGCATCTTTGGACTGTGGGAGAAAGCCAGAGCACCCGGAGGAAACAAACACAGACACGGGAAGAATGTGCAACATTATTACTGTGCATTTGTTGATTTGATATGAATAATCCCCTTACATATTGAATGGAAATCGGAATATCACCAGGCGTTATTTCTTCCATCAAACCTTTATTGTAATGTTTGCAGCAAATAACAACACAAACTGATTTAGAAGTTGTGGGTGATACCAAGCAATTGGATTTTACAAGAAAAGACACAAAAACATGTAAAAGATTTCAAATAAATATCCTAACTCAAAAGTCATAATTATCATCATTTGAAATTGGAATAATAAATTCGACAACATAAAGCTGACATTCGAAATTTACCCTGCGATATCAGTTGCACAGCAGCTGAGCCAGAAGGTTAAGCCCTTCACCAGCAGAGGGAGTTACACGCAAGTTTCCTTGGTGGATTAATTTGCATAGGAAGCCTGTAGCTTTTGGTATAATTCACATGTAAACAGTTGAACTTCTGGAATATCTGAGTGGAATGTTAGGGTACATAAATGGTGCAATCGTATAAAAGGGAAACACTGTCTTCTGCATGACCCTGCAAGTCTGCGGCAAGTGTTCCCAGTTCTGCTGAAATCTCATCATGGTTTCTTGAAATCACATTGTTGTTTTATGCTGGCAGCAGTGTGGTAATGCAGATGGAACTTACGTCCACTGGGCAATGACACATAGGAGGTGAAAGGGAATGATGACTATCAATTAGGAGGACTTTGATCTCCTCTTACAATAAGTAGAATTGAAAATACACCAATTGCTTGGTGTAAACTCATGCAAGCCTGGCAGTGCAGGAAGCACGCTGCCTGGCAAGAAGTGGCACTAGCAATCCTGGCCAATTCACTCACTCCTTGAATAGCAGAAGACTGCAGGAAGGAAACTGACAAGGTGAACCGTTCATTGCAGTTTTCCTCTCTTTCCAGCCAGGCACCACCAAACGCATTAACCTCAGAAAGAAATGATCATATGCAGGAGAAACAGACACATCACTCAAGGCAAAGACAGACCACTCAAGGGAGGGGTGGGGCGAGGGGTGGATCATAATCTCTTCCCTAACATGAGGAGAAGGTCCAGGTCCTCTTGGAAACAAACTATCATTGCTATGCCAAAGCTACAGTTCAGCATCATGTTGCGAGAGCCAGGTGAGTAATTCAGCAGCTATAATGCCTCCCTCTCTCTTCAGGTACCATGCCCTAAGAGGGTGATGGCAATCATGAACTTGGTCCATAATTATGCTTCGCAAGTACTGCAGTGCCTTGTGATTGCGTTCTGTAATATGGGTCACCAGGAAACTCTCCCTCTTACCATCAGGTGTATTGGAAAGATTTATAAAGTTATGATCAACCTGCTCGTCACATTATGAGTACACATTCTATGGCCATCAAGCCCTGGAGTGGGACTCAAACCAAGAAGATCTGGTTCAGAGGCAGGGATGCTACCATTGTACCACATGACCTTCCCTACACCGCCTCCCTATTGTTACTACTGTGAGGTTTATAAGACTATTATATTTTTGGACGGTAGCTTCAAATTTATAGCAAATGTAGAGGGTCATGTGACCTGCTCTGCAGTCTGTCATACGATAAACCTGGGGGGGGGGGGGGGTTAATTGTTTTGGAATAAAGGAAGGCTTAGATTATTTTACTGAGAAGGAAGTGTAAGAAAGTTACACTTAGAGACAAGGACTCTTTGAGTGCACCAGAAGTAGACCTTGAGCCCCCTAATAATCCAGAAAGGTGTTCTCGGTAGTGGGTAGTAACAATGTGTGCTGGAGACTGTCCATTTACTTCTAATATGAAAGGGAATTGGGATAAAAGGTAATTCATTATCATTTCTACCTACATTCAGGGCTAATTGTTTTATGTTGCCGAGGGTATGAGGGTAGGGGAGGTCATTTTTGAGGTCAGTTCACAAGTTTCCCTCAGGTATCATGAATATAAAAAAAGACAGTAGTTTGGTGTGGTCTACAGTCATCTGAAGACAGGAAACAAGAGATAAGGGGCTACCAGTCCTGCACAAATGAAAATTCTGACTACATTGCTCACCATGTATAATACAAGTGGGAACTCACGTTCAGATTGAGGTGACTAAAGGTTTAAAGGAGATTGGAACATTTCCACAACTTGGGCTAGTGGGAAGGAATATTCAGTATTGCCCTCATCATGAAACTCAGTTTGGGATCAGAAGTTACCAGGCTAGGAAAGTAAAAAGGAAGCAAGCCATCAGGAGCTGAGAATAATTTCAGACTGGTTCTGGGAGGATGAAGTGTCCACTTAAGGGAAAGTGTAACAATTAACTGCAGTGGGTGATTTTTAAATCTAAAATTTAAATGGGGAATCTTTTTTTCAGGATAAAGAATAAGTTGCCTACAAAAAGAAAATAGTGTTTGGTCAATAGTATTTTTTAAATAGTTTGTTGCAGTAAAAGTTTAAAATGTAAAATCTTGACGTGTTAGATTTCTCTCCAAAGGTCATCAGTCTCTATGGAAATCATATCACTACATGGACTTACGGCTTATGTGTATGCACACTAACTCCTGACTGCTTGGATGAAGTTCTTCAGCTGCTGCAATTCACTTTCCCCGCAAGAAGCACACCCTCGCTGTGGGTTTCCTGACAGCATTGGGTGGCTTCAGGGAGAAATCCCACTGGCAAGCGGAGAGAATAGAGAATCGAGCAAACGGTGTGCCGCCGACAAACATGCGGCTGGGGAACCTGAAAATCCAGCCCCTTATCTCGTTCATTCTACTTTTGAACATCTGGCATCCTTTCTTGAAAATCCATCAGCTAAAATTCTTTGCCTTTCAAGCGTCTCATGGTGGCACAGTGGCTAGCACTGCTGCCTCACATTGCTAGAGACCTGGGTTCAATTCCAGCCTTGGGTGACTGTGCGGAGTTTGCACTTTCTCCTGTTATTTGCAATCGCTTCGTCCGGATGCTCCAGTTTACTCCCACCATCCAAAAATGTGCAGGTTAGGTGGATTCACCATGCTAAATTATCCCTTATTGTCCAAAGTTTTGGAGGTTAGGTGGGTTTGGGAGTGGTTCTAGGCAGGGTGTTCTTTCAAAGGGTCGGTGTAGACTCGATGGGCCAAATGGCCTTATTCTGCACGATAAGAATTCTAAAATGCATCTTTTTTCCCCAAAGTATGGTCAATTTCAGCTACTAATTTCTCCCAATTGGTTTTCATGTGTGAAAATGTTTTATTTTATCCGAGAGTTGGCAGCGTGGTTTTTTGCCACTGCATGAATGCCCTCCATGCCTAGCTATAAACTCACTATAGTGCTGCAGTGGAACAGCCACTACAGCTGGGCAAGAGGTGGTCGGATATTCAAGCGGCAGATTGATTCTAAATGGCCAAAGGAGCTGCAACTTTATAGGTCACATCATGCATTAATAGAGAGAAAGAAGAGGCCTCCCGGCTCTCTGTCTCTATTGATGAACATCTGGGCCACTTCTGTAACTACAGAGACTTACTGCTCTCACCCTCATACTGCTTCATCAAGCAGTGGTAACTGAAGGGACTGAAGGGAAATGAGCTAGAGACCCAGGGCCTTCACCCTGGGATATGTTCCCCCCTGAAGACAACTTCATGCAGTGAGTGGGACATATGGGACCAATGACAGTTCCAGCATACTGGGAAGATGGAAGCTGGTTTCAGGTCAGTGAGGCAGCAGTCAGCCTCTCTACCTTATTTTGCTTCATTCTCAACCATTATGCCATTAATTTTGGGAAGACCTGTGAAGGTGAATCCCAGTCCCTTGTTTCAAATGCTCTTTTAATTACTTTTTTATTGGAGGGAATTCTCATTTTATGTGTGAATTTCGCTGTTAAATTTAAATAGTTTGATAGTTCAAATCTCTTTAATGTCATAAAAATGGCTTAATTATCAGTAAGCTATATTGACAGCCTTAATTACATGTGGTATTGACTGGATTTAGCCTCATACTGCATTGTATCAGTGAACTTCATCAGAACAAAGCTGGGAAGAAATTATTATTCATACACAATATGTGGGCAGAACTGACAAGGTAAGTATTTATTGTATGCACCTGATTGCCCTTGAGGAGGTGGTGGTGAACCGCTTCTTTAACAATTGCGCGGCCATTTAAGAGGGCAGTGGAAATCCAAACACATTGATGTGCACAGTTATAAACAACTATGAAACAGAACACTCGGACCGGGGACTTCAACAAGGCCACCCTCAATAGTGTACTGCCAAAATTCCACCAGCACATCTCCTGTACCACCAGAGGTGACAACACTCTTGACCACTGCTACCGAAAAATCAATGGCGCCTACCGTTCCATCCCCCGACCGCACTTTGCGAAACAGGCCGTAAGACAGTGCTCCTTCTCCCAGCATACAAGCAGAAGCTCAAGCGGGAGAATCCAGCGAAGAAGGTTGTGCGGTGCTTGTCCGAGGAAACAGAAGAGCTCCTACATGACTGCTTGGAGACAGTGGACAGGTCCATATTTAAGAACTCAGCGACCAACTTAAATGAGTATGCCACCACCGTCACAGACTTCATCAGCAAATGTGTGGATGATTGCGTGCCAAAGAAAGAAGTACATAATTCCCCAACTGGACACCATGGCTCAATCGCGAGACTGATTCCCAACTGAATGACAGGTCTGAGGTGTTCAAGTCAGGTGACCCTGACCTGTACAAGAAATCCAGGTACGACCTTCGCAAAACCATCCGAGATGCCAAGAGAGAATATCAGACCAAGCTAGAGTTACAGATTAGTGTCACAGACTCTTGACGGTCGTGGCAAGGCCTAAACAACATAATGGGCTTCAAAACGAAGCCGAGAAGTATCTCCAGAAGCAGCGCACCCCTCCCTGATGAACTCAATGCATTCTATGCTCGGTTCGAGCAGGAAACCAACAATCTGCTGTCGAGTGCCCCAGCAGCCCATAACTCACCCATACCTACCATCACAGCTTCCAAAGTCAGATTGGCTTTCCTGAAAGTGAACCCTCGGAAGGTGACGGGTCTGGATGGAATCCTTAGTTGTGCACAAAAAGCCTGTGCGGACCAGCTGGCAGATGTGCTCGCGGACATCTTTAACCTGTCCCTACTCCGCTCCGAGGTCCCCACCTGCTTCAAGATGACCACCATTATACCGGTGCCAAAGAAAAACCAGGCAACATGCCTCAATGACTACCGTCCGGTGGCCCTGACTTCAGTCGTAATGAAGTGCTTCGAGAGGTTGGTCATGGAGCGCATGACTCCATACTCCCTTGATCCATTGCAATTTGCATACCGCCGCAACCGGTCTACAGCAGACTCCATCTCCCTAGCCCTACACTCATCCCTAGAGCATCTTGACATGAAGGACTCCTGCATCAGTCTCCTATTTATTGACTACAGCTCCACCTTCAACACCATAATCTGAGCCAAGCTCATATCAAAGCTCCAAAACCAAGGGCTTGGCTCCTCACTCTGCAACTGGATCCTCGACTTTCTAAGACCACAATCAGTAAGAATAAACAACTCCAGAATAGTATTCAATACCGGGGCCGCGCAAGGCTGCGTACTTAGCCCCGTACTATACTCCCTGTCCACACATGACTGCGTGGCAAAATTTGGTTCCAACTCTATCTACAAGTTTGCTGATGATACGACCATAGTGGGCCGGATCTCGAATAATGACGAGTCAGAATACAGGAGGGAGATTGAGAACCTAGTGGAGTGGTGCAGCGACAACAGTCTATCCCTCAATGCCAGCAAAACTAAAGAGCTGGGCATTGACTTCAGAACTGTACTTCAAAGTACTGTACACACCCCTGTCAGCATCAATGGGGCCGACGTGAAGATGGTTAGCAATTTCAAATTCCTAGGGATTCACATCTCCAAAAATCTGTCCTGGTCCACCCACGTAGATGCTACCACCAAGAAAGCAAAACAGTGCCTATGCTTCCTCAGGAAACTAAGGAAATTCGGCATGTCCACATTAACTCTTACCAACTTTTACAGATGCACCATAGAAAGCATCCTATCTGGCTGCATCACAGCCTGGTATGGCAACTGCTCGGCCCAAGACCGCAAGAAACTTCAGAGAGTTGTGAACACAGCCCAGTCCATCACACAAACCTGCCTCCCATCCATTGACTCCATCTACACCTGGGGAAAGTGGCAGCATAATCAAAGACCCCTCCCACCCGGCCCACTCACTCTTCCAACTTCTCCCATCGGGCAGGAGATACAAAAGTCTGAGAACATGCACGAACTGACTCAAAAACAGCTTCTTCACCACTGTTACCAGACTCCTAAACGACCCACTTATAGACTGACCTGATTAATACTACACCCCGGTATGCTTCACCAATGTTATCTAGTTACATTGTGTACCTTGTGTTGCCCTATTATGTATTTTCTTTTATTTCCTTTTCTTTTCATGTACTTAATGATCTGTTGAGCTGCTCACAGAAAAAATACTTTTCACTGTACCTTGGTACAAATGAAAATAAACAAATCCAATCCAATGTTGGTCCAAAATCACATTTAACCTGTCTGGATATGAATAGCAGACCTCCTTCCCAAATAGGCTATTTGAACCAAATGGTAATGATCCAGGAGTTTAATGGAGACCATTACTGCCCCTAGCTTTTTAATCAGATTTTATTCAATTAATTAAATTCCCTTAGCTGTGATGGAAAGATTTGAACTTGTGTCTAGAGCTCTCCATTATTAATTTAGTTACAAAATCATCATGCCCCATAGTATAGCGTGTCCAAGTTATAATAACCTGATGCCTCATCACAGATTTCAATGTGAATCGTTTTGCTCTTTATTTCTAATCTTTTTATTAGAGGCTTTTCGATCCAGCTAATGTTGTCCTAAGATTGCTTCTTATCAATTTGTTTGTTAGCAATGATAAGTATCAGAGGGGATGGTGGTGCGGTGGCAATGTCCCTGGGCTGGTGATCTCAAGGCCCAGGCTAATTCTTTGGGGGCCTGGGTTCAAATCCCACCATGGCAGATGGTGAAATTTATATTGAATTTAAAAAATCTTTAATTATAAGTCTAATCATGAAACCAATTGTTAATTTTGGTAATAGTCCATCTGGTTCACTAATGTCTTTTTGGGAAGGAAATCTGCCATCCTTACCTCGCCTGCCCTATATGTGACTCCAGACCCACAGTAATGTGACTGTGACTTACTCTTGAATGCCCACCGAACAAAGACAATTAGGGATGCCCACATCCCATGAAGGAATTTTAAAAATGTAAACCGTAGAATTATCTCTTGTTGTCTCTCCAGTGTTTATGTCAAGGTTTGTCAAGAAAAAAAGTGATCTTCGAAAGTTAAGTTTGTGCAGTCGTAAAATTTTAAATGTTTTTTTTTCAAAAACCTTTTCAAATAAAGTTTTTTGCTGGAATTATGTTTGGAATTGTCCAGTTGCTAATTATTGGTTGCAATGTCATCTAGAGGCAGCAAGGTGGTACTGTTTCGGACATCTGCAAGATTAAATTGCATGTTTGACCATTTGCCTTTATGGATTTGAAATCAAAACACAGGGAGAGTAACTATACTATTATTTTTTTTTAAATGTTACTTTAATGCTAGAATGCGATGTTGTAATATAATGTAAACAATAGCGAAATTTTTACTGTCTATTATTACCACAAGACACAAAATAAAGCACAACTTTAACTTATTTAGCTTTTTTAAAGGTAATTTTCTCTTTCTTCAGTTCCTTCCTGTGTCACACACCATTCTTCAGTAAGCAGAGTAACAAGCACAATATTCCATATCTTCCACTGACATCAACTTGGATCAGTTGCTAGCATTCTAGCCTCTGAGTCAGAAGCTTGATTGTTCAAGCCCCACTTAGTCATGAGCACGCTATCTAATGGCCAACACTTCAGCCAAGTGCCCAGGGAGTACAGTATTGCTCAAGATGCTGTCTTACAGATGAAAAGTTAATTGAGATTTAGTGCCTGCTTGGGTGAATGTGAAAGATTTTATAGCAATGAGTTCTCCTGACGCCTTGGCCAAGGTTCTTCACTCAACCATTTCCACTGAAAACAGATTATCCGGTCATTCATTCATTTGCTGTTTGGAAGATGTGCTGTGTGAAAACTGGCACTTCTTTAAAATTGTTTATTGGTTGTGATGTTAAGACATGGTAGGGATCCATTGGTTCGTGTATGATAAGGCAAGTGTTGCAAACGTCTCTAGTTTTTGATCTAGTGCTTGATCTTTTAAATGGAGCATATTAAAACTGTTAGGAAACCAAGCCATGGGCATTATGGTGGCACAGTGGTTAGAACTGCTATCTCACAGTGCCAGGAACCCAAGTTCAATTCCAGCCTTGGGTGACTGTCTGTCTGGAGTTTGCACATTTGAACCGTGCCTGCGTGGATTTCCTCAGGGTGCTCTGGTTTCCTCCAACAGTCCAATAATGTGCAGATTAGGTGGATTAGCGATGCTAAATTGTCCTTTAGTGTCGAGGGAGGTGTAAATTTGGTTAAGGAGTTATTGGAATAGGGTAGGGAAGTGGGTTTGGGTGGGTTAACTTTTCACAGGGTCAGTGCAGTATCAGTGAGCCTAATGGCCTCCTTCTACATTGTGGGGATTTTATGATTCAACGGTAGTTTTAAGGGATTTATAATTGTACTGGTGAACATTAGAAATAATGTAGAGCTTTAGTGGGGTTTAATTTAATGTTTCTGTGCATGAAAGGGTAAAACCTATAGTTAGAAATGTGTTTGTATATGTATGGGTTGGTTAAGTTCGAGCTTGGATTGTATTGCGCTTAGAGGGCGATAGCGTGAAGAATAAATATCGTGGCGTATCAACCTGAGGCCCTTGTAAAGTAAAAACATTCTTTGTTCTGTAGTTTTAGCTAAAAGTCAGTTGGAGCTGGTGACAGGCAACTAGAGAGATAACATCTCTCTTCACGGAACCATAGAATCCCTGCAGTGTCAAGAAAGCTTTTCAGCCCATCATGTCTGCACTGACATTTGGAAAGAACACCCAATCTAGGCCCATTCCCCCACCTATTTCCATAACCCTACAAAACCTGCATACCTTTGGAAACTAAGGGTGAATTTAAGCATGGCCAATCCGCCTAACCTGCATATCTTTGATCTGTGGGAGGAAAGCAGAGAATCCAGAAGAAACCCACGCAGACAAAGGGAGAATGTAAAAACTCCACACAGAGAGTCACCCAAGGCACAATTGAATGCAGGTCCCTGGCCTGTGAGGCAGCACTGATAACCACTGTGCCACCATGCCATCCCCTCAGCTTTTTCAGAAGAAAAGCCATACAATGGATATTTAAGAAAGTCAGTGGCACAGAAGTCTAAAGAACAGCCATTTAAGGAAACTAGAGAAATGAAAAAGCGTTTCCAGAAGGTCTGAATTTAAAGGGACAAAGAGAAACTGTGAGCAGAACAAGGTTTTGTTCATTTCAAGTCACAGATCTGAGAAGGAAGTTTGGCATGTCTTACTACTGTCTTTGAACAAATTTTCAAGTAATCGAGGAGAAAGTATTGGCTGGATAGCAGAATTTGTGTAACAACAGAAGACAGTCAAGGCAAATATATTCTAAAGGAGTTGATACTAAGTCCTGGAATGTATTTGTTGTTAAAAGTGGAGTGGAAACTTTGTTTAAAACTGTCATTTGGAAACTCTGGACTGGATTCCAGAATGCAAACCTGCTAAATGAAAGTATCACTGTGAGACAAGGGCCGGGATTCTCCCCTACCCGGCGGGGCGGGGGGGGTCCCGGCGTAGTGGAGTGGCTCCAACCACTCCGGTGTTGGGCCTCCCCAAAGGTGCGCAATTCTCCGCACCTTTAGGGGCTAGGCCCACGCCGGAGTGTTTTCCGCCACGCCGACTGGCGGCAAAATCGGCGCCAACGGCCTTTGCCGCCCACCGCCCGGTGTCGGGGCTGGCTGAAGGGCCTTTGCCTGTTTGCGCATGCGCCGCTGCGTCAGCGGCCGCTGACGTCACCACCGGCGCATGCGCGGTAGGGGGGTCTCTCCCACCTCCGCCATGGTGGAGGCCGTGGCGGTGGCGGAAGAAAAAGAATGCCCCATGGCACTAGCCCGCCTGCCAATCGGTGGGCTCCTATCGCGGGCCAGGCCACCGTGGGGGCACCCCCTGGGGTGCGATCGCCCCGCGCCCTCCCCAGGACCCCGGGGGCCTGCTTGCGCCGCCAATCCCACCGCCACCAGAGGTGGTTTAACCCACATCGGCGGGATTGGCCTGTCAGCGGCGGGACTTCGGCCCATCGCGGGCCGGAGAATCGCCGTGGGGGGCACGCCAATCGGCGCAGAGGGCACACCGATCAGCGGGGCGTGATTACCGCTCCCGCCGATTCTCGGGTGGCGGAGAATTCTGGCCACGGCGGGGGCGGGATTTACGCCGGCCCCAGGCGATTCTATGACCCTGCGGGGGGTCGGAGAATTCCGCCCAAGGTTTTAAAGCATGTTTTGGGAGTGGAATTTGGAAACTCTCATCTGACAATCATCTGGGGGGGTAATCTGAGGAGAAATTCGCAGTTACTAACTTTGTGTGCGAATGAGACCATTGTAGCTTAAAATGTATTTTGTCATCCGTGTTAATCTTAAAACCTGTGTGTGTTGGTTGAGCTAAAGGGGAGTAAAGGAGCATTGTATGATAATCCAAATTTTCATATTTCTTAGCGTTAAAACAAATTAGTTTTTCTGGTCTCTGTTCCTCTATGTTTGATTTTTTAAAAAGTAAAAATTACGGACTTTGAACTAGGGTCCCAATCTGGGACCTTCCTGTCCACTTGTATCATCAACTGGGATTTTAACAAAATCATCTGCACTTCAGATCCAAACTTACTTCACCAATATTTTGCAAGTTTCATTCCTTACAGTCTGACGGAGGGAAGTATGACTAAGACGAAGCATGAACTTATTGTTTTTAAATTCCAAGGCTGATATGTTTTTCAGGATGAAAAAGGAGTGATGTTATTCAAATAAGAATCTGAATATCTCAGAGGAAGGAACTGATCTATTTCAAACTTCTGATTAAGAATATCACTGCAATGATTTCCCAAAAAACACTTAAAATTAATCGTACAGCGTTTCTGAAGCGCTTTGGGACATTTTATTATGTTCAAAGTGTGTTAAGATCGCAATTGGCATTATAACTGGACACCTTAGAGGTACCCCTCTCTAAGTCCAATAGGATTGTATGCGGGGCAGCCTGGTGACACAGTGGGTCAGCCCTGCTGTCTCTCGGCGCCAAGGTCCCAGGTTCGATCTCAGCTCTGGGCCACTGTCCATGTGGACTTTGCACATTCTCCCGGTGTTTGCGTGGGTTTCGCCCCCAAAACCCAAAGATGTGCAGGGTAGATGGATTGGACACGCTAAATTTCCCATAATTTGGAAAAAACAAATTGGGTACATTAAATTTATTTTAAAAAAGAAATGTAACCAACCCCCACACATATAAACACCTTTGTCCAGCATGAAACTAATAATAGTTGTACTCTTCCAGGCACAGAACCATGAAATTAAGTACACTTAACACTATTCCTTATTTCTAATGTTTCCCAATACAAATATAATCCCTTAAAACTATCTTTCTTTTCCCAACAAGTGATATATAAATACAAGCTGTTGTTTTGGTTAGCTCTTGTCACTATATCTGCTGAAGGAATGAAAAGGAAGGGAGACAAATGTGTCTCTATATGGTAGGTCTGTGCTTGCTTTTTATATGCTGACTTTCTTTTGAATCTTAAAACAATGCATGATGTAATTTTCTGCTGCTTCTCAAGGCTAAAACAGGATCACATAGAGTCACAGGATAAACCCAGTAGCAAAACACAATTACGAGGCAGCATTTTCTATTCCTTTGCAGAGCACAACACTGCAACCTTACCTAGAAATGAAAGCAAGGATCAATGTTGTTAAAGGTATGGGAAATTGGGACTCACCCACGAGAGTGACCTTAGATAGAAGAGCCAAAACAATCTGGAAGTTACTGAAGACTCAAGAACAGGTAGCACTGTGTAACTCAAGGAAGTTCTTTTTTTAATAAAAGCTGGGGATGTTCAGCAAGTGGGCATGAGGACACTTGCAGTTGTGACTCATGTTAATTTTCCTTGTCCTCCCTTTATTACTGAGTGCAATCACACACAAGCAATTCTCCATTTCAGTGGGTGCAAATTCACACCACACTCTGCTGCATTGCCACTGATTTTAAAGTATAATATGAATAGAGGTCCAGTACTTCAAACTATCCTGCTCAGTCTGCACATTTTCTGCATGCACTCAAAACTACATCGCGTATGGGATTTCGTTTCTAAGTACTATATATTGAAAAGAAAATCTGTTTCATTTTAAGTAAGTGTGAAATAATTGCAAGGATTTACTTGCATCAGTAACTTCTGAAATGCATAAGTACTCTCTTTGCTGGTTGGCTGAACATCAGTTGCTGATGGATTTTAGAATCTATCCTCTGTGCAATTTCAGCTGGATGAAGGAAGCTGCAGGTAAGCATCACTCATTAGAAGCATGTCTGATTTAATTACACCTTAATTAATGCTCAGAAACAAGCTGCAAGATAGTTTCGATCAGCAAACTCATTCGCTGAAAACATTTATCAATCCACAGATCTTTATCATCAGTGGAAATGACAGTAAATCAAATTAGTGAGCCTTTCCAATCCATGAAAAAAAATGATTAGAACATCCTTTCTACCTTATCCTAACAAAATCTAATTGTGTGTGAATAACAGGTTCAGAAATGTGATTAATAGAACTATGCAAAAACAGAAGCATTTAAGATTGCTTTCCCATCTATCCATCTGCAATGCTGTTATGTCACTTTTATGAATGTTTTGTTAATGAGTTATAATTGAAAGCAAAAACATTTATGTCAAACACATTTCTGACAGTTAATGGGAGCATTGTTATGTGACATTTGAAAATAATCAAATTGAATCTGTGCAGTAGAATTTTCCTATTATTTGAAAAATTCTGTGACCTTATAAACCCTTGGAGTAAATCGACATTGTGCACCTTACATCGAGACTGTATTGTTCTGATATGCGATTAATTTGACAAATTGAATGAAATGTATCCTTGAGCCAACAAACCCAAAATGATTTTAACTTAAGGCTTTCTTATAAAAACTGAAATTACTGATCAAATTGTTATTACTTTCCTGAAAAAAAGAAAGCGAGAACAATTATTGGCATGAAATTTTAATGAGGCATAGTATTTTTCACATTTATTATGACGATTAAACTTGATATTACAATTAAATTAAATGAAAATTGATTTTAGCAGCAATTATTAGTTCCTCTTCATATACCTGTGTGACGTCCCTCATGGTTAGCCAGTAAGAGAGAACGCAAAGCTCTTACCACCAGCAATCTTCAGAATGACTCACGTGACACACTTTACCTACCTAGGCAGGAAGTCTTACCATGGCACCATAAAAGCTCTACAGTGGCGAAGAGGCCATTTGGCCCATGGTGTCTGCACCAAACCTCTGAAAGAGCATCCGACCTGACTCCCCCGCCCTATTCGCATAACATTGTAAACCACACCTAATCTGCACATCCCAGGGCACTAAAGGGCAATTTTTAAAAATCATGGCCGGTCCACCTAACCTGCACATCTTTGGAGGAAACTGGAGCACCTGGAAGAAACCCATGCAGACATGGGGAGAAAGTGCAAACTCCACACAGACACCATGGTCGGAATTGAACACGAGTTCCTGAAGCTGTGAGGTAGCTAATCACTCTGCCACCATGGCACGATAGGAGCCTCCCTACTGCTGAACTTAGAAGCTCTGGGTTCAAGTCCAATGCCAGGACTTGTTGGCCACGGAAGGAGTGATCTGCCATCTGTCTCCACATTTACCCTTGATTCCAGATTGAGGTATTTATGATGGGTCTGGAGAACAATGGGCAGCTGCCTTGACTTGTTCCTCTATCGGGCTGGCAGAAGAGACCCTCGAGATGTCTGATATGGTGGTGGGTTGGCACTTGAGGCAGTGTGGAGATATCTCCCGATGGCAACTGAGGAGCACCCTGCATCCAGCTCCCAAGAGGTAAGGAAAGGTAAAGCTGCCATAGTCCCAGATGGCCATAGGCTGCCTTCCCCTTTGAAGGGGAGCGCTAACTGGTGGTGATTTAACCTGAGGATCACCACACCTCAGGCGAGAAGAAAGGATGAGAAAGCAGGCACTCATGAATAACCTCAGCCTGTACGGAAAGTGAACCATATCTATTCTGCATCACAAAGTAGCTGGCAAGCCCACTGAGCTAAAGCGGCTCCCAGTAGATAATGGAAGCTTGACTGTGGCATTACTGCTCACCTTTATTCCAATCTCAGGGCTGGTGTCTAAAGGAGAGTGGGAGGAGCAGATATCAGTGGAAATAATCAAAGCCTGTGTTGAGGGCTATCAGAAGCTGTACTCTGTAGCCCAACAACGTCTAACCAGATTGATTAAGAGTAATATCCCACAGCTTGCCAGTAAGTCTTCGATGTACTCTGATGGACATCCCAGTAAATACTTGTCTAAAAAAGTCTGAATATGAAACTTCCTGTCCCAATAACTTCACAGTAGGCATAATGTTTTGAGTTGCTTGGCATTTCATAGGTAAAATTGGGTACTGTTGATGATTTTCTAGGTACAAGGTACATTGATTATTAATAGAAATTTTGGCGCAGATCCTATTTTACGCATTATGTTTACCAAGAGAAGGCCATCCAGTTTAATCTCTCCTTGCCGCACATTTTCATCGTCCATTTGGCCTCCTGCAAGCAATCCCTTTCACTTTCCAAAGAAAATCACAGATGGAATTACTCATCAACTAAATTTTAAAGAAGCATATATTTGCTTTCAGTGAGTGTTCACAACATGAACATATCAAGGTGCCTAAATGTTACAGTGGAAAACTGCACACATGGCTCCAAACATCAGTGAGGCAAGGGTCACTTTCTCAAAGGAAGGTGTTCATTCTTTGCATCCAAATATTGGTGTGTAGGCAAAGCCACATTTATCACCCACCCCTCGTGTTCTGTTCCCTTCTTCAACTTCAGCAGTCATTGTGGTTTTAGTGAAAGGGAGGAAACTCCACCATCTGCAATGATAAACGTTCATGTCAGGATGTTGTGGGACTCGAGGTGGTACTTGAAAACGATGATGCTCAGATGATCCCACCTACCTGAGCTCCAATCCCTTCAGTCCAAGAAATGCAGACTTGAAAGGATATTGCAGATAACTGATTGTGCTATGCACTGCCAGATCTGACTGGGTGGCGTGAAAACTATTGGTCCTGCTCCAGTCTGCTAACACTGCTCATTGTTCCAGGATCATCCTGGAATACAAAGATAACCCCAGCTTCTTTTCTCTGCTTCAAATTGTCATGTTAAAGCTCTCTCCCCACCTCTTCCACCCTCGCATGCAAAGAGCTCAAAGAATTCCTACAGTGCATAAGGAGGTAATTTGGCATCAGAAAACCCTGAAAGGCCCACTCCCCCACCCTATCCCCGTAACCACACAACCCCACCTAACCTACACATCTTTGGACACTAAGGGGCCATTTAGCATGGCCAATCCACCTAACCTGCACATCTTTGAACTGTGGGAGGGAACTGTAGCATCCAGAGGAAACCCATACTGACATGGGGAGAAAGTGCAAACTCCACACAGCCAGTCACCCGAGGCCAGAATTGAAGCTGAGTCTATGGCACTGTGAAGCAGTAGTGCTAATCATTGTGCCACCGTGCAGACCCCCCCCCCCATGAACCTCTTTGTCACCAAGGTTGAAAGAATGTGACTGGTTTTCCCTGCAATTCCCCGAGCCCACCTAACATAAATTCCTTTAATGCTCACACCTTCCCGAACATGAACTCAGATCTTTCACTAGTTCCTCTCCTATCTCACTTCATGCCTTGTCTCATCCCCTTCCCCCCATTATAACCAATATTGTAAATGGTACTTTGTCTTTAGGTCATTCCTCGCTCTCTCCTTTACATCTGCCATCACCTCCTCACAAATAATAACCCTTGACCCAACCATCCTCGCAATCTACCTTCCCATCTCCACCTCCTTTTCTCTCCAAAGTCCTTGGACATGTTATTGTTTCCCAAATAAGTCTGCATCTTTCCCAGAGGTTGAAGTTTGAATGCCTCCAATCAGGCTTCTGCTTCTGCCACATATTTGAAACAGCTTTTATCATTCCAAAAGATCATGCCTGATCTGATTGTAACTTCAACTCCACATTCCCGCCTACCTCCGATAACCTTTCATTCCCTTGTTAATCAAGAATTAGTCTACCTCTGCCTTAAAGATATTCAAAGACTCTGCTTCCACCACCTTATGAGGAAACGAGTTCCAGCGGCTCAGGACACCCTGAAAGAATTCTCCTCATCACTGTCTCAAATGGCTGACACCTTAAATTTAAACAGTGACCCTCGCTCCCTCCAATTCTAGTTTCTCCCAGGAGAGGAAATATACTTTCCACATGCACTATGTCAATACTCCATAGGGTCACATATGTTTCAACCAAGTCACCTCTTACTCTTCTAAACTTCAGCAGATACAAGCTTAGCCTGCCCAACCTTTCCTCATAAGATAACTCACCCATGATAGATATTAGTCCAGTAAACCTTCTCTGAACCGCTTGTTCCTTAAATCCTTCTTTAATTTTGGAGATAAATGCAATACTCAGTACTCCAGATGTGTTCTCACCAACACCCTGTATAACTGAAGCGTAACCTACCTACTTTTGTATTCAATTTCTCTCTGGCAGCGCATCCCCATCCATGGATTCCAAGCTGCGTGGACTGGTTTCAATTGGGAATTCCCATTGAAAGCAGCAGGAGCAGAGAATCCCACCGCCACCGAATGGAGCGCCTTCTCCCACCGCTGAGAAACATGCAGCTGGGAGGCTGGAGAATCCCGCCCAACGTTCTCTTAGCATTCCTAATTACTTGCTATACTTTGCATACTAATCTTTTGCAATTCATGCATTGCCTCTGCATTTCCGAGCTCCGTGACTCTAACAATTTAGATAATATGCCTCTATTCTCCCTGCCAAAATGGACAATTTCACCTCTCTCCACTTTATACTCCATTTGCCAGATATTTCCCACTCACTTAATCTATTTGAAAAAAAATGAAATGAAATGAAAATGAAATGAAAATCGCTTATTGTCACGAGTAGGCTTCAATTAAGTTACTGTGAAAAGCCCCTAGTCGCCACATTCCGGCGCCTGTCCGGGGAGGCTGGTACGGGAATGGGAGGCTGGAGAATATTTACTTCACTCCTTAGTCTTCCTCTGTTTTCGGGGGACTGGGGAACAATACTGCCCACAGTGTGGTGTACAGAGACACATGGCCTGAGACTAGAATCAGTTGTGGACTAGACAGAGACCTTTGTAGAATTAAAGTGTGGAGTTAGCCCATTGCTCCCCCTAAATATGTACAGTTATGTGTTATCAATAAACAGTTAATGCACAACCATACAAAACCAACAATCACTTTGTGAGTCTGACTGAACATACAGCATACAACAGGCACCAAACCGGCAAGCTGTAGCTGAGTGCCTGTGTCGTGTCAGCAGCTCACTTCAATGAGTTCTGAACCGCCAGGTCGTAGTGCTGGGCGGGTACCGTGGCAATCAATGTGGCAAAGCGATTTTGATCCAACCAATAAATCTCTCCATATCTTCCTGTCTATATTCCACTGGGAAAATATCTTCCTGTCCTCTTAGAAAGTATAACATGCTTTTCCATCAGTGTCGGTGTTAGCATAGTTCTACTTTACCTGGTCTTCATTGATAAATGCAAATGTTAACCAGCTGTTGGCTATCAAATGCAATTCCTTTGCTTGTGGGAGTAAAACATCACAAATGGCACAATGCTTCTTCTTTCACTAGTGCACAATACACTTGTGCACACATTGTCAGAACTGATAAAGTCCTTATTCAATCACACATCCGTATGAAGACTAGCTGTTCCCAAAGCAATTTCTCACTTGCTTGATATAGGTCAACACATCAGGATTTCCTCTTAAAATTGTGCATTTGTAATCTGGTGACTCTTGAAAAGGACATTATCTCAAGGACTTTGTAGACATCATTCTGAATAGAAGTTGGCACTTGCTGAGTTAATTTTAAACATACAATTTTAACTCCATTCATGGATTAACTAAATAATGGAGCATTTATTTATTTAATACACTACCTGTATTTTCTTGCAGTTAGAAGAACTCAATGCTGAACTGTTTTTGTCTGTCTGGTCTTTAATACTGCTTTCGGAATAATGTTAAATAACCCTCGTCTTTCTTAATACTTAATAAAATACTTTATTTAATCAGGAAACATAAGGACATAACGTCTCTTTTCACAGACGGGTTCTCAATGGTGATTTAGCAACATTTTATTGGTGTGGCTTTTGTGATTTATGAATTAAGTAAAAGTAAACTGGCCCATGGTGATATCTCTAGTTTAAAATTGGTTTTACATTTATTTAATATGCAAATTGGTATATTTAATGAAGTATTCATTCAACAAATTGTATTGGGCACAAATGCTGAAGGGCAAGGGACACACAGATTACTCAATGAAATCAATCTTTATTATTGCAATGATTTGATAAGCACTGCTTGATCCCTAAAATATTTAGTTTCGCCCCAACAAATAGGATTCACTTTGGAAGCACTGTACTTTCTATTTTAATTGCATTCTTTTTTTTTCAATTTGGAGTACCCAATTCATTTTTTTTTCCAATTAAGGGCCAATTTAACATGGTCAATCCACCTAGCTTGCACATTTTTGGGTTGTGGGGGCAAACACGGGGAGAAAATGAAAACTCCACACGGACAGTGACTCAGAGCCAGGATCGAACCTGGGACCTCGGCGCCGTGAGGCCGCAGTGCTAACCCACTGTGCCACCGTGCTGCCCTTTAATTGCATTCTTAATAATATATAGCAGCTGTTGAGAAAAATCCAAGTCCAAGTAGGTTTCTTATGAATTTGCTTATTGATGACAAACTTCACCCTCTCCTCTATCAAGCAATTGCAAATAGAGAGTCTTTCTCCAGATCACCTCTGTTCCTTTCTGCCATATACCACCTTGCCCCAGAAGCAGGTAAGTAGTTTTGAGACATTGTGAGTTTAGGGAATACATCTTAACAACTCCCATCCTACATTTCAGCAATTGACATGGAGTTACATTCAATAATTTAGATTGTAGTGTGGTAGCTTAAATTGCAGCTTATCTCACAGTAGTGTAAGGTCATACACAAGAAGATTCCAAAAAGCTCTAAGCTTGAGTAAATGCTTCGAATTATATCCCAATAAATGACTAATTCATGGAGATGCACCATGTAGTATGCTTGCATGGCATATAGGTTATAGAAAACCATCCTGTAATTCAGTCATTTTCAAACCCAGGGTCGTGACATGCGGTGGGTCATGGGTGGGTGTCAGGAGGGTCGTGGAGCCATGTGTTGCGGCATTCCCGATGGCAGAAACATGTGCTCAATGACACGACTGGCTTTTAAAAATGGCGGCTGTGAGCGGCTTTCAGAATGCCGGCTGTTCCGCACATGCACTCCCCCTCAGCAATGTACAAGCCCAGAGCCCAGCGCGCTGACCCAGGAGCAGATTATATTTTTATTCGTTGGAGTCTTCCTGCCTGGAGTAGCAGCAGAGAGCAGATCATACAGCATGTGTTCTGGGTGCGCGAGAGCAATTCCTCCATTTTGTAGCTGCCAGCAGTGATGGTGTGAACTCCAGGGCCTCTGGTGAACAACCCATGATGAAGAAGCTGAAAATAGGAACAATGCATATAAAGATGATTACTTGAGGTGTGGGTTTATTAATTGTGCCACTGCAAATCAAGATTCAAAGTTCATGGGCGGAATTCTCCGCTCCCGGGAAAAGTCGGAAGGGCCGTCGTGAACTCAGCCGAGTTTCATGACAGCCTCGGAGGCCGCTCCTCGCCCCCTATTCTCCCCTCCCAGCGGGGCTAGGAGCGGCGCTCTGTAAATCTCTGCCGCGGGGGCGTCGCTCCGAGAATGACACGGCCGGCGCGCCTAATGACGTCAGCCGCGCATGCGCAGGTTGGCCGGCTCCAACCCGCGCATGCGCGGCTGATGTCACGTCGCTGACAGCTCGAAACCCGCACATGCGCGGTGGCCGTCTTTCCCCTCAGCCACCCCGCAAGACATGGCGGCTTGATCTTGCGGGGCGGCAGAGGGGAAATAGTGCGTCCGATTGAGACGCCGGCCCGACGATTGGTGGGCGCGAGGGGGGGGTTGAAATTTGTTGGGGGGCCCACCCGCGATTCTCCCACACGGCATGGGGAGCGGAGAATCGCGTCTCATGTGTGTTACATGCAGGGAAGTACTGACAAATGAAAGTTTTAAACCTTCAAAACTTCAAAGACAGTTGAAGACCTGAGTTCGAGGACAAACATCTTTATTTGTTTCAGTGGATGCAGTGAGATCTTAAATCATCAGCTGAAGTCATTATCAGAAATGTAACATTAAATAACAAAGCAAGTGAGGTCCAAGCAGGCTCACCTGTCACTTTAAAGGTAAGTGAAAGGGTGGGCCGTGCAGTTCGGGTGGCATAGGTGGCAAAGGTCGGCCGGATTGGGTCACAAAGGTCGGTCGGCGTGTGTCCCGAAGGATGACCGGTTGGTAAAAATGGGTCCAGGGCAAAAATGTTTGAAAAACATTGGTGTAACTTGTTTCAGATTTTGATATCCTTTGAATCCTATAAGCCACGTTCCCTTTGCGAATGTCCCCCAAGCTCTCAGCTTTGCAGGTGGAATCTCAAATGAAATCGGTTTCAAGTACTAAAAATTGGAAGAAAATGGCCACATGATTGCAGCCAGTGGAGCCACTTGCATTGTGCTGCATGTTTATACTCTAGCTGCGTAATTTTAGGAATTGATAGACTTATATTCTGATCACGTCAATTTAATTCTAACCAAAGACTTAAAATCGCAAAAGGGTATCAATAATGTATTTGTTTGAAGTGATGGGATGTATTTCAACATTTGCATCAAAATGCATTAATTTTTTCACCAAATCAAAAACTCGGGTTCTTTAGAGAAGAACTTTATTGTCGTCATAAAATGGATTTAAACTATTATTTGAGGAAAAAATTTAAATCATTTGTAATGCATTGGAAAAAAATGTTTTATTACCTTGGGGGCAGAAGCAATTTATCTTTCATTATATTGTTTTCTGTGCCACTGAGTTTCTTTAAGCAGTGCTGAATTGTGTTCAGTTGGGTATGTGATCTGTCACAGGTCCCCTACTGTGTATAAACTCTCTTGACTTCATAGCATCGGCAGTCAGACATAACTCTGTTCCACTAAATGCTTGCAACAAGTCGGCATCTTTTGGAAATTATCCTTTTCTTAGTCTGCTTCCTGACTATTTTCTGTCAATGGAATTCAAATATTGTGAGCGCAAGCGATTTGCTTTTTTATTTCTTCGGTACATTACCTGGGTAGGAGGGAAAACATTTTATTTTCTTCCAACTATCGCAGGCACTGCCTCAAAGCCTTTAAAGTAGTTTCAGATTTCATGCATGAAATATCTCTGTGTGACTGATGACAGCTACAAAACCTTCTCTTCATCAAAAGGTTGGAATAATTTGCAAACTGCAGTCGTGTTGGGAAATTGCTAATGATCCATGAAAATACAACGACAAACTTTTTTATTTTTTTCTGCCCAGGGATTCATAATCAGACGCAGAGACAGCGAGCCGATTAATGGCCAAATAAACAGGACCTCAAGTTTTTTTTAATATGTTTCCAATTAAGGGGGAAGTTAGCATATCCATTCCACCTACCCTGCACATCTTTTGGTTGTGGGGTGAGACCCACGCAGACATGGGGAAAATGTGTAAAGTCCACATTGACAGTGACCCAGGGTCGGGATCAAACCCGGGTCCTTGGCGCTGTGAGGCAGCAGTGCTAACCACCACGCCACTGTGCCACCCAACAGGACCTTCAGTTGCACGAGCTAGATGAAAAGATTTTGAAAAGCAGAAGCGCGCTTTGAAAATTTGCACACATTAAAGATGATGGGGTAAAGAGGATGTTATTATTCAATTCGGAAATTGGTGTTCAGGCGAAAGAACATTTTGTTATAGATTAATAGTCAAGGAAAATGATTTGTGAAAGAAAATGTACTGGTAGCAGGCTCCCCCAAGGCATTTAGGGTTGAAGGGTAAATATAGATAAAAGAGCATAAACTAAGTTATCCTTGTTAAGAGCCTGTTAATGCATCACGTGGTGTCATTGAAAAGAAAAACAGTTTGCAAGCTTTGCTGGTCCATCAAATCACAATGTTGATTAGCTATCCTTCCAGAACGTGTATGAAAATAAGACACTGTGGCTAAGGATGTGCAGCACTTTCCTTTCAATGACAGCTGCCGCTGGCAGCTTTTGGCTGTTTCCTATTAATAGTCTTCATCTCCCCACTGCTGGCAGTCTGAAATTCATTCCGCTATCACAATCTCCCGCCCCACGTCGCCACCACTGTACAACTCATGCCAACATGCCAACTCATTACCAGTGCAGTAGATAACGGGGAGCCGATGGATGTGGTATATCTGGATTTCCAGAAAGCCTTTGACAAGGTGCCACACAAAAGGTTGCTGCATAAGATAAAGATGCATGGCATTAAGGGTAAAGTAGTAGCATGGATAGAGGATTGGTTAATTAATAGAAAGCAAAGAGTTGGGATAAATGGGTGTTTCTCTGGTTGGCAATCAGTAGCTAGTGGTGTCCCTCAGGGATCCGTGTTGGGCCCACAATTGTTCACAATTTACATTGATGATTTGGAGTTGGGGACCAAGGGCAATGTGTCCAAGTTTGCAGATGACACTAAGATGAGTGGTAAAGCGAAAAGTGCAGAGGATACTGGAAGTCTGCAGAGGGATTTGGATAGGTTAAGTGAATGGGCTCGGGTCTGGCAGATGGAATACAATGTTGACAAATGTGAGGTTATCCATTTTGGTAGGAATAACAGCAAACGGGATTATTATTTAAACGATAAAATATTAAAGCATGCCGCTGTTCAGAGAGACTTGGGTGTGCTAGTGCATGAGTCACAGAAGGTTGGTTTACAAGTGCAACAGGTGATTAAGAAGGCAAATGGAATTTTGTCCTTCATTGCTAGAGGGATGGAGTTTAAGACTAGGGAGGTTATGTTGCAATTGTATAAGGTGTTAGTGCGGCCACACCTGGAGTATTGTGTTCAGTTTTGGTCTCCTTACTTGAGAAAGGACGTACTGGCGCTGGAGGGTGTGCAGAGGAGATTCACTAGGTTAATCCCAGAGCTGAAGGGGTTGGATTATGAGGAGAGGTTGAGTAGACTGGGACTGTACTCGTTGGAATTTAGAAGGATGAGGGGGGATCTTATAGAAACATTTAAAATGATGAAGGGAATAGATAGGATAGATGCGGGCAGGTTGTTTCCACTGGCGGGTGACAGCAGAACTAGGGGGCATAGCCTCAAAATAAGGGGAAGTAGATTTAGAACTGAGTTTAGGAGGAACTTCTTCACCCAAAGGGGTGTGAATCTATGGAATTCCTTGCCCAGTGAAGCAGTTGAGGCTCCTTCATTACATGTTTTTAAGGTAAAGATAGATAGTTTTTTGACGAATAAAGGGATTAAGGGTTATGGTGTTCGGGCTGGAAAGTGGAGCTGAGTCCACAAAAGATCAGCCATGATCTCATTGAATGGCGGAGCAGGCTCGAGGGGCCAGATGGCCTACTCCTGCTCCTAGTTCTTATGTTCTTATGTTCTTATGTTCTTATGCTGACCCTTAGCCCAATCCATCTACCTTGGCCAACACCTATGCAGCAATCTCAATGTATATGCTTACATAAATTAAATTTTGAGACGTCATTTGCAGCTCCAATCCTGCAATGGAAATCATTCATAGCTTTGTGTAATTTATATATTACTCAAATGAATACGTAACACCCATTTTCAGCGATTCATTCCATTAAAAATGTCTGACTTCCCAGCTGTCAGTGGGTGCACATGTCACTCATTCTGAATATTGAAAAGAGTAAGCTTCCATGTGACTAGTCAGACTTGTCACATGCAAGACTCTAAGGAATGCATTGAACCCAAAGATTATTTTTGTAACATAAAGTTCTGAAGATCTGAGGGAATATGCTGTGAAAGGATAAACAGAGTAATGGTCTCAAAATGGAATCAAGTAAATCCTTAGCCCATCGACCTCAGCATTTGGATTGTTTACATTTACATAGGGAGTGGCATATGGGCACCTGAAACTACCCCCAGATGTAACTTGCTGCTCCTGCGCCTGAAATTGGCTTCAGAATTCATTTTATTTAATATAAATTTAGAGCACCCAATTATTTGTTTCCAATTAAAGGGCAATTTAGCATGACCACTCCACCTACCCTTCACATCTTTGAGCTGTGGGGGAGAGTCCCACACAGACATGGGGAGAATATGCAAACTCCACACGGACAGTGACCCAGGCTGGGATTGAACTCGGCATTGTGAGGCAACCACTCCGCCACCGTGCCGCCTATTGGCTTCAGAATTCAAAGTCATCATTGCTGGACACGTTCAATCATTCTGTTATCCAAAGGTTCAAATCAATTCCTGCAGCTGAGAAGGAGTATTGTTATCAAATGTGGCTCATTGCGTATGTCCACCTTATTGCAACTGAAATGCAGATTGAATTATTCATTCTCAGTTTGCTGGATTATATTTTTCCTTTGTAAATCCATGTTGACTATGCCCAATCAGATCATTATTATCCAGAACTTCTTAGTGTAGGGTGTGATTGGGACTCCATTTAAAATGGCGTCCCAATCTCTCTACTCCTCAACATCCCCAAAGCACAACCCACCTATAAGGGTGTCCTCGGATCCCCTGCACCCCACTTCACACGCACAGGGAACCCCAAGACATGATCCCTGCCACAGGAAAAATGCCAGCCTGGCATCTTGCCACTGCCATCCTGACTCCACCTGGACCCCAGTGTCAGGACAGCAGCCAGATGGTACTGCCAGGGTGCCAGTCTGCCAGGGTGCCAGTCTGCCAGTGCCAAGGTGGTAGAAGCAGTGTGAGGGTGCAACCCTCCCCAGAGGGAAAGCACCTGGGAGCCTCCCATCCCCTGGCAGACCCCCACAAGTGCAGTTCCACCTGGTCCCCATTTGTGGGGACCAGCACTGAGCAGCGCCCACCCGAGGTCACCAAGGCAGAGGTTGGATCCCAACGCATCGGGAACTTCAGGGGAGTGCATATTCGAGTGAGACTAGCTACTCACTCTAATATGCAGATTTTCAAAATACTGAACAATGGGCGGGATTCAGATTGCGACGTCCAATCTCGCACAGCGTGGTGAGCTGGGGAGATCCCGGGGTGATGGATCTCTTGGCATCTATCGGCCATGTCGCCTTTGGGTGCAACACAGCTGATAGATTGCGGCCAATAAGTTCCAATGTCAGGAGCCCTGATCCCTGGTGGGAAGGCAGTAAGACCACGATGGCAATCATCCTGGCGGCGGCCTCTTAATTGTCTCTGCACTTGCCATTAAATTAAGGGTGGTGGATTAGATCGCCACACTGCTGCCTGATCAGAGGACATGCAGCGCTGCAGTCTTGGCAGCCCCACTCAGAGAGGCGGTCACTGCTGAGGCTGCAAGGAGAACTGGAGGAAACTTCCATTTTGAGTGTTGGGAAAGCTGCTTCTCAGTCAGACAGGCCCCACCCCTCCAGCTTTGGTGTCAAAGGAGTGTCTGTTGCCACTGAGAGCTCCCTCTTCGGACCAATGGAGCCTCCAGGTCTTATGGACTTCTAGCAGTAAAGCGGCAAGGAAGCTATTTCTCTTTGCCATGCGAGAGGGGTCGGGGAGGGGGGACACTTAATCACCGGCAAAATATCCGTGGCCCAGGAAAGAGCCCCAAAATCGGGCTTTGAAGTTTTCAAATTGGATACTGGCTCCCAGCTAGAGGCCTGTCGAGACTACGCCATTCCCAAAGCTAGGAATAGGGATCCCTTCTCAATGTAGCTTCTGGGTATTTCACTGGTTCCACCCTCTCCTGTGCCCCCCCCCCCCCCCCCCCCACCCCCCCCCCCCCCCCCCCCGCACCACATTCTTGCTGATCACCCCGACGGCCAGTAAAATCTTGCCCTTAGTTTCTGCTTCATAAGCATCTGAAAGGCAGTAACATTTTGAAGTTAGGCTGTCACTCAATATTTATTGATAGGTGATGCACTTAGGTGCACAAGGTTGATGTCCTCTTTGGAGTCCTGAACACTAAAGTTTTCCATAAAGCAGAATGGAACCACAGAATAAGAAACAGACCCAGAGTTTTGCATGTTTGATTATTTGGTTTTTATTCTGAATGCTGCAGTTACCGGTAAATAGTGATTCAATGATTCCTTCACTACTCACTTCAAGATGACGCCCAGGAAGACACTGATATTTTAAATTAATATTAGCTAATGTATCTGCATTGCAACTAAATATTCACATGTAGTGAAATGCCGCTAGCTAGCAATTATATCCATTACTTGCAGTTATGATTTACAGTTTTGTTTATTTTTATGTTATTCCAGACCAATAATGATACAATTATATGTCATTTATATTACTACTATTTACAAGTAACAATGTCACAAATCTCAATGATTTGTGTGCACACCAGAGACAAAATCATTCCCTCTGAGAATTCCAATCTAACGTTGCTTTGATTACAGCTCATAAATTCTTAATTAGAGTGACTCAGCTCATGCTTAACTCTTGACAGCTATTTACAAAATGGTGAGAGAAGTCAGTAAAATTCTGCAGAACATGGATGTTTCAGACATTGGCAATTCCAGCAATGACCCAATGTCATATTCTCTTTATTGAGAGCTATTGCATCATAAGGAACATATGATATGGCCAGTGTCGAATCCCACCACGGCAGATAGTGGAAATTTGAATGCAATAAATATCTGGAATTAAAAGTCTAATGGTGACCATGAAACCATTGTCGATTGTTGTAAAAACCTATTTGGTTCAATATGTCCTTCTGCCATCCTTACCTGGTCTGGTCAACATGTGACACCAGGCCCACAGGAATGTGGTTGACTCTAATTCCCTCTGAAATGGTCCAGCAAGCTGCTCAATTGTATCCAACCACCCAACATGATGGGTGTACCTGCACCACACATGGACTGAGGGGGTTCAAGAAAGCAGCTCACCACCATGTTCTCAAGGGCAATTAGGGATGGGCAATAAATGCTGGTCTAGCCAGCGACACAAAAACCCCGTGAATGAATTTTAAAAAGCATAACTCACCCTTGAAATTTCAGATGTATAGGGAAAGGAAAGTAACTCATTGTGCCTGTGTAAAAGTGGAAACTAAACACATCATTGCATCAAAAATGAAATGAAATGAAAATCACTTATTGTCACAAGTAGGCTTCAATGAAGTTACTGTGAAAAGCCCCTCGTCACCACAATCTGGCACCTGTTTAGGGAGGCTGGTAAGGGAATTGAACCGTGCTGCTGGCCTGCCTTGGTCTGCTTTAAAAGCCAGTGATTTAGCCCAGTGTGCTAAACCAGCCCCAATGAATGTTTGTGCTTTCTTTAGCTGTACCTTAGACACTGTTTTCTTTCTCTTACCATCTGAGATGTCCAGTTGCATGTTATTTAATCAGAATACAACAGTGAGATTCATATCCTTATGTTCCAATTTATTGCTACCTATTATTGCAGCTTTAGTGAATCTCCTTCCCATATAGGGCGCAAGTGTTTTCAGTAGTGTGTCAAAGGTATAAGCCAAAATCTTCTGGGTAAGCTAAATAAGGGGGAAAGCTGTTGACAGATCCCACCACTGGCCAATAGTGGGCAGCCTCTGCCGCCACAAAGCACCACAAGGGGATGGGTGGAAAACCCTGCCTATAGTTTATGTTCATCTTAATAATATGTTTCTCATTTTTCATCTAAGTGTAAGCTCCTGTACAGATTCATGAACCATGACTGGATGTCATGAGTGGATAACCTTTGTTGGCCAGTGGCCACCCTTTGATTTGTCAAAGTGCTTCAAATGCAGCGGGCACAGAGGAGTGTCAGTGTATGAAAGAATCATGACTACTACCAGGATAGTAAACATTAATCTGCATGATGCCATGCCTGTGGTCAGCTGCACATTGAAGGCGTGGAGCCCCTTTCCACGCAGGAAATGCAATAGTTAACAGGAAGTGGACACAAAGCAATATGCAATCAATGGCACTCTGCGTCATGAGATTCTTACAAGCCCTATATGTTAGCTCCTCCTGCTTGCCCCTTGCAAGAAAGAATGAGCTAAAGCAGAGTCTTTTTATTTAGAAAGACACAGTGACTTCCCTGATGCAGCTGTATGCAGATGCAAACTGTGAGTTGTTGCTTATTCCACCAGCAGTAGCGTCAGAGGAGCCAAATGCTTCAAAGGTGATTGTCTCAACCAACATCACAGGGACTGGAAATGTGATCCTTTCCCATTGTGAAGCTAGAATTATTGCTTCAGCAAGTGTAAATTTTGGTGAGGCTATCCTTTGTGACTTAGGATGGGCAGGATTCTCCATTTGGGAGACTAAGGGAGCAATTCAGCAGACAAATGTTAAAGCCTGCTATTGAGCTGCAATGCTGAGAAACAGGCCACTATTCAACAGCGTTTTGCTGTTTTTTCAGGCCTCAGGGAGTTTCCCTCTGCTGAGGTGCACTTCAGTTGATTTCCTGCTAGCGGGCGGATCTCGTCAGCAGGAACGGCTGTTGGCTGATCAGGGGGCAATTTTTTTCGGCTGCCTCGATCACCCGCCCCCACCCCTCTTTTTAGGCCAATCCTCTTTATTGACTCAACCTTCATCCCCCCCCCCCAACCTTGTCAAGGCCCTTGAGAAACCCAGTCACCCACCCTCCAATTGACAAAGTTCGCCCGGGCTCAGCCCCTGGCACTGCCACCCTCATACCAGGCACCCTGGCACTGTCAGGTGAGCTACTCACCGTGGTATTCCTCGCATTTGACCTGCTTTGGCAGACACAGTATTAATATAGCTACTCCAGCTTAGTTTCTGGTCAATGGTAACCCCCAGGATGTTGATAGTGGATGACTCAGTGATGGTAATCTCAAGGGATTATGGTTAGATACTCTCTTGTCGGAGATTGTCACTGCCTGCTACTTGTATGGCATGAATGTTACTTGTGAATTGTCAGCCCAACCCTTGATATTGTCCAGATCTTTCTGCATTTGGACATGGACTGCCTCAGTATCTAAGGAGTTGCAAATGGTACTGGTGATTACGCATTCATCAGCGAACATCCCGTCTTCTGACCTTATGACAGAAGGAAGGTCATTAATGAAACAGCTGAAGATGGTTGGGTCTAGGACACTGCCCCGAGGAACACCTGCAGGGATGTCCTGGAGCTGAGATGATTGACCTCCAATCACCATAATCATTTTCCTTTGCGCCAGATATGACTCCAGAGTTTTCCACCCGATTCCCATTGACTCCAGTTTTGCTTGGGCCCTTTGATGCCATACTTAGTCAAATGCTGCTTTGATGTCAAGGGCAGTCACTCTCACCTCACATTTGGCATTCAGCTCTTTTGTCTATGTTTGAACCAAGTCTGTAATGAGGTCAGGAGCTAAGTGACCCTGGCAAAACCCAAA
This sequence comes from Scyliorhinus canicula, assembly GCF_902713615.1. NCBI lineage: Eukaryota > Metazoa > Chordata > Chondrichthyes > Carcharhiniformes > Scyliorhinidae > Scyliorhinus > Scyliorhinus canicula. The sequence goes on from NC_052156.1 coordinate 131,855,863, forward strand.
CTGAGCTTTTATGAGCAGGTTTTTACTGAGTAAGTGCCACTTGATAGCGCTGTTGATGACTTCTTGCATCACTTTACTGATGATCAAAGTCGACTGATGGGATGGTAATTGGCCACGCTGGGTTTGTCCTGTTTCTTGTGCACAGGGCACACCTGGGCAATTTTCCATATTGTTGGCCAGTGTTGTAGCTGTCATGGAACAGCTTGGCTAGGGGCACGGCAAGGTTTGGGGAACAATCTTCAGTACTATTGCCGGAATATTACTTGCCCCCTCACATCAGTTTCAGCTTTCTGAGATTGAGAGCACTAACATCGTGAGTTACCAGCTCTGTTTGCTGTTGCACATACACACACATTCACAAGTATGTTCCGATGCACTTCCCACTTAACATGGACACCATTTTCTAACTTTAGGCAGCACGATGGTACCGAGGGAATGGGAGGTACAATTCCTCACTCAAGATTTATTGCTTCTTATTTTTAAAAAAGCAAAGATGCTGTTACCTAATGGTGGCAAAAATATAGTCATTATCATTGCCTTGAATGTCAAGGTTTTTTCCCCTCCTTAAAACATAACCAATGTAATTTTTCTGTTATTTTTGGATTCCAATTTGTTGAGATATGAGTGTGAGTGGATAACAAAAGCTCTCAGACATTTACAGAAAGAAACTGAAGCTACTTACTTTGGAGTTATAGGGAGAGAACAGTACATTTTGACTTTGCTTTCTATTTCATGCTTCCTCTTGGGTAAGTACTCGCAATAAATTGCAATTTAGTGTTACTCCCTGAAAGGCGAAATGGAAAATACATCTCATGGGCAACTGTGATAGAAAAACAAGGTTTGAGGGAAGGAAGGAGATGAAAAAATAGCTAACGACCCCCTAAAATATAAAATATACCTTGAAGCAGTGCCTTTTCTTAATCTTGAAATAAAACTACTGCATTCTCAGTAATCCGAACCCTTAAACTGGTGACAACTTTAATTTAAGTCACTCTGGGTCAGCCATTGTTTTGGGTGGGTTTTTTTTTTTAGCTTGTGCACAGCAACAGTGAGAGAAGCACTTCAGCATTCAAGTCACATAACTCACAAATAGCTTTGACTAATATTAACCCTATATTTTGGTATGAGGGCATTTTCAGGCCCTGGACAATACTTGCCTACTGCGTCCTTTCCTTTAAGATCTGCCGTACTGACATTACTTTGGGAGCTGGTGATAACTATTAAGTTCAGGCTGATTGAAGAATATCAGGAAAGATTTGCTGTGCACAATACATGTGGCTGCTTTGCCGACAAAGCCATAAATGGAAAATCTATCCTCCGAAGCCTAGTTTATTTTGACATAAATGGGTTGAAAGTGTCCTAGGAATAGAGTGCAAATTGCAGAGTAGTTTTACTATTATCCTCCTCAGCTGGATTGTTTGCTCATGAAAGGCTCTCGTGGGTTTGCAGATTTTTATGCATTACCAAAATCATTCTGGTGTCAAAGTTAAAGCAAAGAATGCCCTAATCCTCAACCATGCCATCCCATATCCAACAAGAATTTTCAAAAGACACTCAACAAGGTGCCACTTCAAGGTTACTGCACAAATTAAGAGATCATGGTGCTGGGGGTGGTATACAAGCATGGATTGAGGATTGGCTGACTAACAGGAACAGAGTCAGGATAAATGAGTAATTTTCAGTTTGACAAAATGTAACTAGTGGAGTGCGGCAGGGATCAGTACTGGAGTCTCAATTATTTATGATCTCTTCATGATTTGGACGAAGGAACTGACTGTATTGCAGCCAAATATGTTTCTACTGCAAAGATAGGGTGACACAGTGGCACAGTGGTTAGCACTGCTTCCTTATAGCACATTCTCCCATGTCTGCGTGTGTTTCCTCCAGGTGTTACGGTTTCCTCCCACAGTCCCAAAAGGTGCAGGTTAGGTTAGGTTATGCGGTAGGCCGAAGGAGTGGGCCCAGGTTAAGTGCAGGCTTGATGGGCTGAATGGCTTCCGCCTGCACTGTAGGGAATCTGTGGAAATGTTGCAGTACAGAGGGTTTTGCGGGTCCTTGTACATTAATCACAAAAAGTTAGCATGCAGGTACAAGGGTGATGAAGTATAAGAGTAGGAATGCCTTGTTGCAACTATACAGAGCATTGGTCAGACCACACCTGGAGCATTGTGTTGAGATTTGTCTCCTTGTTTAAGGATTTATACTGGAAGCAGCTCAGAGAAGGTTAAACAGGTTGAACCTTTGCTAATTGGAGTTTAGAAGAATGAGAGGGGGCCTTACTGAAACATAAGATTCTGAGGGGGCGTGACAAGAATGGATGCTGAGAGGGCTGTTTTTCTTGTGGGGGAATCTAGAACTAGGGAGCACAGGTCTCCGATTTAAAAATAAATGAAAAGGAATTCTTTCTCTCAGGAGGTTGTAAATCTTTGGGATTCTCTTCCACAGAGCGTAGTGGAGACTGGGTTATCAAATATGGTGTTAGACAGATTTTTGATCTGCAATGGAGCCAGAGGTTATGAATGACGGGCAAGAAAGTAGACAGCTGTGATTTTATTGAATGGCAGAGCAAGTTTGATGTGCCAAATGGCCTATTCCTACTCCTATTTCTCAAGATCTCATGATCCTAGAATGGAACGTGCAGGATGTTTAAAATTCAGTGGCATTGCACACTGGTCCAATGATTTTCCACATTGCACGTTGATCTGGACAAGGCTGTATTTTGATTCCTTAAGGCAGTTCGCTCAGTGGAAGCTTTAGTTTAAAGCTTCAAAAAAGGCAGCACCTTCAATAACTCAGTACTCTATCAGTACTGAACTAAAAAGCGTCGGCACTGATCACATGCTGGAGTGAAACTTGAAACCAAAACCTTCCGTTTTAAAGGCAAACGTTGATAACTATGCACAGTAGACACTTAACTAAGGAGGTTGCTAATGGAGATGCTATAAAGGTAACGACAGCTGGAACAGTGTGAGGCTCTCCGGTACCGTGCTGGCCCACTGTGCGGCTCAGGATCACTGATCCTGGAGGCCAGATGACCCCGTAGTAAAACGCTCCGGTGTTTATGACAGCGTCAACACTTAGCCCCAGGATCAGAGAATCCCGCCCCCCCATCTTTTCAATCTGAGTGTGAGAACGCATCATATTACTGAATGGTAAACCAAAGGGTCTGGATGTATATAACTGCTCTCCCTCTTCCAAATCCTGATAGGCTAATCTTACCTGTGGGTTTTTAGGAATATTTGAGATCTTTCCCTCCCAAAGTCCATCTCCAGGGCAAATTAAATTGCATAGGTGCTGTATTTAGGTGGAAATGCCAATTAGCAATTCTTGAGAGTCCAACTCTCTTTTATCTTGGAAGTTAATGGAAAGTTAAAGCACAATTGTTAACAACTCTTAACATTTTCCTGGGACTTTGGAGACTCAGAATCTATCAACTGTTAGCACACAAGTTTCTGCCATTGTCTCCAAGTATAAATCTCTTGCACCTTCATCCCAGTAAAACAGTCTGGGTTTCCTTTAATCAAACCACAGGCTTGTTGTCAGGCAAACTTTACAACAGGTCAGATGACCCCCTTCCTTTTACCTTAAATCAAAGACATGAACTGAGGTGCATTTATTTTAATGCGAGAACCGTAGCAGGTAAGGCAGATGAACTTAGGGCTTGGATTAGTACCTGGGAATATGATGTTATTGATATTACTGAGACTTGGTTGAGGGATGGGCAAGACTGGCAACTAAATATCCCAGGGTATAGATGCTTCAGGAGGGATAGAGAGGGAGGTAAAAGGGGTGGAGGAGTTGCATTACTGGTCAGAGATGATATCACAGCTGTGATTAAGGAGGGCATGATGGAGGATTCGAGTACTGAGGCAATATGGATAGAGCTAAGAAATAGGAAGAGTGCAGTAACATTGTTGGGACTTTACTATAGGCCTCCCAAAAGCGAGTGTGAAGTAGAGGTACAAATATGTTGACAGATTATAGAACAATGTAGGAGCAATAGGGTGGTTGTGATGGGAGATTTTAACTTCCCCAACATTGAATGGGACTCATGTAGTGTTGGAGGCGTAGATGGAGCAGAATTTGTAAGGACCATCCAGGAGAGTTTTTTAGAGCAGTATGTAAATAATCCAACTCGGGAAGGGGCCATACTGGACCTGGTATTGGGGAATGATCCCGGCCAGGTGGTTGACGTTTCAGTTGGCGATTACTTTGGGAATAGCGAACACAATTCCATAAGTTTTAGAATACTCATGGACAAAGACGAGAGTGGTCCTAAAGGAAGAGTGCTAAATTGGGGAAAGGCCAACTATAACAAAATTCGGCAGCAGCTCGGGAATGTGGATTGGGAGCAGCTGTTTAAGGGTAAATCCACATTTGAAATGTGGGAGTCTTTTAAGGAAAGGTTGATTAGAGTGCAGGACAGACATGTTCCTGTGAAAATGAGAGATAGAATTGGCAAGATTAGGGAATCATGGATGACGGGTGGAATTGTGAGACTAGCTAAGATGAAAAAGGAAGCATACATAAGATCGAGGCGACTCAAAACTGATGAAGCTTTGGAGGAATATTGGAAAAATAGGACAAATCTCAAACGCGCAAAAAAGAGGGCTAAAAGGGGTCATGAAATATCTTTGTCTAACAGGGTTAAGGAAAATCCCAAAGTCTTTTATTCGTATATAAGGAGCAAGAGGGTAACTAGAGAAAGGATTGGCCCACTCAAAGACAAAAAAGGGAATTGATGCGTGGAGTCAGAGGAAATGAGTGAGCTTCTTAATGAGTACTTTGCATTGGTATTCACCAAGGAGAGGGACATGATGGATGTTGAGGCTAGGGATGCATGTTTAAATACTCTTGGTCATGTCAGCATTAGGAAGGGGGAAGTTTTGGGTATTCTAAAAGGGATTAAGGTGTACAAGTTCCCAGGACCGGATGGGATCTATCCCAGGTTACTGAGGGAAGCAAGGGTCGAAATAACTGGGGCCTTAACAGATATCTTTGCAGCATCCTTGAGCACGGAAGAGGTCCCGGAGTACTGGAGAATTGCTAATGTTGGGCCTTTGTTTAAGAAGGGTAGCAGGGATAATCCAGGGAATTATAGACCTGTGAGCTTGACGTCAGTGGTAGGCAAACAGTTGGAGAAGATACTGAGGGATAGGATCTATTCACATTTGGAAGAAAATAGACTTGTCAGTGATAGGCAGCAAGGTTTTGTGCAGGGAAGGTCATGTCTTATAAACCTAATAGAATTCTTTGAGGAAGTGACAAAGTTAATTGATGAGGGAAGGGCTGTAGATGTCATATACATGGACTTCAGTAAAGCATTTGATAAGGTTTCCCATGGCGGTTTGATGGAAAAAGTGAAGTTGTATGGGGTTCAGGGTGTACTAGCTAGATGGATAAAGAACTGGCTGGGCAACAGGAGACAGAGAGTAGTGGTGGAAGGGAGTGTCTCAAAATGGAGAAAGGTGACTAGTGGTGTTCCACAGGGATCCGTGCTCGGACCACTGTTGTTTATGATATACATAAATGATCTGGACAAAGGTATAAGTGGTCTGATGAGCAAGTTTGCAGATGATACTAAGATTGGTGGAGTTGCAGATAGCGAGGCGGACTGTCAGAGAATACAGCAAAATATAGATAGATTGGAGAGTTGGGCAGAGAAATGGCAGATGGAGTTCAATTCAGGCAAATGCGAGGTGATGCATTTTGGAAGATCTAACTCAAGAGCAGACTATATGGTCAATGGAAGAGTCCTGGGGAAAATTGATGTACAGAGAGATCTGGGAGTTCAGGTCCATTGTACCCTGAAGGTGGCAACGCAGGTCGATAGAGTGGTCAAGAAGGCATACAGCATGCTTGCCTTCATCGGACAGGGTATTGAGTACAAGAGTCAGCAGGTCACGTTACATTTGTATCGGACTTTGGTTAGGCCACATTTGGAATACTGCGTGCAGTTCTGGTCGCCACATTACCAGAAGGATGTGGATGCTTTAGAGAAGGTGCAGAGGAGGTTCACCAGGATGTTGCCTGGTATAGAGGGTGCTAGCTATGAAGAAAGGTTGAGTAGATTAGGATTGTTTTCATTGGAAAGACGGAGGTTGAGCGGAGACCTGATTGAGGTCTACAAAATTATGAGAGGTATGGACAGGGTGGATAGCAACAAGCTTTTTCCAAGTGTGGGGTAGTCAATTACAAGGGGTCACGATTTCAAGGTGAGAGGGGGAAAGTTTAAGGGAGATGTGCGTGGAAAGTTTTTTACACAGAGGGTGGTGGGTGCCTGGAATGCTTTGCCAGTGGAGGTGGTAGAGGCGGGCACAATAGCATCATTTAAGATGCATCTCGACAGATATATGAACGGGTGGGTCACAGAGAGAAATAGACCTTGGAAAATAGACAACAGGTTTAGATAAAGGATCTGCGCAGGCGTCCCAAATGTAAAAATCGTATGAACCTCATAATTGTAAATATTTTGCCTCAATTTCATTTTATTCATTTTTATGGGATGTGGGCAATGTTTGCTGGGCCAGAATTTATTGCCCATCCCTAACTGCCCTTTAGAAATTATGTTGAACTGCCTTCCTATAGAATAGAACAGTACAGCACAGAACAGGCCCTTCGGCCCTCAATGTTGTGCCGAGCCATGATCACCCTACTCAAACCCACATATCCACCCTATACCCGTAACCCAACCCCCCCCCCCTTAACCTTACATTTATTAGGACACTACAGGCAATTTAGCATGGCCAATCCACCTAACCCGCACATCTTTGGACTGTGGGAGGAAACCGGAGCACCCGGAGGAAACCCACGCACACAGGGGGAGGACGTGCAGACTCCACACAAACAGCGACCCAGCCGGGAATCGAACCTGGGACCCTGGAGCTGTGAAGCATTTATGCTAACCACCATGCTACCCTTCCTGAACCGCTGCAGTCCCTGAGGTATAGGTGGACCCACAATGCTGTCAGGGAGGGAGTTACTGGGTTTTGACCCAGTAACGGTAAAGGAATTAGGGCGGCATGGTGGTGCAGTGATGCGGCAGTGCTAACCACACCGCTGCGGACCCGGGTTCGATCTCGGCCCCACATCACAGTCCATTTGTAATTTGCATATTCTCCCCGTGTCTGCGTGGGTCTTATCCACACAACCCAAAGATGTGCAGGGTAGGTGGATTGGCCATGCGCCTTAATTGGCCGGGAAGTGGCGGCGGTGGGAATCACGCTACTCCGATCGGCGAGGCCCCTGCGGCGATTCTCCGGCCCGCGATGGGCCGAAGTCCCGCCGCTGGGAGGCCTCTCCTGCCACCGAGGTTTGAACCACCTCTGGTGGCGGCGAGCTCAGCGGTGCGACCGGGCCCCCGGGGTCTTGGGGGGGCGCGGGGCGATCGGACCCCGGGGTGTGCCCCCACAGTGGCCAGGCCCGCAATCGGGGCCCCCCCGCTCAGACTCCGGGCCAGTGCCCTGGGTGCACTCTTTCTCTTCCGTGGCCGCCACGGCCTCCGCCATGGCGGAAGCGGAAGAGAAACCCACATCTCGCATGCGCCGACCGGCGAAAGCCTTTTGGCCAGCCCCGCTGCTGCTGCCGCCGATTTTTTGCGCCAGTCTTCTGGTGCCAACCGCTCCGGCGCAGGGCTAGCCCCCAAAGGTGCAGAGAATTCCCCACCTTTGGGGAGGCCCGACCCCAGAGTGGTTGGTGTCACTCCCCTACGCCGGGACCCCCCGTCACGCCAGGTAGGGGAGAATCCCGCCCCTGGTCTGTCAATAGTTTTGCAGTTTGCCATCGGATTTGAATCTGGCAAGACAGAAAGATTTTAAGTTGAATCGCAGTTTTGCAAAATGTTGTTAGATTGAAGAGAGATGTACTGAATCGTCTCTTGAGAGGAATTCTCACCGAATGCCTCTACATAGCTGAGCAAGTAACTAGTTTGTTAACTTTATTTATAAGTGGCATTTGAACTATATTGAGTTGCTTAATTGGAGTTCATAGCAGGTATAGATATTAAGTTAATGTTTTTTTCCTTTTGTTTAAGATCTGTTTAACTACTAATTGTAAAGCTGTTTCTTTGATGTTAATGTGATTAACTATGTGTTTAAATTAACGTTTGTTTTAACATAAATGATACCTTTGGTCAGAGTCATCATTGTTGGGGAGAAATATCCTTCTTTCCAGTTTTACAAATTAAAACAAAATGTTTGTGGTTCTTGTCCGGTATCTTGACAAATGTTGGGGTCTGGTCTGGTACCCTAACTGAGAGCACACCCTGAGTGAGACACAGCCAGAGTGAATGTGTACATCTGGGAATTTGGAACACCAAGGGAATTCAGTGCAGAGAAGCAGAGGGTACTTTTTTGCTGTTTTGCCTTCTTAACTCTTCGATCTTCAGAGAGTGATTTTGCCTTGTTGCAGGAGTAGGGGGCAACACGGGAGAGAGTTGATTGGTAAGCAATGGGTAAGTTGCTTCTCTCCAACTTAAAGCTACATTAAGGAAAGGTAAGAGTTCAAGCTTTTCAAAAAAAAATAACTTAAATAAGTTGCGTTATTGGGTAAGAGTCTTTTTAAATAAAAAATGAGAGGAAGGAGCTCTGTCCTGTGTTTTGCACAGCCTGCAGTATGTGGGAATTCCTAAATGCTCCATGTATCAGGATGACCACATTTTCAGGAAGTGCCACCTGTTCGACCAGCTTGAGAGCCGGGTTTCGGAGGTTGAGAGTCGGCTGGAGGCACAGCAATGTATCAGCGAGGCTAAGACGTTCGTGGGTAACACATATTTTCATGTGGACACCCTACAGGTTAAGGAAGTGCAGTCAGGGAGTGAATGGGTGATCACCAGTCAGAAATGGGGGTGTGGGGGGGGGGGGTGGGGGGAGGTGGTGATGGAAAATGGGATTAGAATATGTAGGTGCTTGATAGCCAGCACTTACACGATAGACTGAAGGGCCACTTTCTATGCTGTAAAACTCAATTTCTCCGGCGGAACCCAAACTGAGCATCTGTGAGCAGGTTATTGCTGAGTAAGTGCCACTTCTATCACTTTGCCTGATGATGGAGAGTAGACTGTGATTTGCCAAATTGGATTTGTCCTGTTTCTTGTGTGCATGACATACCTGGGCAGAGCTCCACATTGATGGGTAGATGCCAGTGTTGTAGCTGGAACAGCTCATCTAGGGACATGGCAGATTCTAGAGCACGCCTTCAAGATTATTGCTAGAATATTGTCAGTGCTCATAGCCTTTGTAGTATCCGGTGCCTTCAGCTGTTTCTTGATATCACATGGAGCGAGTCGAATTGGCTGAAGACTGACATCTGATACTGGGGACCTCTGGAGTAGGATGGATGGATCATCCACTCGACAATTCTGGCTGAAGATTGTTGCAAATGCTTCAGTCTTATATTTTGCACAGATGTGCTGGGCTCCTCCATTATTGAAAATGGGGATATTTCTAAAGTCTCCTCCTCCAGTAAATTGTTTAATTATCCACCATCATTCATGGCTGGATGTGGTAAGACTGCAGAGCTTAGATCTGATCTGTCGATTGTGGAACCGCTTCGCTCTGTCTATGAATTGCTGATTATACTGTTAGGCATGCAGGTAATCCTGTGTTGTAGCTTCACCAGGTTGCTACCTCATTTTTAGGTATGCCTGATGCTGCTCCTGGAAAGCCACCCTGCACTCGTCATTGAACCAGATCCCTTGGCTTGGTGGTATTGGTAGAGTGGGGGAGATGCTGGCCATGAGGTTTTCAGATTGTGGTTGAGTACAATTCCACTGCTGCTAATCCCCACAGGGTCTCCTGGATGCCCAAACTTGGATTGTTAGATCTTTCAAAGTCTATCCCATTTAGCACAGTGGTTGTGCCACACATGTTGGAGGATGTTCTCAACATGAAGATGGGACTTTGTTTCCACATGACTGGTCAAGGACAGACGCTTTTGTGGCAGCCAGGTTGAGATCAAATATGCTTTTCCCTCTTGTTAGTTCCCTGCCGCATTCCCAATCTAGCAGTTATGTCCTTTAGGATCTGGCCAGCTTTGTCTATGGTGATACTGCTGAGACACTCTTGGTGATGGACATTGAAGTAGGGTAGCAGGGTAGCATGGTGGTTAGCATAAATGCTTCACAGCTCCAGGGTCCCAGGTTCGATTCCCGGCTGGGTCACTGTCTGTGTGGAGTCTGCACGTCCTCCCCCTGTGTGCGTGGGTTTCCTCCGGGTGCTCCGGTTTCCTCCCACAGTCCAAAGATGTGCGGGTTAGGTGGATTGGCCATGCTAAATTGCCCGTAGTGTCCTAATAAAAGTAAGGTTAAGGGGGGGGTTGTTGGGTTACGGGTATAGGGTGGATACGTGGGTTTGAGTAGGGTGATCATGGCTCGGCACAACATTGAGGGCCGAAGGGCCTGTACTGTGCTGTACTGTTCTATGTTCTATGTTCTACCCCACCCAGAGTACATTCTGCACCCTTGCCACCCTCAGTGCTACCTCAAGTGGAGGAAAACTGATTCATCAACTGACAGTGGACGATACGTGGTAATCAGCGGGTGATTTCCTTGCCCATGTTTGACCTGATGCTATGAAATTTCACAAGGTTCAGAGTCGACGTTGAAGACTCCCAGGCAACTTCCTCTGGACTGTATACTTCTGTGCCACCAGCTCTGCTGGGTATGTCCTGCTGGTGAACCAGGACATGCTCAGGTATAGTGATGTTGGTGTCTGGGACATAATCTGTAAGGTATGATTCTTTAAGTATGACTATGTCAGGTTGTTGCTTGACTAATCTGTGAGGCAGCATTCCTAATTTCGTCACAAGCTCCCTCATGTTATTAAGGAGAACTTTGCAGTGTCAACGGGGCTTGGTTTGCTGTTGTCATTTCTATTGCCTAGGACCGACACCGGGTGGTCTGTCGGGTTTCATTCATTTGTGTTTTCTTTGTAACGGCTGAACACAACTGAGTGACTTGCTCAGCCATTTCAGAGGGCATTTGAGAATCAACCCCATTTCTGTGGGTCTGGAATCATATGTAGGCCAGACCAAACTAGGTAAGGATGGCAGGTTTCCTTCCCTACAAGCTGTTAGTGAAGCCGTAGGGTTTTTAAGCTAATGGTCATCATTAGACTTTTTAAATTACAGATGTTTCGTTGAGTTTAAAATTTCATTTACTGTGGTGGGATTCGAACCCAGGTCCCCAGAGGATTGACATGGATCTCTGGATTACTCGTCCAGCAACAATACAACTGTTCCAGCGCCTTCCCCAATTATATTTAGTGACAAGACAGTTTTCCTGTTACCTTTCCTGGACTTCCTGAATCTTCCATTTTTATAGCCACAGCATATTAAATATTATGTAGCTCTCTCTTCTTCTGAATCACATTTAGTTAATATCATTCATGTTGTAAAACAATTTATCCTTCAGATTGTTGCATTTTTCTATTTGACATGAACGTGCCAATCACACAAGGATTGGTAAACAATAATGTGCATTCTTATGCACAAGTACAAAATGTTAACTAGGAGACCAAGTATTGCACATCTTGAGTGAGATTCTATGGTCCACTTATTTCCTGGTGGCGCACCATTCACTGGCGGCTGATTCTCCACTACCGCTGCTTGTCAATGAGATTGTCAATGGGCCATCCCACATCGTCTGGAAACCCACAGACAAGGATAACCTGCCGGCGGAACAGCGAATCCCAATGGCTGGAGAATTCCGGCCCTTTTCTCTTTGCTTCTGCTTGCAGACAGGATACAAGTCATGGAGCAAATACAGCACACCCTGTCAAGATTGTAATTAATGACAGGAATTTCAGATATGTACCCTTAAACATACATATATATCATATCACAACACAAATCACTGTGAACAACTAATCTAGCCTGTATAGCCAGAGGTCAAACAATGGATCAGCAGTTGGATTCTGTACCTGTTCTGCACTACTAGCAGAACCAAAGTAACAATTGCCATCTTGTTAATATCATCTTGTGACTCACCAAAGAATAGCCAAACAAACAGCGCACTGGAATGGAGCTGACTCTTATATTCTTCTCCACTAAAATTCTGAAATATGCTTGTCCTGACACAGGAATATCATCATTTCAGTAAACCAGTTTCATTAATTTTGCACAATATCTTTCCCTGTATTATTTGGCAACCAGCTAATTTAAATGGACCTACTCAATAATGCACTTCGTTAAAGCAACCCTATTCAATAAAATGATAAATTAGGGAGGAATTTTAGAAATTGGATTTGTGAAAGAAACAAACTCAAAAAAATACTCAAAATTGTTCTGCTTCCTCCCAGGGATGGCATAATAAAGGGCATTGTAACACTTTATCAAATGTCCTGGTTTCAAACTACTGATCTCAACAGCTTTCCATTTAATTAGAACATAGAACAGTACAGCACAGAACAGGCCCTTCGGCCCTCAATGTTGTGCCGAACAATGATCACCCTACTCAAACCCACGTATCCACCCTATACCCGTAACCCAACACCCCCCCCCCCCCCCCAAAACCTTTACTTTTTAGGACACTACGGGCAATTTAGCATAGCCAATCCACCTAACCCGCACATCTTTGGACTGTGGGAGGAAACCGGAGCACCCGGAGGAAACCCACGCACACACGGGGAGGACGTGCAGACTCCGCACAGACAGTGACCCAGCCGGGAATCGAACCTGGGACCCTGGAGCTGTGAAGCATTTATGCTAACCACCATGCTACCGTGTTGCCCCAATTGAATAGGTTTATTACAACCGCCAAATTTGGTTTGGCTACCTTGTGAAATGGAAATATTGTTCAAAAGGTGCATGTTTGTCGACAGTGCTTGCCCATTATTCAGAGAAAGTCAGGTTGCGGCTGAACACAGTGCAGTGACCTCACTGGAATATCATTAGATTCTATAATGTTTAACAAACTTATGACTCAAATTTGTAATAGTCGCTACCATCAGATTTAGTGGAATATAACTAAAAAACTGCCAGTGCCTCAATGAAAAAATAATATATTATTCAGCATCACTTTGTGATGAGCAGCATCACTATTTGAAACTGCTGGCAACTTTTGTCTTAAAGTTTGAATGAATATGATTTAGCACTAATCACAATGTGGCCAATTTCCCCTTCAGGTGCTTTCAAAAACATGTAAGTGCTTGTTTATTTATAGTTTTTCTCACTTTTGTCTGTTCTGATGTCTCCCTTTAATAGGGTAACATTTGTTTATTGTTCCATCAGGATTGTGTTCCTGCCAATTAAAAGGCACATTCTGAAAGCTGATCCAATCTGTCAGATGGAATTGTTGCTGAGAAGAGAGGAAAAAAAGGCCAAGGCCATCCCCAGTACAATTCATTTATGAGCACTGAAGTGTGTAAATCTGTTTATAGTTTTTTCAAATTATCAGGAGTCTGGAGCTACAGCAGCTAAGGTGCTGAACAGCATCTGGCTTTGGCATATAGGGCCAATTAGGACAAGAACTTAGCTATAGGGCAGGCAACCTGTGTGGTAAACAGATAATGAGCTAAGGATAACATGGCAACAACGCAAGGTTTGAGATCATGGCATTGTAATCAAAGCGTTAAGAAAGAGTATTTGTAATAAGCTTTGCAAAACCGAAGAAAAAGATTTAGTTTCAAACAATTAAAGGATTGTTTTTTAATTAGCTGGGAAATCGGAGTTTTAGTAGTCAGGTATCAGGTTTCAGAAGATGGCAGGATGTCAGAACAGTGAAACTGAGGTGAAGGCATACCAGGCCAGACCGAGCAGGAGCATCGACTGGCAACAAAAAAGGCAGCATTCAGAGCATAACAAAACAACGGAATCCACAGTGAATTTCACTTCAGAAGATTCATACAGCAGCTGTGTGATTCAACAGTAAATTAATGGATGACTGTTGGTAACTTTCTACAAAGATATCACAGCTTTTATAAAGCCATTATGAATGAAGGAATAGGTAATAATTGATGCCTCATGTATCCAAACACAAATTTTTGGAGTAAAATCTATTTGTAAAATCTATGACAAATCATTTGCACACTCTCAAATAGTAGCAGGCAATGTATTTTATTTACTCTGTATTTGGACTGAAAAATCACTAGTCTTTTACCCTCAGCTTCAGTGCCAGGAGTATCTACTGGGGCTGGTAGGCTAACAAAGGTTTATGGGGAAATTAAGAGCCCTTCATTTTTTGTCATGTGAATGAGGTCTAATGACCAATGCAAATATGTTTTCAATCATTCCTAATCACGTCATTGTTAATGCGTGGAAAATTTGTTCTATGTTCACAATAGTTGAACAGCATTACAATATTAAGCGTCAGAAACACAACTCGTAGGGCAGCACGGTGGCACAGTGGTTAGCATTGCTGCCTACGGCGCTGAGGACCCGGGTTCGAATCCCGGCCCTGGGTCACTGTCCGTGTGGAGTTTGCACATTCTCCCCGTGTCTGCGTGGGTTTCGCCCCCACAACCCAAAGATGTACAGGATAGGTAGATTGGCCACTCTAAATTGCCCCTTAATTGGAAAAAATAATTGGGTACTCTAAATTTATTTTAAAAAAAGAAACACAACTCGTAGGATTTTCAAATTTTGAAGAATTTTATAAAACGAACACAAAATTATCTGTAAATTGAACTTAATGAAGATCGTAAGAGGTCTAACCGAATTCAATCTGAATGACATTTACTGTCGTTGGGTCAAATGTCTGAAACTTCCTCCCGAACAGCACTGTGGTACCCATGCCACATGGCTTGAAGCAGTTCAAGAAGGCAGCACATCACTATATTCTCAAGGGCAATCAGGGATGAGCAATAAATGCTGGCCAAGCCAGCGACGCCCACATCCCATGAACAAATTGAATGGCTCTTCTCATCAGACGTAGGAGCTGTTACTTCAATAATTGCTAATGCAAACAGAATTTAGAAGGGGAAAGAGCTTGGATATCAAAGATTATTTTGGGTGAGGACATCCCAAATGTAATTAATTATTCTTTGAAATGTCGGCAAATGATCAATGCACATATGCCATGGTCCTACAGCCCACAATGTATAATTCAAATATTGCCTGATCTTTTATGTCTATGTAAAATACAAATTGAATCTTGGTTTGCTAGCTCCTCTCATGGATGGAACCTCTTGCGGTGATATACCTGTGCACAGTTCTGTATATAGTTAGCGATGCAACCTCCAACCGGCTGATGGCGATAGAGATCTACCGTGTGACTCGAGACACCCGCTAGTTGGTAGTAAGTCGTGCAAGAGTATAGTCACACTTAGAGTAGCTCCAGGAAAATTCACTGAATTCAGTTAGTAGCCATCGTCTGTATTATAATTCATTAGCTATCTTTCCACGTGTTTGTTAACAAATCAACTTTCTAGTTAAAGGACTAGATGTTTTGTGTACATCATTACCACAATCATAACACAGAACACAACACCTCTGACAATGCAACATTCCTAAAGTGCCGCTCTGGAGTAAAGTACCAACCTAGCTTGAAACTACAACATTCCGACTTCAAAACGAGAGCATGGTACCGAGCCATAAAGTACAGTGAAGCCCATTTTACTATGTTTGTGTTGTATATTCATCAGTTTCAATGTGCACCAGTTTTGGATGGATTGCCATTTCTATCCTACAAGGATAAGGCTATATGGTACAGAAATACTCCATTCAGTCTAACCAGTCCATGCCAGCATTTATGCTCGGCTTGAACCTCCTTCCAATTTTCCTCACTTAAATCTATTATCATAATCCTCAAATTCATTTTCCCTCAAATGCTTTTCTAGCTCTCCTTTAAATGCATCACTATTATTTCAACCACTCCTTGGTAGCAGGTTCCATATTCTCGCCACTCGTTAGGTTACAAAGATTCTTTTCTGAAGTCCCTATTGGATTTCTTTGTATCAATTTTATATTGACGACCTCTATTTATGCTTTACCCCACAGAGGGAATCACTCTCTCTGCATCCATTTTATTAAAACCTTTCATGATTTTAGAAACCTCTATTTGGTCACTCCTCAGTCTTCTTTTTTGGGAGAAAAGACACTCAACCTGTCAACCCTATTTCCTGATATGTACACCGATGCATTTCTGGTATCATCCTTGTAAGTTTTCTCTACACCTCTAATGTCTTCTTGGTACACTTGTTCACTTCTCTGTTTTCCTCTTGTAGGGTAACGGTTTTATAGACATTAGCTGTTCTCTAGTGCAACACCCAAGTAGCCTTCTTTAAGTATGAGTGTGTTTGTTGGTAGACTCTTCGGAAATGTCACCAGATCTATTCTCTTTGTGTGCTCTCCGGACAGCCACACAGACAGGTTTTCCAAGTTGTGTTCCAATGAGTGGGCCTGCTGGATAACATTTATCCTTCTGTTGTTTTCTGGTTTGGGAGTGCAACTCTCTGTCTCTTAACCTTTCCATGCCTTGATGGTGCATAGATTAGACTTTCGCCTGTTTCTGTGGCTCATTATTCCCGGAACAGGTCACAAGCCTGTGGCCAGGGGCTTTGAGCTTGAGGGGCATTACGTCACATCAAGCATAGCCATAACGGAGTATAGCTGAGAATATATAACTGACTACAGAGCAGGGATTAAAGCAGAGATTTTTCTGATGGTACATTTGCCCGTGGAATTTGCAGGATGCCCCAATCTATTATTAAAATGATTTATTCTGGAACAAATTAGCGCCATGCAAAGGCACCACAATGCTTTTATTTTCTTAAAGACTGAATGTTCCTAACCACATACAGTGCAGAGTTATATCTGCAAAAGGATGTCCTATCAGCCAGCACAAAGGCATCATCTCCTTTGGGCAGCAAGAAGGCAGGGCATTTGATCTGAATTTCTCTCATTACTCACAGATTAATTCATTCCTACAAGAGCAATTGTAATTAGTAGTTTGCTTATTGATTTGCACACATGGAAAGGCTCCTGATTATTTTTACTCAGGTCACTGCTCTGTCAGATCGCAAACTCACATCAGCACTTGGAGGAAGAATTAATCCTAAAAATTGACCCACTGGAAGCAGAAGCAGACTAGCCACGGAAAAGTCAGAATGTCAATAAGGAAGTAGCTGCAGCAGAATTTCTGTGTTGTCAGCATTTTGTCAGAAGATGATGCATTTGATTTTTAAAAAAACTCTTGGTAATCAATAGATTGAAACAGCACTGACCTTGTCGCTGATTATTAGATGTATTTACAAACTCCATGCAGCCATGGATAATGAGAATATTATGACAAGAGAGGTAGAAAGAAAGCATCCATTCTTAGTGTCTGAATTAAATTCCAAAAAATGGTATGTTCTTCAAAATACCAGTTTAATTATCCATTTTATTGATCTAATAAGCAAAGTTAAGTATACTCTTGGTGTTCATGATTTATGGTGACTGCCATAGAATTAATCAGAAAATCATGATTAACTGAGGTAATTAGCAATAAACGATCCATCATGTGAATTGTTGACCAATGAGATTATTATGATTCCATTTTCCTAATGTCAGGATATTGTGCCCTGGTATAAGCTGCAGTGGTTTTGTTTCATCTACAGCCAGTCCATGGATCAATTCTTCAATGATTTCAAGGTTGATCGCCCTCTGAACAATGAGGCTGAGCAGTATGCAGTATGATACAGACATCTTAGCAAACTTGAGCCGGTTTATAGAGTGCAAACC
This sequence comes from Scyliorhinus canicula, assembly GCF_902713615.1. NCBI lineage: Eukaryota > Metazoa > Chordata > Chondrichthyes > Carcharhiniformes > Scyliorhinidae > Scyliorhinus > Scyliorhinus canicula. The sequence continues at coordinate 131,873,521 of NC_052156.1, forward strand.
ATTATCAGTTTTAAATCACTAAAACTCCAAGAATTTGATTTGTGTGGATTTGCGTAGCTGTAGTGTATGTGTTCCACTACCTTTAGGGTAAAGGGATCACAAGTATTGGTTTAAATCCATACTTTAGGTTCCTGAATGGTCAGTTGGCTATATAATTGCAATCAAATGTGGTAACCATGTACTAACCTGGGGCAGCAGGCAAAAACTAGGATGATTATTTCCAAGCATAACACCTCCAGTTTATTGAGGGGATAGGAGCTTTGACGTATGAAGGTGCCCATATTTTCTTTGTTAGGACAGTTCCTCACCAGAAATGTTTAGTCATGTGTCAATCTCTCCAATCTTCAAGAAGGGAATGAATCTACCAACTATTGATTATAATGTAAGCACAATCATCTCCTGAATCCAGATTAATACAAACCTTGCCCAATACAAATATAATTACTTCCAAATACCAAGAACGACCAACGCAAAAAAATGTATTACATTTTCAATTGACAGTACAAGCAGCCAGAATCACTGAGGCAAATCTGTAAATGACAATTGTTGTGTCTCAGTCATTGCCTCCCTGAGCCAAAACCAGGTCAGAAATGCTAGTTGTGGGGGTGCATTGAAATAGGAAATCTGAGGTCCCCTCTTGTAGATTGTCTCAAACAACTTTGACATTGCATCGTGTTGCTATAACTCCAGTCAGGTACAGAGTCATGCTCACTCAACAGTAATAATTTGTTACCAGGGAGCAGAGTTTTATGTGTGTGGTTGACTATCCAGCCATTGTCAAGTTAAATTAACAACTTAGCCATAATTGTGTCATATTTCCACATATTGACTGTCTGAATGAGCCTGCATGTAACAGTGTATTAAATACAGAATAACTGATATGTAGGAATGATTACCAGGGCAGCAATCTCACTGAAAGGGTTAAATGTTATAAACATGTTAGATTAAGCAATTGTAATATTTATCTTAACCCTAGATAAGAATGTCCCTTCCTAAATTACACTAGTTTTCTAATATGTTGCAGAACTGGTGAGAGAATTTTTGGTTTGATTTTGTTTTTCATGTGGATCACTGCTTTGTATAGTTAATGTATGATCATGCCTGCACTGAAAAAAAAATCAACAGCTTTGATATAGTTATTGCAAGGTTATCAAATGTAATCTTGTAATGGAAATCAAGATTTTTCTTTTTTCAAATACTTCGCTATTGAAGTATAATTCCAGATAGATACAATTTGGAGTCAACAATAACTGCTTTGCATGTGTTTTCATTTCAGCTTGGAAAGAATAGCCCCCACTGGCTTAACCTTTCTCATTTCTTAAGCAGCCTGTTGCTTTGGTCTTTCTAAATGTGATTTTCCAGTGGTATAAACACTGAACTCTTTTTAGATTCGGAAATTTTCTTTTCTCACTTTTGGACTATTAACTTGAATTGCTTAAGCAAGTAATTTCATATGGGATGGCTAAAATGAAGATGAGCACCGTTGACAGACCATCAAGGAAACTTGATATATGTCTCTGACTTGGAAACTAAGGCAAATATCCCAAATTGATTACATGGAACGGGAGATATATATTGCTTCACCTCAGGAACTGAAAGTACTCTCAATTAGGAAACTTGGAAACAAAACACTGCAATGCTGAGACATTAAAGTGTACTTGCCTGCCAGGTTAACAGGGAACCCTGGTGCATCCCCAAACAAATAAAGCCATGGGGAGGTGGTGGTGTAGTGGGATTGTCACTGGACTAGTAATCCAGAGTAGATCTCTGGGGATCCAGGTTCGAATTTGAATTCAATAAACATCTGGAATTATAAATCCATCTGACCATAAAACCACTGTTCATTGTTGTAAAAACCCACCTTGTGCACTAATGTCCTTTAGGAAATCTGCTGTCCTTACCTGGTCTGGCCTGCATGGGACTCTAACTGCCCCTCAAGGGCAATTAAAAATGGGTGATACATGTTGGTGCAGCCTGGGATGCTCATGTCCCATAAACAAATGTTTTTAAATGGTCACAATGGATAGGAAGACATTGAAAAGCATACAATAGTGATTCATTTATAGCTCCACAACCTTACATGATGGAACCTTTTTGGACAACTCACAAAATACAGGGACACAAAAGGGTAAATGCACAGTGAATCCATTAGTTATTTCCCCAAGTATTACAATTCTGGGCCAATTTGAAAGATAGCTATTCAGAAAATGCTTTGTAAGTAATCCGTTTTAATTAACACTGAATAATGGAAAGATTTTGTAATGTAGTCTAGGATTTAAATTGGTACTGCTAAAACTAATTTCACCCCGGACTTTTAGCTAGCCACAAAAAAAAATAGATTAATCCAACCTGTCTGGACTTAAGCTGAATACACGTGCCAGAAGTAAGAGCATAATATTCCAATGATTTCCCACCTAGCCAGTCTCTTTTTGTTTCTAAACAGAGACATAAAATTGCAGCAGATTCTTAGAACATAAGTCATCTTAATACATTTGACGTCTCAACAGAAATTGAGAACCTTTCCCATGAACTAATTATCAGTACTGATGGACATATGAATTTGCACATTATGTAAATCTTTCCTTTCCTAATTAAATGTTACCATAAAAATTTGCAATTAGATGAAAACAATAATGTGTGCTTGGAACAATGCAGTAATTATTTATATTCCCCACCCGTAAAGCAAGGGTTTGGTAAACTGACAACATAGTTGATATTGTCATCCCAGCTAACAAATTTAAGTGTGTCCCATTAACTACAGCAGACTGCAAAAACATATGAACATTCTTATAGAACATTTATCTCAGAGTTCAAACTTGGTATCAAGTGCTGTAAAGAGTTTCAGCAACTTAACATGGTGGATAATTAAAGAATTTCTTTGGATGTTCTGGGAGCAAAGAAAAACAAATCCTCACGTGTTATGCATCTTCACACAGTGACTGATTCAGCAAATGTACCATATAGTATAGTGAGCCAAACACTGGATAAAAGCAAATTACTGCGGATGCTGGAATCTGAAACGAAAGGGAAAATGTATAGTGAGCCATGTGGATCAGAAAGATCTGAGTTGATTGAGATGATCATGGCCACATCGGGTAAAGGTACAATTTGTTGCCTGCATCCTATTGCTAACCACGATGAGTTTGCTGCAAATGTCCAGATGTTTGGCAGGAGATGGTGGCCTGATGGTAATATCACTGGGCTAATGATCTGGAGGCCGAGGTTAATGCTCTGAGGGCATGGGTTCAAATCCCACTGTGGTAAGTGGTAGAATTTTAAATTCAATTAATAAATCTGGGAATTGTAATAGTTGTTAAAAGAAATGTGGTGCATTAATGTCCCTATAGGGAAGACATTCTGCCATCCTTAACTGGTCGGCTCTGAAACGGCCTAACAAGCTACTCAGTTCAAGGGCAATTAAGGATGGGCAACAAATGCTGGCCTTGCCAGTGACACCCACATCCTAGAAAATAATTTTGAAGATGGCTTGTGGACAATGTCAGGAATGAGCTTGGGCAATATGTTCCCCAAGGCTTCACTGACACAGTCGGAGTTTGACTCATTTAGAACCCAGCCAATTGCACAAAGTTACATTTGGGCCCTTTCTCTTTAGTGCACGAATAAAAAGGACTGTGGTTGATTAGAGGAGAAGAAATGAAAGCAGCAAGTTATATGTCATGAAATCATAGCTCTTAATTTTTTGACAAATGAGTTTTTCAGCAAACCTTCATCTGAAACTGTCCTTTGAAGTGAGACAGCACAAACTGCTTAAAAAATGCAAGGCCACCTTCCAAAGTGAAGGTAGAAAAGCAAACAAGACACCACAAGAAAGTGTGACCAGGGAGGGATATTGAAACCCAACAAGAAGATACTCAAAATGCAAAATGCTGGACTTCTGTTATAACCTGCACGGGTCTTACGGGGTGGGAATGATTAACTACCCCATGGACCTTGCAGAATACGAGCTCCCCCGATAAGTGGGCGTGGAGTCTCTAACAATGTCTGGCTATGATGTGGAGATGCCGGCGTTGGACTGGGGTGAGCACAGTAAGAAGTCTTACAACAACAGGTTAAAGTCCAACAGGTTTGTTTCAAACACGAGCTTTCAGAGCACTGCTCCGAGGAAGGACTTTCACCTGTTGTTGTAAGACTTCTTACAATGTCTGGCTATGTATAAATAGATTTGGCCAGCAAAGCACCGACTCGTGAAGACCCAGTCACGAGATACTGGAGCTTTATATAATAGTTGTTGTTAAATAAAGTAAGTTTTCATTTCTACAAACTTGGTGCGGACTCTTTGTGACCTTATAAAAAATGTAATTAACTGTAATCCTCTCAAGACAATGGGTAATTGCTGGCAGACAAGAGACACAACCAACAAACATTATGGAGGAGAAAATAACCCCATCTGCCTTTGGTTTCTGCGATCTTGAAATGTGTCAAACATTTCTGAGATGCAACATCACAATGTGATTATTTGTTCTCCACCAGCGACTGCAGTAGATATGGATTCAAATTCCTTTGGAATATACATCTAGAGCAGGGCTTTAAGAACTGGTTTTACCAAGCCAAAGGAGGCAACAGCAGAGAATATTTTGGGAATAAAGATTTCAGCATAAAAGCAGGCTGAAGAGATAGCTCTCTCTCACTGTCTGTCTTCCGGGGATTAAGCGCAGCTTTCGGTTCAAGAAATCAGCATACCCAAGGCCTCCCAACCAACCAGGATCTTGAAAGAATTGGCAACATCTTCTCCATCTATCTGCTCCAAGGGACCAGTTAATTTAAATCAGCTGCAATGTTTAACAATCTACGCATCAAAGACAAGCAAAGGACTTCTAACAGTCTATTCTTTTATCTTTGATTTAGCCACTAGCTTTCCTTGCTTCTGATATATGTCTGTGTGTATGTGTGTAATGTTGTGCCTTTTATTATTTTTCCTCATGTTTATTGTTATAATCAAGCGAGGAGGCTGTATAGAAGGACGGCAGTTCACTCCTCCTAACTTGGCCCTAACGTATGTTATACTTGGTGAGGCACTTTTTAGAGTACCGCACAGTTTTGTTTCTCATATAGCAAAAACACAGATGGGAAGCATTCCATTTGTGGCTGTGGAGTAGTGGTCTGTGATTGACAGTTTGTAAAATACATTTGCCGCTTTGATCCATTCACCTCCCTTCCCTTCAATGGCCAAAGTGGTGAAATTCCAACATTTGTAAACATTGCCCACATGTCCCATTTAAAGACATGTGAGTTGAACTAAGTGCATTCCAATCACTCGATCATGTGATTTCACTACACTTACCTCACTTAGTGTGAGATTCCAGACTGAGGTCTCTTTTCCAGGGGGATTTTTGTGGGGAGTCTGTATGTGTGCAGGATGTCTGTGTTGAGGGGGTCTGTGGGGGGGGGGGGGGTGTCTGTGGAGGGGGTTCCTTTGTGCAGGGGGTCACTGTGGGGGGTCCCCCTATTACAGCAGTACCTGTGGGGGGTGGTCCCCCTATTACAGGGTGTAAGGGTTGCTTAATTTTGTCCACTGTGAGGGTACTTGGCAGGATGTTGACCAGGACATAAAGCACCAGGTGTTCAGACTCAGGAATTCTCATGTATCTTGCTGACTTTCCCATCCTAGGCTTATTTACTATACTGTGTAAATATGAGGCCTTTTTGCTCATTTGTTGGGCTTCACCTCGGACCTGAATCGTGACAGGTGCCAGAAGCTGTATCTCAAAGCCACCGTCGACACTGGGTCCCCGGCTAGCTGATGGGTAAGAGATTCTTGTGTCTTCTGAGGCTAAGTGAGGAGGATCTGCGGTGTTTTACGTGGAAACAAATCTGCGTCGCCTATCACTGATACTGCGACCAGTGAGGATCTAGCAGCCACGCCACGTAAAACACCCGGCCTCCACAAAATAAATGGCTGGTCAATGGCCGGGTCCATGGCCGTGCATGCGCACGGCGACGACCTGCAGCGGTCACGCCATAAAACATGGCGTCGACCATGCACAGACCTGACCTGCCACATGGTGACCCCTGGCCACCCCTTGGCCACACCATGGCCACCTGCCACCTATCCCCCAAGCTCTCGTGGAAAACCCCCCAGTCAGCAGAATGACGTCTGCCTGACTGTGGTGGCGCTGAACACAGTCCGCCACTGCCACGCTGGATTCCTGCATGGCTGAGACCAGAGGTTAATCGCGATATTGTGAACGTGGCCCATCAAGGGCGGAGCATCGGAGGAGGGCCTTCAGGTGACGCGCTGAAGCTGCCCCAACAGCGTGCAGCGGCACCACAATGATGCCATTTAGGAGGGGGCAGAGCATACGAATCCTGCGTCAAAACAGGCGGTGCCCCCGATTTCGTCGTAAAAAGGGTTTCTCTGCCTGATTGCCGATTACAAAATCGGTGTCAGGAACGGAGAATCCCGCCCTACATCTTTAGTTGGCTTCACCCATCTTCATGTCCCGTATAAATAGATTGAAATATGAACAGAAAATTACATTTATAATAATCTATCTGTTGCCAATTTTCTGTTTCGTGAGGATTGTTGTGCCTGTAAGTCAACTCTGTGTCGAACATTCAAACTAAAGCAAAGTACTGCAGATGCTGGAAATCTGAAATAAAACCATTAAGTGCTGGTAAATTTCAGCAGGTCCAGCAGCATCTGTGAAGAGAGAAACCGAGTTAAAGGGCAAGAGGGAAACCCGATGCGGTGATACACTGACGGTGCAACCGGAATATCCCGCCACATGAACAGCCGGTAAAGTCCGCCCAACATTTCAAGTAAGTGCCATGTAGACTCAAACTGTTAACTGTATTTCTCTCAGATACTGCCAGATATGCTGAGCTTTACCATGACTTTCTGTTTCATTTCGGTGCTAAGCGTTACCTGGTGTGACTCAGGAGCCCAACTCTGCTGTGGCAGGTTCTGCTGCATTCCCTGCAGAAAATAGACAGTGGGCTGAGAAGTACAGGATTCTCCGGCCTCTGTTTTCGCTGGATCTGATGACTTTTCCATTGCTGCTGGCATCTTTGAAAACCTCTCCAAACAATCAGCCTCCAGAGTTCATCGCTGTCAGTGACTACCTCCCAGGTGTCAGTGCCCTCCATCTTCATATCTCACTTGTAGGTGTACCCGTAGCAGAGGTATGGATCCCCAGTGTGGTGATATGCCTGTGAACAATATTGTATATAGTTGGTGGTGTGACCTCCAACCAGCAGGTAGTGGTACAGATCCACCATGCGGTCGAAACAATATTGTATATAGTTGGTGGTGCGACCTCCAACCAGCAGGTGGTGGCACAGATCCACCATGCGGTCTCGGGGCAGTGGTCATCTGACAAGACACTCAGATGTAAGTCATAAGGTTAGATAGATAGATAGATAGAACAGTACAGCACAGAACAGGACCTTCGGCCCTCAATGTTGTGCCGAGCCATGATTATCCTACTCAAATCCACGTATCCACCCTATACCCGTAACCCAACCACCCCTCCCTTAACCTTACTTTTATTAGGACACTATGGGCAATTTAGCATGGCCAATCCACCTAACCCGCACATCTTTGGACTGTGGGAGGAAACCGGAGCACCCAGAGGAAACCCACGCACACAGGGGGAGGACGTGCAGACTCCACACAGACAGTGACCCAGCCGGGAATCGAACCTGGGACCCTGGAGCTGTGAAGCATTTATGCTAACCACCATGCTACCCTGCTGCATAGGGGTAGTTCCAGGGGAGTCTAAAGGAACTCCATGATAACTTCATCTGTATCTGGTCGTTACCTTACCACATGTGCTTTAATAACAATCCTGGTTTGGACATGTCACCAGTAATTCTGTGTATTCCTTGCTGGACAACGAACATCGAACACAACACCTAGCACGTCGTGAACCACTGGCAATTTACAGGGCAGGAGGTCTTTGGCTTTGTGGCCGTCATCCGTCCAATGAACTTGGTTAAGCGCAGACATCATTGGCTTAGAAATGAGTTATGCTGATGGAACTCGCATACACCAGGACCCTTGAGTTGGTGAATTTATCCTGCCAAGAGATGCTGAGGAGACAGCTTAGCGAAGTGATACATTTGTTCAGCATTTTCTCGTGACAAGCATATGTTGGCCAAGCTGTAGAGGAATGTACTGAGGATGTAGACTTGATATACTCGCATTTTGACGTTCTCAGTCAGGTTACTATTGTTATATACTATGTTACTTAGCTTAGACATAATTGCAGCTTTTGTGATACGTGTGTTGATTTCAGCATCAAGTGGCAAATGGCTTGTGATTTTAGACCCTAGATATGGGAAGAAATCAATGACCTCCAATGCCACATTGTCAATGTTGATTGATAGCAAAATGGCAACATTTGGACCATGACATTTGTCTTGCTGATGCTGATGGTCAAACGGAACTCTTTACAAGATTGAGAGGGTCAGTGTCTTTGCCGTTGCAGGCGTTCCTCAGTATGGAATGCTTATATGGCATCATCAACATAGACCGGCTCTCTGACGAAGGCTTGGAACTCCTCTGTCTTGGATTTTAGACAACATGGACAGCATGGTAGCATAGTGGTTAGCACTATGGCTTCACAACGTCAGTCCCAGGTTTGATTCCCGGCTTGGCTCACTGTCTGTGCTGAGTCTGTACGTTCACCCCATGTCTGCGTGTGTTTCCTCCGGGTGCTCCGGTTTCCTCCCACAAGTCGCGAATGCTGTTAGGTAATTAGGACATTCTGAATTCTCCTGCTATGTACCCGAACAGGTACCGGAATGTGGTGACTAGGGGCTTTTCACAGTAACTTCATTGCAGTGTTAATGTAACCTACTTGTGACCATCAGATTATTATTATAGACAAACAAGATGGAACAGCTTTTGATCAGTTTTGGTACTTTAATGATGCTCTCTGTAGATTACCTGAAGGCATGTGCCAAAGAGTCTCAGTACCAGAGCACAATTTGATCCCATTGTGGATCTCAAAGGGTTCTGACGTTGTCTATCATAGCTGACTTTACCCATCATGTTATCAGGGAAAGAGCAACTTCAATAGGCAGTCAAATTTCTCCAGTAGCATAAAGAAAGTACTTCTGATCACATGGTCGAATGCCTTGGTGAAATTAACCTTGGTGAGAATACAATCTTTGTTCGGTTTACTGGTCTCTATTTCTCATTTAAAGACTGAAATATGAATTAACAGCAGAAAATTAGAATGAACGAGATTATTTTAACGTTTTCAATTGTTAGAACTGAATTTTTTCCAAGCACAATTTCACATTGTGATGCTGCATGTCATTAAGATGAGTATAATATCAGGGGCTGTTTAGCTCACAGGGCTAATCGCTGGCTTTGAAAGCAGACCAAGGCAAGCCAGCAGCACGGTTCGATTCCCCAAACAGGCGCCGGAATGTGGCGACTAGGGGCTTTTCACAGTAACTTCATTTGAAGCCTACTCATGACAATAAGCGATTTTCATTTTCATATCATAATTTTGAACACGCAATGTGTCCATATTGTATGTTTTGAGACTGCCATGTGTAATGGCAAACATTAACCATTTTCGTCACTTTTTTGAGTGTTTTTCGTTTTTCCAGTTGGTGAATAACAAAAGTAGTAAAATATCCAAACCAATGACACAGATTCAGTGTCTGCATTGGACCCGACATGGATCCAGACGTGCCGGGTGAATAGCAGGGGAGGGTAAAATCAAGATTCGCACCACGGTTGCTGAATCGTGCCCCATGTGTCATTAGCCCGCTCCCGATGGTAGGTTCCGGATCTCACCCAAAAATGCGAAGAATATTAATAACCTTAATTTGCATTCATTTGAATCTCATTAATGAGATTGAAGTCAAAAGTGGCGACCTCCCGAGTATAACCTGGCCCCCCAGTGGGAAGTAATGCGGGCATCGTTTAGTACTCCGTTTTAAAAATTTATAGCTGGCGCAATGGTTACTGAGGGGAAGTGCAGAGGTTGGTAACCATTTCCATTTTCTGGTTAACAGCTCAAGTGCACCAGAGCTGCTGCCCCTGTGCTCAGACTGGGGGAGTGAGGGGGTGTGGGGACTCTTCCAAGGGGGTTGGGCTTGGTCGGGAGGCTGAAGTGTTCCAGGTTGGGGGTGGCCCCTGGGCTGGGGAGGAGTGAGGGGCTTTGTATCTGTTGGGGCCTTCGAGCCATCTTTAAATATTGTGAAGGCCTGTTACAGGGGCAAGCTGCAACCTGTCTATCCCACCAAACACTCCCAGGACAGAGCCCTGCAGCAGCTTCTCTCCTGAAAGTCAATTTCATCCCCTTTGCTGTGAGCAGCCTCTAGCTTCACAGTTGAAGGCTATTTCAAATGAAGAATTAGCCTTATTAGTTGTGAGAGCACTGCTCGCTCCTGAACTCTCAAGTGCCTACTCGAGGGCACATGTTGCATGCCTCAGAGAATGATTAGTGCACTGAATGTTCAGTAAACTTTGATTCCTTAACAGTGTGCCTGAATTCTAGGAACATCAGCATCCTGGAGGCAGCTGCCAATCATCAAACAGTAAACAGAAGGGGTTTACCATTGAGCATGCTATCGTGGCCAATGGGGAGTGTGTGGATGAGTGAAGGATGCTATGCACGGTTCCCAGTAAAGGTTTGGGGACTAGGGGCTCCTTATGAGGCTAGGAGTGAGTTTGCAGAGCAAGGTTTTCACAGAACTGGCTTGCGAGATGGTTTTCTGAGAGAAGGCAGGACATGGGCCGAAGAGCCTGGACTGCGCTGTAATATTCTATGTTCTATGTAAGGGTGAGGGAGGCTTGAGAGATTAGAGGGTCCCGGGTTGGAATTCCTCACTGATAGTTGGTCTCTGTCCTTTTCCAATTCCTTAGAGATAAAGCAACATTTGCTGGCATGGATGCCATGGAGGCTGCCCTCACTGGAGCCGGTACTCATGTGCAGGGGATCACTGCCCATCAAGTTTAGGAGGGACCCAGAATGGAGGCCAGTGGTGGCGGCGTTGATCATTCCGTGAGCTGATAGGCAACAAATACCGTAGGAGACTCTGTCTGAGCACAGAAACAGTGCGGCACCTATGCCATGTCCTTGCGGACGTGGATGCCGTGGCGGAGGGGGACACCCACTCTCGATGTCCGTGAATGTCACTGCAGCCGTAAGCCTTTCATCACCGGTCCTTCCAGGGCTTGAACAGGGATCTGTGTGGCATTTCCCAACTTCCATCTGCCCACAAGTGCATCCGGAAGGTAACAGTTTGCCCGGGCTTCCGATTACATCATGTTTGACCTGGACCAGGCCCGTCATGATGCCCGGGCTGCAAGATTTCCTGCCATTGCTGGGATGCCCAATGTCCAGGAGGCCATCACACTCATCAAGCATCAGGGCATCAGGGAGTGCCTTATAATAATAGGAAAGCATTCCACTCCCTGAATGTTCAGATTGTGTGCCATCACCGCCTTAGGATCCTGCATGTGTGCAGTTACCCTGGGAACGTGCATGAAAGCTGCACCCTGGGGCACATGGAGATCTTTGGTGTCTTTGAGGACCACCCCAAAATGACAGATTGGCTCGTGGGGGAAAAGGGATACCCACTGAGGTCATGGCTGATGATGCCAGTGCAGAAGTCTGAGACTGAGGCGGAGACCCGATTCAATGTGGCCCACGTTGCCACCTGTGCTGCCATCGAGGCAGAGTGTCCAATATGGGCCGCGATCTTGCCAACAAGTCCGATGCAAAACACCCCACCAAACATGCTCAAAAGCGGACCTTAACTTTTGCCTACTGAATCGCGCGCAGAGTAATTTGCCTCAACTTCAATTGTCACAGTTTTACTGAAAAAAGGGCCTGGGATGCAGTTGCCATGACAGTTCTTCAACAAAGCATTAATTATAATACTTATTTAGTTTTACATTAAAACACATTATAACTTACTAAAATAATCATAAACTTCCCAAAGTTTTGGCAACAATTTACTCTTCTCTCTTCCACCACCAGCAAAAGACACCCCATTGGGAATTCTGGATTATACCTGCATCCTCCCTTGTCCCATGTACCGTCCTCGTCTAACCTGTTTATGCACATGTTTGGAAGCCCAATGTAAATAAGGAAAATGTGCAGCCGTCCGGCTCTGACTAAAAAGTTTACAACTATCAAATGGTCATCGGGTGGTCAAGACAAAGCTTCAGTAATGTTTGTTTCATTAAATAGTGGTCCCCGTGCTTCTGACACTCTGGTCCTTTTCCGCCCACACTGTGTGCTGCAGCTTAATTTACTCCTCGCTCACAGTGCCATTCTGGCATCCTTGGTCCACTCCCTCCCACTCCCTGTGCTGGATCAGCATTCCTTCAGGCTTGATTCATTTCAGGAGCAATGACACCACAGAGATGAAAGGTGGAAGTAAGGGGATACTCGAGCAGAGCAGCAGGAGTACAACCTTCTTGACGTGAGTTGAGGGAAGTAGATCTGTTGTAGGAGAGGGAACATTGTAAGTCTTAGCCGGCTGCTGCATTTTGCTGGTGCTTTCAAACTTTGAACGCACTCTGACATTGTGCAAGAACATTTTTTACTCCTGTTTTTATTGAAGAATGGCACTTATTTGAAGAACAGGCATGCATGTGAGACCTAAGTTAATAAATGTATAATCTATGGATTCAGATTTTCTCAAATTTCTCTTAATATAGATAATTGCTTTAATCTTAGGTTGTTCAGTGATGCTGATCTTGCCAACATATCAGTTATGTGGTCTCAGGAAAACATAAGAAAGTGTAATATTTTTCTGTTGGTAATCTTGTCAAAATTTTTAAGCTGTTACTGAATGTGAGTGATAAATAAAGCAATGAAGACGGTGAGTGTGTGAATTTAAACTGTGGGTTTGATATGGTCATGAGCCTAGGATGCTTCAAGCAGAGTTTGCATTAGGTAATTTAGTAAGAATGTTTATAGACCAGGAGTAGATTTAAATGGGTTGTTGCAGATCAAATGAGAAGATATGCAATGTATAAAAGAATAAAGTTAATCAATTCTTGGAGAGAGCATTTATAAAGAGACTGGGTCAGACAATGGAGAAATTAAAGGGAGAGAACGTATTTACTTTGGGGTGAACCACAAGCTGTTTCTTATGTCGACCAAATGACCACATAACCAATATGTTAGCTCAAAAACACAGTTTATTAATAACACAAGACTGGTATCTCTATGCAATAACACATGCGGCTCCATACTAAACTACACCTAACGACTAAAATGACCTTCACTTAACTTCAAGTGACCGGCACTGTGCGAGATATGGCCTTTATCTGGGTCCACGTGGTGGGTTTGGAAATTGTTGGGTTCGTCCAGCTGGACTCGTCCTTCAGGAATGGTCGCGGATCCTTGAACTTGGTTGTTCTGTTGCAGTTGGTCGCACACAGGCTAGTCCCAAAAGAGATCGATCTCCAGTGCGCAGGGCTTTTTATCCTTCATCTCTTTCGTGCCCTTTTGGGCGGTCCTTACTCCAGGTCCAATGGATCGATAGGGTTTTCAATCACCCTCATCGATCTCAGCCAAATAGGGGGTGGATACCTCGATAGCTGGGCAGGTCCTAGCTATCATTGTCCCAGGCATGTATGCCTTTCCAAATAAGGGGTGGTGTTGCTTGTTAGTCTGCTACTGTTGTAACTCCCTGATTCAAACTCTATTGTCCAAGGGGAAATGGTGATCGACTCTTTTGGATACAAGTTTCAGCCAAGTCTGGTTCTTTGCACAATACTGGGCTTTTATAGATTTTTAAATCTATTATGAGTTGCTGAACAGATACAGGCAGGCTAGCATTGAAGGTAGTTAAATTAAGATCGTGTGAAACTGTCTTAAAGTATTGGCACTGTGTGAAGCCATTGTTGTGTTTAAGTATGATTCTTTTATTTTCCTATTTCTTAATAAACATTTACTTCATTCTAACATCACCACAGATAGTCAGGGATATAATTTCTGTATTTCAAAACCTCTTCTCATAATATACAAATTGCAAAAGAAAATGTCAGACAATTGTTTCAGGTTTTCCTTTCTGGAATTTGAACAGCTCAGCATTTACCTTCAGCCATGCCTTAGGAGTGATATATAGTTTATTTTCAACAACTCTGACCCCCTGAGTATCAGAATTGAAAACATTAGCAGATGGATCTAATTTTGGTTGGCAACCCTGAGTAAGGCTGGCACCAGACCCCCAAACTGTTTAATCTGGAGACATTGGTTGTTGCAATAGTTTATATTTTTCCTTGTCTGTAGTATCAGTGAAAGTATTGGCAAAATCTATGGCCAGTCTCCCAAAGCTCTCGCAAATAAATGCTGAGGACACAAGGTGAACCATATTTACAAAACATAGTTTTTAAAATAGGTTCTTTCACTAACAAGCGGCAAACTTAATGAAGCAGTACTCCAGCGGTATATTCAAACAGGTTTTTGGAAAAAACATCTTCTGCATTTTACAATAAAACTGCGTGCTGGATTATGGTGCAATACTCATTTTTGTCAGATACGACTAGACCACCAAACTAGCAACGTTAATTAAAAAGAGATTGACCACCAGTTATAATGTGCTAACTTCCCACTGGAAAGAGAGCATATCCTTAGATTCAAGACCATGCAATTCCTAGCTTATATAAATAGTTTAAATATTTGACGCATAATATATATCCAGTGTCAGTGAATATTTTGAAAATTTATTTTATTGTGAAGCATGTTTGACTGACAGATGCTGGCTGAGAGTTGTCTTTCTGCTTTAAACGTTTTAGAGTAAATATATAGTGATTGATCCATTCTAAGTCAGAATTTAATGGAAGTTGGTGCAACAGCCTGTACCAGAGCTCAGTCCTTGGCACTTGCCTTCTGTTGTGTATACCTGCTGCACCAGGGTAATTAGTGCCCAGTGTGTCCCTGGCTATTTACATTTGCCGCTGGCATAAGGCTGAGGATACCATCCCCCTCCTGCGGGAGCAGGTAACACCACCTGACTCCTTGAAGGGGCCATCGAGTCTTTAAAAAAAAGTATGAAGCAATGGGGAAACTGAACAGATTCATGAGATTTCTTTCGTGCATATCTAATTGCTTCCTCTACTCAGTGGCCTTGTTCAGACCCTAGAAAGAGAAGAAAGTTTAGAGCATAAAAGCTGGCTGCCAACATTATTGCCTTATGCTGTGCTTCTAATTTACATACCCGGGAGGTGGCAAATTAGTCATTTCCGTCGCTGTACCTGCTCTTTGTAATACCAAGATTTAACTTCAACACAGCCTAATTCTTAAAGCCCAACCAAGTTTTGTTCAATTAAATTAATTACTGCACTCTGTGATAGTTAAAGGTGAGATTAAATTAATCTCAGAAAGTTATGCAAGCCAATAATAAGACAAAGTGTCTCCTAATTATGCTTATAAATCTGAAAGTGATGTATTGCCCTTTTTTCCAGAGCAATGAATTTTGGAAACTTCCTTATTCTCAGGGTGCATATTGATAGCTCTGGCAGCGATCAGCCGTCAGTATAAAATCCAATATCTGGGACATTCTACGAAAAGCATGAATAGTCTGAAAATCAGGATTTTTATCTGTGTATTTGAGAATGAAAACATGCAACAGTGCAAAGGGACCGATTCTCCAGCCTCGTTCCGCTCTTACTCAAGCATAACGAGGCCAGTGCATAGCAGGAGAGGCCAAAAACGAGATCCGTGCCAGGCCCAAACAATTTGCGATGAAACCGGTATGGTGCGTGTTCAATAAGTCAGTTGGGAGGATCGACTGTGAGAGTTATGGGGCGTGATTCTCTGATCTCGTTACGCTCTAGCTCAAGCGAAATGAGGCCGGTGAATAGAGGGAGAGGCCGAAAACAAGAACGGTGACAGGAATCAAACCTTTGTGATGCAACCAACCTGCCCCCGTTGGCGAAATCAGGATCTCGCCGTAGCGTGGCGAGAAACCAATTATCACCACTTAGTCCTCATTTCTATACAATTAATGAGAGCCACCCCATATCCAATGATGTCCTGTCATTCAGCGGCCTCCCCAGCAAGTGGTGACACTGGCGCCAATTAGTACACCTTGGGGGGAAAAGGACATCCCCCCTGGCCTCCACTGCATTGAGCAACCTCCCCACGTCAGCATCCCCCAACTTGGGGCCGGTCTCTTCGACGCCATTGTTGCGAGCTGGCTGGGATTGGCGAGAGAGAGAGAAGGTAGACACAGAGTGGAATGACTGCGGGCTGCCGGCCTGGACACTGGCTATACTGGCTGGGATGGGGTGCCCCCTGCCAGAACCAGGGGTGGAGGGGGAAACAGGCCGAGCAGCCGGGGTGCCCCACCACAGGACTGGGGTGTTGTCCAGGCATCTTGCTGCGCACCCATTGACTACCCACCCCGGCCTCTGGTTCTACACAATAACACCTGCCATATGGGTGCGCCCACTCCCGCACCCCACGTTCCCGCTATAGCGCGCCCTCTCCAGCCCCAGACACCCCGCTCAACTGGCGTACACCCACCGGGGGACCACCCAGGGCCACACACACGGCAACCCCCAGTGAGGGCAGTGACAGCCAACGGTATCCCTGGCAGCAGGGATGGGCACTATGACCATGGTGCCAGCCACCAACGGGACAGGGATGAGGGGGTGGGGGAGGGACATGCGGGGTTGAGCCCGCACTGCCAACTGTAGACCATCGAACCCGGCTGGGCACGGGAGTATGCACCATGCTAACATGTTGGCCTTCCACCCCTGTGAACAATGGCATTTGCTGTTCAACCAGCATTGGTGATGGTCGCCCTGCGAGATGCCCTGTGGCTGCGTGAGCGGGGCACCGCTCCGAGAGGCGGGGAAAGTTGCAGCAGCAAAGCAGGCAGCAGCAGAATGGCCAGGAGATAACCGGGCTGCAGAGGGGCAGGTGGCGGCCGCACAGGTTGGAGGGCCGGCCGCCCAACAGGCCGAGGAGGAGGTGCTAAGGAGGCGCCGCATGAGGCCTCATACCAGCATCGCCTGCCGGACCTGACATGCTGTCAGAGACTCCAGATGAGCAGAGAGACAGTGCGACACATCTGCCACGTGATGGCACACCTGGTACCACGGGATATGGGAGAGGATTCCTGAAGATGCGCTTCAGGTGACTGGATCGCTCTGGGGGGGGGGGGGGGGGCATCCAGTACGATGCTGAGAGGGCCGCCCGCATCATAGCGGCCTCCTGCATCCTCCACAACATCGCGCAGCAGAGGGGCGACATGCTGGAGGAGGAGGATGAGGAGGCAGGGCAGGACCCATCCGATGATGAGGATGCAGGCGAGGGGACGTTGAGGAGAACATAGGTCCCATGCAGGCAGGGGAGACTGTACGACGTTATCGCCAGGGCCAATGAGCATGGGATGCTCTGATCGCCTCCAGGTTCACCGACTAGGAGGGAGGGGGTGGAAGGGGAGCTGCTGGCCAAGAGCACGGACACCATATCCCAGACCCACACCCCTTCACTTCCCACACCGCCAGACTGCCCCCTTGCTCACCCCTCCGTTATACATACCTGGAGCGCTACGAGCTGGGGACCCTGGGTTGAAAGTAACAGCGGGTCTGTCCATGGGATGGAAGATGATGACAACCCGCTCTGCGATGAGCTCTGGTGCTCCACATTGCATGACAACATCTCACTCATGCCCACGGTAGCACTTTCCACCTGAGTGATCCCTGCCTGTGAGCTGGCCAGTCCAAAACACAGTCCTATTTAATCCCTGAGGTGGGGGTGCTGGGGACGGTCAGGGCGTGGGAGGAAGGGAGGGAGAGAAGCATGGTCCTCCCACAGGGCCTGCACTGGTGCCCCATGCCCCCCGACCCCCCTGCCAGCTCGGAGTAGCCCACACCCACACCCATCAGACAGAGCACGGAGGCTGGTTTTAATGGTATTAACAGGTGTTTACTGTGCAGATATATAAGCAGTCTGTGACCTAACGCCCATAACTAAACAGTGCCCTGCACCCATGCCAACTTAACTAGTGTCTAACTTTCTGGTCTTAGATGCCTAACGCTACGCCTAGGTGGTTCCCCAGACAGTACAGCAGGAGTGGAGGTGGCTGCTGTGACACCTGTCCTGCGACAAGGGTGCCTGTTGGACTGGATGGTACCGGCCGCTGCTCAGGTGTACCAGTTGGCAGTGTGCCAACCCGTTCTTCCCACTGCCCACCAGATGCACCAAGGACATGGGGGGTGGGGGCGCGGGGAGAGTCCAAGATGCTGCGGTGTTCCGGCACCTCCCCTACAGGAGTCACCGGCACGGGTCCCATCACCACCTCCTCCCTCGGGATGCCCAGTTGTCCCTGGGCTATTCCGTTGGATTGGGGTGCGAGCAGAGCCATCCCCTGAGGCCCCCCCCGCCGCCCGCCGCTGCCTGCCCTAGAAGCCCGCTCTGTTCTCGACCAGAGTCTGTATGCTCGCGCCATGGAGCACAGGGAGTGGACCATCACCGTCTGGGACTGCACCACATCATGTTGCGACTGTGCCACAACAGCAAGTGACTGGGCCACCTCCCTCTGTGTCTGCGCACCGCTGGCCAGCGCCTGGGCAATGCCGCCAAAATTCTCAGCCATGGCCTGCCTTGACTGAGCCACGCTGAGGAGCGCTGCTGCAATCTCCAGGTGGCTCTGGCACATGATAGCCTATGAGAGGGCCGCCCTGTCCTGAGCCTCGGCCACCGCCTGCACAGAATACCCCAGGCCTTGGGCAGGCTGATCCATAACCGAAACCGTCGCCACCAATGACTCCACCACAGAACCCACCCGTGCGTTGTCGGCCTGGATGGCACGCATGGCTGGCACTATACCCTGCTACGGCACGCGGTTGGACGCTTCCACTGCACCTGCAGGTACTGGATGCTCCCCGACATCCCCTCCTGTAGTCCCTGGCTGTCTGACTGCATCTGCACTATGGCTGGGACTGGATGTTCCAGAAGACTTTGATCCGTCTGGTTGGCAGCTGGACCCTGGCACGGCCTGCCCTCCGACCGTCCGGCCCCTCGGCTGCTCCTATCTCCACCTGCTGTGCTGGTCGCGATGTGTGATGCACGCCAGATAGTGTCCCAGGACCCTCCTCACTAGTCCGCCCAACTGAGGTGATAGTCTCTGAGACGGTGGAAGGTGTTGGAAACAGCTGTGATGGAAAGTCAGTGTCATCCTCCGACCTGAGCTCCGGGGTGTCCGGAGTCGCGGGCGGAGGGCTGGTGTTCGGGCTGCTCTGCCCGTCAGTGCTCAGCTGTCTGGGGAGCACCAGCTCTGGCACTGGCTGGTGGCGGGGGACTCCGCATGGACTGGCCTCATTGCCGGCATGTCCTGAAAGACACAAGATCACATGTATGAGTAGACAGCAAGCCATGGGGGAGTGGGGCTGCATGGGGCAGGGGGTGAGGGCGGTGTGGGGTGGGATTAAGGGGTGAGGGGGTGGTGCCCACACACTTGTCATGACCAACCGCTACTCAGCCGATTCTCACTTGCTCACCCATGACTGCACTCCACCCTGACGACATCCCTTTGCTCTGGGCCACCGATGACATTCAGGGCCCTCTGCTCGAGCTTGGTGAGGGGCCGCAGATCTGGTGGTCCCCCTCCAGTATTCTCCCACTCCCAGCGGTTTTGCGCGGCCTTCTCCTGGGGGGGGGGGGGGCACACATTCAATGACGCCATGAGATGGTCCAGCCAATGCATGCAGCCCAGGGATTGGGTAGATGGTGGGCTCAGTAGCCTAGGCACCCAGCCACTGTGGATGGCATGGGTCTGAAATGAGGGGCAGGGTGGGGGGGGGGGGGGGGGGGGGGGGTGAGGGGTAGGGTTACAGGTGTGTGGGGGGAGGGGCGGTTAGTTGCAGGGGCACAGAGCAGCCAACTCACCCTGGCCGCCCTGATAATGTTGTGACGTTTCTTCCGGTATTGCATGCCAGTCTGTGTGACGTTGCCCACGGAGCTGACCGCCTCTCCCACCTGTTCCCAGGCACGGCAGACGGCAGCGCCTGGCAGCATTTCTCCTGGGCTGGGGTATAGGGTCATCCTTCTCTCCTCCACGAAGTCCAGGCGGGTGACGAGCTCAGCGCCCCTGGACCGTGGCACTGCTCTCCTTCCAGCCACCTTGTTGACTGGGATAGTGTGTGTGGGGGGGAGGACAGTTTAAGTGCGACTGCGGCGTGTGAGCCTCATGAGTGCCAATCATGGACCCGGGAAATCCGGCACCGTTTTACATGGAATCGATTGCTTCCCACGTGGCCACGGTGCCCGTTTAAAGTAGCTGAATTGGTGTGCCATTTTTTCTGTCGTAAAATGCCACACTTCCTCCGCTGGTGTTAGGGTCAGAGAATCCAACCCTATGGGAAGGATTCTCCGTCCGGCTCACCCGGATTGCATGACCCGATGGAACAGAGAATTGGACATTGGGGCGAAATTGTGATCTCCACCGAGCGCCGATCTGATCACGATGCTCTGGCCCCTCCATTGGTAGCGGGATCGACGTCCACGACCCCGAGCCAGCGGGAGCATGTAAATGAATGCAAATGGCACCCTTTGGCCTGGACCTCTGTGGTTCTCCGGTCCCAGTGATCAGGCATCATGTGGGCGTGGACATGTGATCTCTACCGGTGTGGCCCTGGCGTAGTGGACCTTCCCCAAAGAGTTATCTCCTTGGCACACAGCAAGGTCCACCACATCAGATTAGAGGCCACCTGAGCCCAAAGGGTCAACCCCCCCACCCCCTGCAACGCACTGCCTGCCCACCTCTGCTCTGGCAGACCCTCCACCCCACATCCCCTCCCCCCCCCACCCGGGACCCATGTAATAGGGGCACCCCTTGGGACCTCTCTAATAGGCAGACCCCCAGGAACCCTCTGACCAAAGGCACCTCCCACATGGACTCCTATAATAGGGGGACCCCCCACCGTGACCCCCTGCCTAAAGGGACCCACCCAAGACAACCTGACACACTGATATCTCCGCCCCGCCCCCAGAAAAGAGACCCTTATATGGAAGCTGGAGAGCAATCCAGACAGGGGCAGTGAGAAGACTTACAGCTTACCCTGAAGCACCACATGTCCATTCCTGGAAGGAGAACAGCTGTGACCTGCATCTGATCCCCACGGATCCATTAACAGTAAACCATTCATAGCTTTCTAGTAATGGTCTGCGATTGACAGTTTGTTCAAGTCCAATTCTCCAGGCCCTGATGATGCTCCAGACCGCCCAGGTGAGTTTCACGTGGGTGTGAATTTGTGCAGATATTTCCAAATGTGGTCCTAACGTAGTGGTGGGTCAAGGGGGCCGGTGTGGAATGGAGATGCCCCCCCAAAGTCCATAGGAAGTCTATGCCCCCCCAAGAATGCAAATCCTGCCCCCCTCATTCAACCATCCCGATAGACCCCCATCAGATCCTCCCCAGCCCACACCCATCAGACCTCTCCCATCAGACCTCCATCAGAGACCCCAACAAAGACCCCCAGCAGAGTCCACCCATTTCAGACCCTTGCCTGAATGCTGAGGAGTAGTCCAGGCAGTCAGTTGTAAGATCACTGCACCTCCATTATCCTTCTTTAATGAACTACAATGTTTATAAACACTCTTGTTATGATTGCCAACCCTCACCACATCAAAGGCGGCTTAGTGCTTCCTGCTATGGAAAAGAGGAAGTCAAATTATTTAGCTGCTTTTGATGAGAGGCTGTCAATCATAGAAAAGTATTTATAAAGATTGTGATTAGCATGAAAGCAGCTCAATGAGATGCATCCACAGGTGAATCGAAAGATCAATAAACAATTCACTGAGCAGCTGTCTCTGGAGTAATAAATCTCTCCATCACTGGCTAATACAATGTATTGCTGTGTGAAATTGCATGGAAGATTTCCATTTCAAAGGCTGTCAAGGTGCTTCAACCTCTTTGAAGTGTATTGGGCTTTAGAGGCAGCCTATGACACTTGTGACAGCTGCTGGTTTGTTAGGAAAGGGTAAGTGAAAATGCAATGATTGTTCGCTCTACTGCCTGAAATGCCCTCCAGCTTTCAGGTAGGAGTCTCTGACTGGGATCTCTGATGGGGGTAGATGTTGGGTGTCTGATGGGGTGGGGGGAGGTGGGGGGGGGGGGGGGGGGGGGGGGGGGTCAGGTCACACTCATGTTTGTGTGCTGCGGGAGGCTGACCCATAATTCCCATGGTGATGGAGGGAAGATGCCCCAACTTTTCAGGGTAAAAGGGGGGGGGTCATCCACCAGACCTTGGTATCGCTAAAAATGGTGGCCCAATACCGGGATTCTGACAGAATCCCACGAGCTCGCCTCCATGCATATGTTTACATGGAAAAGGAGAAGGAAATGCTCCTGGGCGCCACTCTAGGTGCCAGCAGAAACCAGGAATGATTCTACTCCAGCAAGGGAACTTCTCCAGAAAGGAGAATCCAGTCCATAATTCATACTGGTAAATATATTCCGTGTCCCTTCGGTATACACATCTTAAAATAAGCAACACACCCGTTTTGAATGCCTTTATGAAATAGATCATTTGAGTTGGAAACCATTTGGAAACTAAAAATATGTATTGCAGTATTTAAAGGGAAAAAAATAATGTTTTTGAACAAGAGATCAAACGCATTGATGGAAATCAACTGGGAAGGAAAGCTGTTGCCCAATGGCAATCAACATTTTATCCTGTCAGAAGTTAGCATTAATTGAGCCTTCTATCAAGCATTTGTAACTTTACAAAATAATGAGCGGCTTCAAACCACTCTCAGAATTCATGTCATTTTTGTTTCTGTCTACATGAGCTTGCTTTGATTTTACTGTGGGGAGGAAGGCCACATCAGACCAGTTTGGATCTTGAGTTGGAGCTAATTAGGTCGCTTTAGCTACATTCTGGATTCTGTTTGTACTTTAGTTTTTTTTAATCCCATCTTATCTTTATGTCTGTTCTGCTCCTGTTGGTCATTCTTTTGCTCACATGAATTTAAGCAAGTCAGCAAGGGTTGTCACGACAATGAAATTTGTTAGTAGTACCCCATGGCAGCTGCATGGACCATTCTTCAAATAAAATATTAACTTTGGCACCAGCTGTCTCTGCTGCTGGACAATAACAATCTTATATTATTTAAAAGAACAAGAGGCAACTCTAATCGTTGGGCATTCCTACAGTCATTTTTTTCTAGGGTAGCAATGTAATTTTGATTTATTAAACAAACTATTTGAATTCTTACCAAAAATAAATAAACTACAATATATGTACGACAATGGAAGACCAATAACTTAATATTCAATTCTTTTCATTGTTCAAAATCAAACCCCACTTTGTGAAATGAAACTAGGTTGGCACCTATCTTCCAACTCACTGTTGTTACTTTGATGTTACATTTATGTAGTACTGGTGAGTTGTGCCACAGACTTCACATTATATATGGTTTTATCAGGCATTACAAAATTGGATTGGATTGGATTTGTTTATTGTCACGTGTACCGAGGTACAGTGAAAAGTATTTATCTGCGAGCAGCTCAACAAATCATTAAGTACATGAAAATAAAATAAAATACATATTGGGCAACACAAGGGACACAATGTAACTACATAGACACCGGCATCGGGCAAAACATGCAGGGGTGTAGTGTTAATCAGATCAGTCCATAAGAGGGTCATTTAGGAGTCTGGTAACAGCGGGGAAGAAGCTGTTTTTGAGTCTGTTCATGCGTGTTCTCAGATTTCTGTATCTCCTGCCCACTGGAAGAAGTTGGAAGAGTGAGTAAGAAGGTTGGGAGGGGTCTTTGATTATGCTGCCCGCTTTTCCCAGGCAGCGGGAGGTGTAGATGGAGCCAATGGATGGGAGGCAGGTTTGTGTGATGGACTGGGCTGTGTTCATGACTCTCTGAAGTTTCTTGCGGTCTTGGTCCGACAGTTGCCATACCAGGCTGTGATGCAGCCAGATAGGATGCTTACTGTGGTGCATCTGTAAAAGTTGCTAAGACTTAATGTGGACATGCCGAATTTCCTTAGTTTCCTGAGGAAGTATAGGTGCTGTTGTGCTTTCTTAGTGGTAGCGCGCCGTGGATGGACCAGGACAGATTTTTGGTGATGTATAGCCTGAGGAATTTGAAGCTGTTAACCATCTCCACCTCGGCCCCGTTGATGCTGACAGGGATGTGTACAGTACTTTGCTTCCTGAACTCAATGACCAGCTCTTTAGTTTTGCTGGCATTGAGGGATAGATTGTTGTCGCTGCACCACTCCACTGGGTTCTCTATCTCCCTCCTGTACTCTGACTCATCGTTATTCGAGATCCGGCCCAGAATGGTTGAATCATCAGCAAACTTGTAGATGGAGTTGGAAACAAATTTTGCCACGCAGTTCCTGTGTGTACAGGGAATAGAGTAGGGGGCTAAGTGCACAGCCTTGTGAGGCCCCAGTGTTGAGGACTACTGGGGAGGAGGTGTTGTTGTTTATTCTTACTGATTGTGGTCTGTGGGTCAGAAAGTCGTGGATCCAGTTGCAGAGTGAGGAGCCAAGTCCTAGGGTTTGGAGCTTTGAAATGAGCTTGGTGTTTTGTTATGCTCTTGACGTATCACAAGCTGCTTCCTTGATGTGCACTCTGACAAAGGAAGGTTCAGACTTGGCTATAGCTTTAACACATTTATTAAACTGTTAACTGTCCTACTTGGATTCGACTCTCCTGTTAATCCTGCTGCACCTACTCAGACTGACGAACCAGTCTGCTACAATCCACGTGGTGGGTGTGATGTGTTTCAGTCAACCCTGTGTGCACTCACTAAGAGTCTCCACTGAAAAGAGGAAGATCATGTGTGCTGTGTCTTTTTATGTGGATTGGTGAAATGCCCTCCTGTGGTAGTATCACCTCTGTGTGTATCATAAATGCCTATTGGTTGTGTCCTATCTTACTGACCTATTGGTTGAATGTCTGTGTGTCATGTCTCTGGTGCTCCCTCTAGTGTCTAGCTAGTCTACGTGTATTTACATTAACATCTTGTGTACTTACAGTGATGCATATCACCACATCCTCTTTTTTACGTGTTACATATATTCTATACAGTGTTAAAGAAAGTTGAACAAAACAGTGAGATAAGTGATGTTCTGGACAAATCATGATAACAGATCATTAAACAATAAATACAAATCATATGCATGAGTCCAAAATTCATTAATTATTATGGTTGAGTGTCTTTCTTGTTTGGTTGGTGAGGTGGTGATGTTGATGGTGGCATGTCCTTGTGAACGCCATCAGTGTCGCTGTGCATAAGCAACCAAGAAGTGGTCAAATCACTTCATTGTCTGATGTGGACTCTTTCTTTCTTTCGATGCTTGTGTTAGAGATGTATGCAATCTGTGTCGTCCTGCCATGGTGTGTCATTGTACTGAGCTGAGCAGTAACAGTGTCCCTCATGGGCAGAGTAGTACCATGTCGTATCGGTCGCTGTTCCAGTGGTGCTGTGTTTGTCGTGCTTGTTGTCGACGCTGTTGCCTTTGGTACGCTGCTTGCTATTGTCTTTGATGTTGTTGTTGTGTTGGTTGGTTTTGTTGTCGTGTTTCCTGTGCTCAAGGACCACACTCTGTGGATAATACGAGTCCTCCACACAGTTACTCGTGTCAGCGTGCTTTGTGGCATCTGCTGTTTCCTTGAGCGTGCCGTCACTGAGTTTGCGGCGCTCCCCATCTGGAGTCATGTCCGGCTTACTTGAATCAGCTTTGGCTTGTGGTTGCTCCCCATTTGGAGTCTGGCCTGTTTCACCTGAGTCATTTTTGGCTGGTCAATGCTCCCCGTCTGGAGTTATTGCAGGTTTACTTGAATCTTCTGGCGTGTCTTGATGCTCCCCGTCCGGAGTCAAAATGTTTAGGAATTCATTTGCTTGTGGAGAGGCTCGAGCGGATGAGAATTGAATTAATGTGGTGTCACCGGAGTCACCAGTATTCTCACTGTGATTGTCGAGTGCCTTTGTACACACTAGTTGAGGTCTGTCACGTTGCACATCTGGTATCAGAAGTGGGATGCCATCATCACTTGTCTCACATTCAGTGGGTAGCGCTCAGTGTCGTCTTGACATTCACTTGAGCTGGGTAAACTGTCCGAGTCTTCTTCTTGTTCACTGGAGCGTGGCAGACTGTCATAGTCTTTCTGTTGTTCACGTGAGCGTGGCAGACCTGCATTGTCTGCTGCTGGTTGCTCAGAGGAGGTTGCCAGACCATCATGGTCTTGTTCATGCAAGGACTGCGCTTTGGAGTCTTGCGTTGCTTCTATCGTGGAGGCTGCAGCATAATCCTGCACTCTCGAGTTGGATGTCATATATGCTGGGCTGAAGATTCCCCAATCCGAAGAACTCGTCGTTGGGGTCATCAATGTACAACACGTCTAGTTGCGGTTCAGATTTGGTACTGGGGTAGCCACCTCCCAAGGTGAAACCTTCGTCTGCGTCATTGTCTTCCAAGACCATATCATCACGTTTTGTGTCGGAGCTGGCATTGGGCTTGCGATGTCCAAAGAGGAATTCACGGTCTGAGTCATAGTCTTCAAGGACTGTATCATCTCTTTGGGCGGTGCTAACTGCTTGTTGCAGGGTTCTGCGGAGG
Source organism: Scyliorhinus canicula (assembly GCF_902713615.1). Lineage (NCBI taxonomy): Eukaryota > Metazoa > Chordata > Chondrichthyes > Carcharhiniformes > Scyliorhinidae > Scyliorhinus > Scyliorhinus canicula. Next base: position 131,900,069 of record NC_052156.1, read on the forward strand.
TTACTTTCACCTGCTGGTCGAATTTCATGCATTGTGCTATCGCTCCACGTGAAAGAATCGGGTTTTACGGCTTTAAAATATTTTTCCTTGTTTTGGGACATTTCCCCTTTAAGTGGGCGTGATCCGGGGCCTCTGACGTCTCGAAGCGCGTGACGTAGTGAGTAGGAAGTGATTGCACATATCGCTGTTCCTTTACTGGGGGCCTTTTTCGCAATTGCGCATGTGTGGTTTCTCGTGCATGCGCAAACGGATCTACCCATTCTGTGTGCTCTTCGCACAACTACGTATGTGCGGCACCTTTTGCAAGATGGCCGCCAATAAAAACTGCAGATTTCTTCAATGGAAAGCCTACATTCGCCTCGTGGTGTGTTTTGGCACTTCTTTTACTGTTTTTTCTTGTATGTTCCTCGCAGAATTCTTGGAATTAGTCCAGGACTGCCTGGCAGTCGCTCTTGTTTTGCCCCTTTGAATGTTTGAAGCTCTGGAAGATTTCAGCTGCTTCTAGACCCGCAATGGTAAGTAGAAATTTCATTTTCTCTGCATCCGCCACGCCATCTAGGTCGGACGATACCAAGTTCATCTCGAATCTCTGCCTGAACCAACGCCAGTTTTCACTGAGATTCCCTTGGTACCTGAGCTGCTGTGGAACCGCAATCCCGAACATCATCGTGCCTGGCTGCTGTTGCTGGTTGTCACTGTTTGCTGAATTGTAACTATATGGATTTAAACAGGTCATTCCTGGGGACCATGTTTTGTTATGTTCTTGGGGTAGCATAAGCTGCTTCCTTGATGTGCACTCTGATAAAGGAAGGTTCAGACTTGGAGATAGCTTTAACACATTTATTAAACTGTTAACAATTCTCCTATTTGGATTCGACTCTCCTGTTAATCCTGCTTTAGCTACTCAGACTGACGAACCAGTCTGCTACACTCCACGTGGTGGGTGTGATGTGTTTCAATCAACCCTGTATGCACTCACTAAGAATCTCCACTGGAAAGAGGAATATCATGTGTGCTGTGTCCTTTTATATGGGTTGGTGTAATGCCCTCCTGTGGTAGTGCCACCTCTGTGTGTATCGTGAATGCCCATTGTCGTGCCCTATCTTACTGACCTATTGGTTGAATGTCTGTGTGTCATGTCTCTGGTGCTCCCTCTAGTGTCTAGCTAGTCTACGTGTATTTACATTAACCCCTTGTGGACTTACAGTGATGCAGATCACCACACTTGTCTGGGATAATGGTATTGAAGGCAGAGCTGTAGTCAATAAATAGGCGTCGATGTAGGAGCCCTTGTTGCCGAGATGCTCCTGGGATGAGTGTAGGCCCATGGAGATGGCGTCTGATGTGGACCGGTTGTAGTGGTATGCGAATTGCAGCGGATCAAGATGTTCTGGGAGTATGGAGTTGATGCGCTTCATGACAAATCTCTCTAAGCACTTCATTACGACTGAAGTCAGGGCCACCGGACGGTAGTCATTGAGGCACGTTGCCTGGTTCTTCTTTGGCACCGGTATGATGGTGGTCGTCTTGAAGCAGGTGGGGACCTCGGAGCAGAGTACGGACAGGTTAAAGATATTCGCGAACACATCTGCCAGTTGGTCCGCGCAGGCTCTGAGTGCACGACTGGGGATCGCATCCAGACCCATCGCCTTCCAAGGGTTCACTCTCAGGAAGGTGGATCTGATTTCGGAAGCTGTGATGGTGGGTATGGGTGAGTGATGGGCTGCTGGGGCACTCGACAGCAGATTGTTGGTTTCCTGCTCGAACCGAGCATAGAATGCATTGAGTTCATCGGGGAGGGGAGCACTGCTGCTGGAGCTACCTCTCAGCTTCAGTTTGTAGCTCATTATGTTGTTTCGGCCTTGCCACAACCACCGAGAGTCTGTAATGCTAGTCTGTGACTCTAGCTTCGTCTGATATTCTCTTTTGGCATCCCTGATGGCTTTGCGGAGGTCGTACCTCAATTTCTCGTATAGGTCAAGGTGACCTGACTTGGAGAATGTACGTACTGCTTTCTTTGGCATGCAGTCGTCCACACATTTACTGATGAACTCTGTGATGGTGGTGGCATACCCATTTAAGTTGGTCGCTGAGTTCTTAAGTATGGACCAGTCCACTGGCTCTCAGCAGTCACGTTGTAGCTCTTCTGTTTCCTCAGTCCAGCACTGACCTTCTTAGCTGGATTCTCCCACTTGAATTTCTGCTTGCATGCCGGGAGAAGGAGCACTGTCTTATGGTCTGATTTTCCAAAGTGTGGTCGGGGGATGGAACGGTGGGTGCCCTTGATTTTTAAAAATGACTCTTAGAATGAAGTAACTGTGCTTTTATAGTTCTCAATGCTTGTGAATGGGCAAAATATTGGCAATTTAAGGGCGCAATTGAATGAAAAAAAACGAATCCCATTGTGGGACCATTTAGTGGGGTGTTTCCCAGCACTTGCAGCACTGAGAATTACCTTGCTATTAAACGGGACTCTACCTTTTTTGGGCCTCGATGAGGAAGACCCTGCCGAGGCTGCACTTACATCCAACCTCCCCCAACATGACCCCCAGACCCCTCCATCACCCCTACTTACTGATTCGGGGCTCCTTGAGCCCCCTCTCAAAAGGGCAGGGCATCCCCGGGTCTGACCCCTGGCATGATACCTCGCACCTTGGCACTGCTAGCCGAGCACCCTTGCTGTACCCAGCCAGCCTGGCAAAGCCACCTGGGCAGTCTGACAGGGCCACTTGGACACCCGTGCAGTGTCAGGGTGGCACTGCCAGGGTGCCACGGTGGGAGTGTCAAGGTGCCCAAGTGTCATCAGCAGTGCCAGGGTACCACCCTGCCCAGAAGCAAACCACCCAGGAGTCTCCAATTGATTGGTCATGTAATTTTCACCCGTGGTGAACACCAGCTGAAAATCCCCCCATTGGTGCGATTTCATACAGTATTTTTTGAAGACCAGGCACAAATTGAGCTGTTCTCATCCAATGTGCCTGGACTATTGATACTTTCCCAACTTAGGTTTTGACATATGGGCATAGGGGTCTGTAATTTGGCTTATAAAATATATATTTATAGTTAACGTTAGGTTAAGCTTTTGCAGAGAACACAGTGTCAGATTGATTATGGGTAAGCTTTGTGTCTGGGAACTCTAGTTAGCAACAGACATGAGATAGCATTAATAGATATTAATTATCAAGCAGACTGCTGCAGATATAAGTAGAGATGGATGTTCAGATTATTTAATTTGTCAAAATTATTGAAGTCATTATACATATTATTATGTTATCTGTGTTTGCAGTAAATTGTCCATAGCGCATTGTGGAGGAAAAGGACCATAATGAATTCTACTTAAAAATCTACAGTCAATAATGAATCTTCGTTAAAAGACAGGAGCCAATGATTAATCTTTGTTAAAAAGCAATGGGCCTGTACACTGTTCCAATTTTTTTCTTGAATTTATATTTCTTATGCAGCATGCAAATATACAACGGTTGCAATTCCCCAAAATATCCCAAAGTGTTGGCACGATCCAAATCGCTATCCACCCACACTTAGTGCAAAAAACGATACCCCATGCTGAATCACGCTGAGCCGTCCCCAGACCTCTGATTCCCTTGACTTGGGGCTCAGCTGTTCATTGCTAACAAGGGGAGCTGCACTTCCAATCAAGCCAGGAGTTTGGTATCAAGAAGAGCAGCTCCATGCTTCACTGAGCAGAGCCTAACCCGACTCCTGGGCATGGTGAAGGGGAGGCGAGCCACCCTTTCCCCCTGGGTTGCAGGAGACCACAGAGCACTGCAACCAGTCCTGCCTGGAATGTGATGGAAAATGCCATCAGCACCAGCAGCATAGCCAGGAGGATCGGCGTTCAATGCCAGAAGAAAATGAATGAACTCCTCCTATGAGCTGCAAGGGTGAGTGCCCACCAGTCTGTGCCATCTGTCACCCCTGAAATTTTGTGCTTAATTCACTCACAGCTACTTTGCGCCTCCCAAACATCCGACCTCCCAGAATCTTCCCCCCAGCACTCCTCACCATAACCCCTTTATGTCCAGGTGCAATCCCCACTGATGCCACCTGCTATAGATCTCTGATCAGCCAGGTATCCAGCTCACAATGTCCTCTTTTTGTCCCTGCAGGAGAACATAGCGTGCAATAAAGGGGGAGGAGGCAGGTTGGGGGGGGATATCGGAGTTGCAAATCCTTACTCCCTATGAGGAAAGGGTTCTGGAAATTGTGGGGGAGGACATGAAGCGAGCAGTGCCTGATAGCGAGATTTGCTTGCGCTAGAAAAATGAGGATCCACTACACTTTCATCCAGTTGACCTGTCTCAAGTGAATTGTTTATTTCTCAGTCCCTGGCCCTTCCCATTCACTGAACCTATGTCCCTTGTGTTACAAGATCTCCATCACATAAGGCCGGGCCATCCAAAGTCGCTGTCCCCCTGCAACCCAAGAGAGCACCTCAGAGTAGAGCACCAGGAAGAACAACGACAAGATGTCACAACGTTCGCCTGAACCACCCATCAGTGCAGAGACACACACTTCGGTGGACGGATTTAGCCGACAGGCTTCTGGCTCACTATCCGGTGAGAATCACACAGCTATTGATGCACATCTGGTGGAGGCAGGAACTTCCAAGCCAGTGGATAGTTGGAGCTCTGCTGGATCCGAGGGCACAGCAGCCCCCCCCCCCCCGTCCCCCGTCCCCCACCCCCCAGCCAGGTGACGAGCCTCTGGAAAAGGTTCGTACTGAGCTGCTTGAGATGCAAAGGCAGAGCCATGAGATTCAGGATGGGGTGTCAGCTACATTCCAACGACAGCAAGGCCGATTGGAGGAGTCCAGAATCAGTCACAAGAAATTATGCCGGCATTGTGTGGCACCCAGCCAACACTGCAAGGGTGGCATCCGCAGTGGAAAGCATGGGCAGGACTTCTGAGCCATGACTGGTTAACTCCAAGGCATGGATCAGTATCTGAGGACCATGGCTGAGGGCCTCAACAGCATGGACAGACACAAAGGGACATTGCTGAGGTACTTCAGAGCTTTGCCCCTTCAAAGAGGATCATGGCTAAGGACATTAGACATTAGAACATTACAGCGCAATACAGGCCCTTCGGCCCTTGATGTTGTACTGACCTGTGAAACCAACCTAAAGCCCATCTACACTATTCCATTTTCATCCATATGTCTATCCAATGACCATTTGAATGTCCTTAGTGTTGGCGAGTCCACTACTGTTGCAGGCAGGGCATTCCACGCCCCTACTACTCTCTGAGTAAAGAACCTACCTCTGACATCTGTCCTATATCTATCTCCCCTCAATTTAATCTATGTCCCCTCGGGCGAGACATCACCATCCGAGGAAAAAGGCTCTCACTGTCCACCCTATCGAAACTTCTGATCATCTTGTATGCCTCTATTAAGTCACCTCTTAACTTTCTCTCTAACGAAAACAGCCTCAAGTTCCTCAGCCTTTCCTCATAAGATCTTCCCTCCATACCAGGCAACATCCTGGTAAATCTCCTCTGCACCCTTTCCAATGCTTCCACATCCTTCCTATAATGCAGTGACCAGAACTGCACGCAATACTCCAAATGCGGTCACACCGGAGTTTTTTACAGCTGCAACATGACCTCATGGCTCCGAAACTCAATCCCTCTACCAATAAAAGCTAACACACAGTACGTCTTCTTAACAACCCTATCAACCTGGGTGGCAACTTTCAGGGATCTATGTACATGGACACCAAGATCTCTCTGCTCATCCACACTACCAAGAATCTTACCATTCGCCCAGTCCTCTGTATTCCTGTTACTCCTTCCAAAATGAATCACCTCACATTTTATGCATTAAACTCCATTTTCCACTTCTCAGCCCAGCTCTGCAGCTTATCTATGTCCCTCTGTAACCTGCAACATCTTTCCGCACTGTCCACAACTCAACCGACATTAGTGTCATCTGCAAATTTAGTCACCCATCCTTACGCCCTCCTCCAGGTCATTTATAAAAATGACAAATAGCAGTGGCCCCAAAACAGATCCTTGTTGTACACCACTAGTAACTGAACTCCAGGCTGAACATTTCCCATCAACCACCATCCTCTGTCTTCTTACAGCTGGACAATTTCTGATCCAAACTGTTAAATCACCCTCAATCCCATGCCTCCGTATTTTCTGCAATGGCCTACTGTGGGGAACCTTATCAAACACTTTACTGAAATCCATATACACCACATCAACTGCTTTACCCTCGTCCACCTGATTGGCCACCTTCTCAAAGAACTCAATAAGGTTTGTGAGGCACGACCTACCCTTCACAAAACCGTGTTGACTATCCCAAATTAAATTATTCCTTCCTAGATGATTATAAATCCTATCTCTTATAATCCTTTCCAAGACTTTGCCCACAACAGAGGTAAGGCTCACTGGTCTATAGTTACCGGGGTTATCTCTACTCCCCTCTTGAACAAGGGGACAACATTTACTATCCTCCAGTCTTCTGACACTATTCCTGTGGACAATGACAACATAAAGATCAAAGCCAAAGGTTCTGCAATCGCTTCCCTAGCTTCCCAGGGAATCCTCGGATAAATCTCATCTGGCCCAGGGGACGTATCTATTTCCAGAATTGCTAACACCTCCTCCTTATGAATCTCAAACCCGTCTAGTAGCCTGTATCTCAGTATTCTCCTCAACAACATTGTCTTTTTCCTGTGTGAATACTGATGAAAAATATTCATTTAGCTCCTCTTCTATCTCCTCGGACTTCATGCACAACTTCCAACTACTGTCCTTGACTGGCCCTACTCTTACCATAGTCATTCTTTTATTCCTGACATACCTATAGAAAGATTTTTGGTTTTCCTTGATCCTACCTGCCAAGGACTTCTCATGTCCCCTCCTAACTCTTCTTAGCTCTCTTTTTAGGTCCTTCCTGTTCCTGGCTAACTTGTAAATCTCAAGCGCCTTAACTGAACCTTCACGTCTCATCTTTACATAAGCCTCCTTCTTCCTCTTGACAAGTGATTCAACTACTTTAGTAAACCACGGTTCCCTTGCTCGACCACTTCCTCCCTGCCTGACAGGTATATACTTATCAAGGATACGCAGTAGCTGTTCCTTGAACAAGCTCCACTTTTCCACTTTTCCACTTTTCAATTGTGCCCATCCCCTGCAGTTTCCTTCCCCATCCTATGCATCCTAAGTCTTGTTTATTATTTATAAAATTTATTTATAAATAAATTATAAAAATTATTTATAACACATAAGTGGGTGACTGTTGGTGGGGGGGGGGGGGGGGGGGGGAGACTGGGGAGGTAAATGTACATTTGGGTGCCAGAGAAACAATTACAGAGGGCAAATACTCAAATGGGTGTGGTGTTGGTGTTGTCGCTTGCTTCTCCCGGACTGATCTCGCTGCCGTCTAGCGCTCACCTCCGCTTCTGCCGTTCCTCCCGTCTTTCATCTTTATTCTCCTCGTTCCCTGCTCCTGGAGATGCCAAGTTCGTTATTGTATCCCATGCCTTCCTTCCTGCTCTCATTTCCCTGCCGCCCCCTTCCCCCACCTCCCTGGTTCTCCCCTCTTGTTCCCTGTCTCTTCCCTCTCCCAGGTCCCGGAACAATTGCGTGAATGGCTCCCACGTTCTGTGGAAGCCGTCGTCTGACCCTCGGATGGAGAATTTGATTTTTCTCCATTTGGAGAGATTCTGAGAGGTCGGATAGCCAGTCTGCAGCTTTGGGTGGTGCTGCTGACTGCCAGCCGAACAGGATTCTACGGCGGGTGATCAGGGAGGCAAAGGCAAGGGCGGGTTTTTGAGGAGCTGGAGATGGGCTGGAGATTACCCACAGGTGAAATCAGCAGGGACATTGACAATGTCCCTCACCTCAAACATTCTGCAGGAGGAAAATTGCACTGCCTTCCCTGCCATCCCCTCTAGATAACATGCAGGTAAAACAAGAAAAAGAAAGAAAGAAAGATCTTACCTGATATTCACTCAACCCCTTAGGTTAAAGGAGGTGGCTCCTCTCCCGCTTTTAAATCACCGGCTCCTCTCCCGCTTTTAAATCACCGGCTCCTCTCCCGCTTTTAAATCTCCGGCTCCTCTCCCGCTTTTAAATCTCCGGCTTCTTTCCACGCTTTTAGGAGTTAGGCACCATGAGGAAGACAATGTCCAGCCTCCAGGACTGACAGCATCAGATGACTCAGAGGCTTCTGGAGCTCACTTCAGCAACCCGTGAGTCCTATGGACTAACCCAGGGGCCGACGAGCACTCTGAGGAAGGAAGAAGCACTGGAGCCCATGCCTGGGTCTTCCACATGGAGACCCTGGTGTCTCCAGTCATTCTGGTTCCTCACCCCCCTCCTGACCATGGCCCATCTCAGGGGCAGCAGGCCAAACAGGGTAGCACTAGTGACACCTATAGGTCATCCAGGATTGTCCAGTTACAGGCCCTCCAGAAGATCCCCGCCAAGGGCATCAAAGGCCACAGGGAGCAGAGGGTAGCAGGCCACTTCCATCTCTGGTGGTGCATCCTGGGGAGACACCTAGAAATAGGACTAGGCCTCAAAAGATTAAGAGGTTATAGGAGCACAGAATGGGCATGGGTGAGATCAGTCACCGTAGTTTGGATTTGGATGGTTGTCACTTGAACTGTTCACCATTAAAATATATCGGACCTAAAAGCCACAATGCCCCTGTCTTTGACTCCTTTTCCACAGGGAGCATCTATCTCCCCACTTCGATTCTGATCCTCCTCCAGGCCCTCCAACCTGTGCCACTGTGGTGGTATGAATGGGAGAACTGCCATTAGTGCAGAGCATTGGTTTCCCATTGGCTCTGGCTGGTCATGTGCCTCTCATCTGATTGGCTGGGATTAGTCATGTGACTGCTCACCAATTGGTCGAGAGGCAAGTAGACCCCGCCTCCAAGGCGGGGTATAAGTACCCAGAGTGCCCGGCGGTCGGCCTTTCTCTGTAGTCGACCACCGGGCTAACAACTAGCTGATTAAAGCCTACGTTTGGACCTTCATCGTGCCTCGCATCCAATTGATGGTACATCAGCCACCAGTGAGCCTGTGAAACCCACAATGACAGACATCCTGGAATGACAACCTCATCACTTATGGGACCCAACCTTCCCAAAAGAATATGCCTCCAACCCACATTCAGGCATGAGCACGGGAGTCAGTGCACAGTCAGCAGAAAGACAGGAGTCAGAGTTGCACAGAATCTAAGGAGCACCACAGCTTTCATCAAAGCGAATCGTCATCACTTTCCTGTCTTGGCAAGTGACCCGCTGACAACCCAGGCTCATGTGAGAAATGTGATGTCAGAAATACCCTTGGAGGGGGGGGAGTGGGAGCACGGGTTGTGGGAGGGGTAACAGAGTCATGGGAGGGGGATCAGGGAAGGGGCGGGGAACAAGCCTCGAGGAAGCTGGGGGGGGGGGGGGGGGGTTTGAGGCTGCGGGATGGTTGAGCTGCCAGTCACAAAACCTCCCATCTGGCAAATCTGGAGGCTATGAGGGCCTCCCTGGTCCACCTGTGTCCTCTGTCCTGTTGGACGCTGCTTGCCACCTTACATCTGGATCGTCTTCGGGCTCGTCCTCCACTCCCTTCTGGTCCTTCTCCTCCACAGGCATGGCTGCACTTTCCTCCTGCTCCTCCAGCATGTTGCCACATTGCTGTATCAGGTTGTGGAGGACACAGCAAATGACTATAATGTGAGGGACCCTCTGAGGGCCAGACGGCGGAACCACATCTTGAGAAGCTCAATGCACCATTCGATGACAGTCCGGGTGGCAGCATTGCCCTTATTGCAATGGGACTCCCCTTTGATCTGGGGCCTCTGCACTGACGTCATTAGCCATAACTTCAACGGATATCCCTTGCCTCTCATGAGCCAACCCGTCAGCTTGGGGTGGTCCTCAAGACTCCTGGAATCTCTGATCCCCCGTGATGTGGCTATTATGCACACTTCCATGATAGCATTCGTACACGTGCCTGAGCATAAGGTTGTGGCTACACAGGATCTGTACATTCTGGCCCATTCTGTTAATAAAGTGCACTCCCTAATGCAACAATGCTCTCAATGTACATGTGTGCCATTAATGGCCCCCCGGACCATGGGTATCCAGGCGATGGTGGCGCATTCTGCAGCCTGGACATCTTGATACACATGGTCCAGGTCAAAGTGGATGTAGTTCGATGCCCAGCCATACAGAACCTGTGGGCTGATGATGGTGAGATGCCACACAAGTTCCCACTTGAGCACTGGAATGACCAGCGGTGCAGAAATTGAGGGAAGGCGTAATCTTCTTGGCCACCGGGAGTGGGTATCCTCCTCCTCCAGGCCTGCTTGGACATGGCACAGATGCTGCACTGTCTCCCTTGTCTGACACACTCTTCTATGGCACATGAGGCGGTACTGTAGCACAGTAGTTAGCACTGTTACTTCACAACACCAGGGTCCCCAGCTCGATTCCCGCTTGGGTCACTGTTTGTGCGGAGTCTGCACGTTCTCCCCGTGTCTGCGTGGGTTTCCTCCGGGTGCTCCGGTTTCCTCCCACAAGTTCCGAAAGACATACTTGTTAGGTGAATATTGGATATTCTGAATTATCCCTTGGTGTACCCGAACAGGCTCCGGAGGGTGGCGACTATGGGATTTTCACAGTAACTTCATAGCAGTGCTAATGTAAGCATGCTTGTGACATTAATAAAGATTATTATGGTGTCCGACAGCTCATTGAAGGACCATCGAGACCTGTACATCCTAGGCCTACATGGTTTTACTCTTCTAGCCCTATCCTAGACCTCAACACCATCAACCTATTGTCCTCATGATCCTGGATGCTGAGCCCATCACCTTCACCAGCGCCATCTTGAACATCTGCTGCCCATAACACATCATCGCCTCAATGGCCAAAGGCACTACCCCATGCCCCCTAATAGTCACCCTTAGTCCCATCCAGCAGTTCCCTCCCTTCACCAGCAGGAATGGGGTTCTTAATCTGCTGTGGCACATGGACGCCCATGTGAAACGTGATGGCTCCTGCATCCACCAGTGCAGCCATGTGGTCGGTGCTGCACAGCACTCAGCGACCCTCATGGTACCTGGCCTGCAACCCTCTGCCCTTACCATTGACCCTCATCACTTGCAGAGCAGTGCAGCCGAGAGTGGTGAAACATTAATGATGATGGCCAAGGGTTTGGACGAGTAAGAATCGCAGGAATATTAGAGGCACAAATACTATCAGAATCAAGAACGGGAGATACAACTATGCATGGTGGATACTCTGGCTTGGACATCCCACTATCTAATTTACTCTTATGCCATAACACTCAATGCACCTGGCCAGCCAATGCACAACCTGTGAATTTAAGCCTGACGGGGAGTCCAGGGCTGCACCCCTTCCCCACCCCCAATATGACTGTCACGCCTTGTTTCTCTGCGTGATATCCAGCCAGCGCTGTGGACATCAGGGAGATTGTGCTCAGCTCTCTGGTACTCACCCAGTGATTTCAACAGTGGCTGCGAGAGGGTCCTCTTTGAGGAACCCTTGTACTTTAATGTCTGAGTGGTGCCAGCTACCTCTACGATGGGAAAGTATCCCCAGTGCAGGCATGCTGTTCAGGCCTAACAGGTTTAAAAAGACCCAGTCTAAAAAAAACTACAGTCAGAGAGAGCACCTGCTCTTTCTAGGAAGCACTTCACACTAAAGAAAAAATTAATATGAAGAAAATGAAAATCGCTTATTGTCACGAGTAGACTTCAAATGAAGTTACTGTGAAAAGCCCCTAGTCGCCACATTCCGGCGCCTGTTCGGGGAGGCTGGTACGGGAAATGCACTCAGACTGCACACCTGCGTCTACACCAGAGTAGAAACAAAAACAACTGAAGTCAAAACACAGTCAGATAAGACACCTGCTCAAAAGAAGAAGCACTTCAGAGTTTCTGGACCATGAAATGCTATAAAAACAACGTTTAAACCTCCTTTGACATGGCCTTCGGCTGTCATTTTGTAAAAGTTAATGGGGCATGAAATGGAATGTGAACAAAGCAATTTGAATCTGTTCAATGCAACAGACAGAAGGCTTTCAACTTCAACCTGACAGCTCTTTGAAATTAACACGTTGGGGGAGAGTTCAAAGCTTGTCAAAGCAACAGACAGAAAACTAGCCACATGAACTCCCACCCCGAAAGAGACCTCCTACCTGAGCCCCACCAGCCCATCCCATGCCCCGCAACCCCCACCTCCTTTGAAGGACTGCCCCTCTGCACCCAGCATCGGGGCAGTGGCTTTGGCCATAGGCACCTGGTGTTGCTCTGTTTACTTGCTATAAATATGGCGGTTAATAAGGTCACCTTTCTTAATCCTAATTTTGAGTATGCTTTCAGAGTCGCTAGGTATCTCTCGATACCGCCACAAGGTTCAACCCGAATACCGATCAAAGAGCCAATACACCAGTTAGTTAGTTCAAAGTCAATACTATTTTATTTACACACAGTATGATTTACTCATGCACAATAACACTACAGGCTAAACTGTATCTATCACCAACATCTATACTTAACTTCGGGTGCCCACTTATGTCAGAGGGGCAATGGCCGTTGTTCGGATCTGAGGCTGTTGGGTTTGAAGAGGTAACATGAGTACAGCTAAGGTCGTCCGTCTGGTAGCGAGCGTTGAACTTGAACTTACTGCTTCTGGTGGTGCTGGTGGAAGGGTCTCTCCGCTTGAGAGCCAAATCCAAGAGAGCGACCCTTTCGCGGGGGTTCCTTCTTATACTTGGAGTGGCTTTGCGCACTTTTAGGTGGGCCTTAAACTTGGTCCCAATTAATTGGGCCGCTTCTTGATCATTGTCATCGATCTAAGCCAATAAAGGGGCGGGTGCCTTGATGGCTGGGCGTGTCCTAAGTGGCCGTTGGCCTTGCTTTGTTTGTGTATTTTGGTTGGGGTAGTCGCACCGGACTGTCTGGGACAGTATCGGCTGCCTGAGTACTCCTCCTTTGTTTCCCGGAGGTGGGCCTTCAATATGTAAATCGACCCAGAATTTCGGTTCCGTCTGCAGACTGCCTTCCAAATATACATTCAGGCTCTGTGCCTGCCTGTTGCATTGTCCATATTTCCCTATAGGCTCTACGAGTGTCCATTTTATATATTGAAAGTGGCCATCCCAGATGGCTACACTGGAGATAAGAGTATAGATGGTACTCACCTACCTGCCCCCCCACGCCCCCCACTTGGAGTCCAAGGTGCCTGGTCCCCGCGTTTGGAGACCTATAGTGATTTGCACCCCTAGGACTTCCCGCTGGGGAGGAGGGGGGTGTGGGAGCATACCCAGAGGCCACTGCATTCTACATTAATCTTACTAATGAGATTAAAATGAATGCAAATTAGATCTGATCAGATTCACTCCCTTTCCGGGTGAGTCCCTGATCACGATAGCTGGATTGGGCCAGGAGATATGCAATCTGATTAATGCCCGGCGCAAATCCCGTTTTTTACCTCACGCCAAATTCACCGTCCCAGTGGAGCGGGATTTGCATCTGGAGCTAACGTGACCGGTAAATCACTCCCAACCATTCAGCTGTTTCATCAATCAATACTAATGGTAAGGTGACCCAGTCTCAAATCATTTGTGCTCAAATCTCCCTGTGGTGATATCAGTTAGAACCTAGTATAAATGTCTACGAGCGAGCACTGCATGTGCTTAAACATGAAGTGATTTTTGGATGGCATGGTGGCATATTGGTTATCACTGCTGCCTCGCAGCATCAGGGACCCAGGTTCAATTCTGACTTTGGGTGACTGTGTGTGTGGAGTTTGCATATTCTCCCCGTGGCAGCGTGGATTTCCTCCAGGAGCTCTGGTTTTCTCCCAGTCCAAAAATGTGGATGTTAGGTAGATAGGCCATGCTAAAGTTGTCCCTTAGTGTCCAAAGATTAGTTGGAGTTACGGGGATAGGGGATGGGATTCACTGACCCCGGGGCCGGGTCGGAGAGTCGCCGGGCCGGGCACCATTCGCGCGACGCCGGTCTGCCAATTCTCCAGTGACCTGAGAATCGACGCCATTGGCCCCCCTGCCGATGGGCCGAGTGGCTGCCAAGAAAGCCTGAGTCCCGCCGGCGCCATTCACATGTGGTCTTACCCGGTGGGACCTCGGCGTCCACCGGCCTGGTGGGGGAGGAGGGGGGATCCGACCCCGGTGGGGACCACCACCGTGGCCTGGCCCGCGTTCGGTGCCTACCGATCGGCGGGCTGTCCTCTCCTGGTGGGGGCCTCTTTTACTCCGCGCCGGCCCCTGTAGCTCTACGCTATGTTGCGTTGGGGCGGGCTTGGAGAAGGAAGCTACCGCGCATGCGGGAGTTTGCGTCGGTCGCAGCGCGCATGCACAGACCTGACATCGGTATCGGCAGCTGGAGCGGCGTGAGTCGCTCCAGTGCCATGCTGGCCACTAGTGCGGCAGAGGATCACTACACTTAGCGGTCTGATGATGCCGTTGTTAAACTCTCCGGTTAGAAGAGAGAATCCCTCGCAGGGTGTGGGAATGGGTCTGGGTCGCGTGCTCTTTCACAAGGTTGGTGCAGGCTCGATAAGCCAAACAGCCTCTTACTGCACTGCAGGGATTCTAAGGTTTTCAGACATTTTGTCCAGCCAAAGCACTATTTCATTTTTGTACTGGAAATGTACACCGACCATAATTGTAATGAAAAGCCATTATGTTGGAACAAAACCAAAGGACAGTGGCAATAACCGTTCATCTACAATAAATATCTATAAGGAGGGAACAAGGAGTATTTTCTCATTTGAAAAATAAATTAAGCGGGGGCTCGATTAGACAATTCAAAATGTGAGGCTGATTGTGGAGAGATTCTTTGCAATGATTGTGGAAAAAAAAATGAAATGGACATTAGTGCCAACGGAGAAAACCTTGATCTGACTGTAATTTCAAGCATGATGGGGTTGGATTTCCACAGGTTGTTGTCTGTCATAATTTGGCAGAAGGTCTCTGGAACCCAGATAATCCATGGCAATTCAACCCCAGTGACTTCACACTGGGGGTTAGAAATTCTGGCCAACACAAACATTTGTGCGAAGACCATGGAAACAGACAGGGTCAATTTCCAGCTCATCTTACTGACAGACTGAATGACAGCACTTTTGTAAAAATCAACTCCATGTTAATGAGATGGAAATTAGATTGATGTGAAATCCTAATCTTTTGACAGGATTTTGCTGTGGACGAGCCTGTTCATAATTAATGGGATTAAAGGTCAGAAATATTCAGGCATCATCCAGGAAATTGGTTCTTCAAGGGGACCCAAGGTAGTTTTGTTGCAAGAAAAGTTATTTTAACTTGATTATTGCAATCAATACTTCCTTATTTTTGTGTGTTTCTTGAAAGTGGAAGATCTCCTCCCTTGCTTGTTCCCTTTCCTTTCGACTGTTTATTTTTGCCCTGTTTAAGGGCTGTCCATTGAAATGAGTCAGTTTATTAACTGTGCATGTTATGGAATGATAGACTCTCACAGCACAGAAGATCCATCAAATCTAAGTCGCCTCTTCGAAGGTGTATAACATTTATTCCCACCCTCAGCTGTTTCTCCTTAATTTTGCAAATTAATTCTCTTAGAATCATAGAATCCCTACAGTGCAGAAGGAGGCAATTCAGCCCATCGAGTCTGCACCGACCCCCTGAAAGAGCACCCTACACAGGTCCAATCCCTCACCCGATGTCCGTAATCCCACCGAGGGGTGATTTAGCACGGCCAATCCACAACCAAAAATGTGCAGAGTAGGTAGATTGGCCACACTAAATTGCCCCTTAATTGAAAAAAATAATTGGGTAATCTAAATTTATAAAAAACTAAATAAATAAATAAATGTAGATTAATTGGGGAAATGCAGCATGGAATTATTAGGGTCAAATCTTGTTTAACCAACTTGCTTGAGTTTTGATGTGGTAACAGAGGGTGAATGGGAGAATACGCTTGAAGTCCATGGACTTCAAATAGGCATTTATAATGTACCACATATCCGGTTTTTCAGCAACAATAGAGCCCATGGAAGAAAAGGGATGGGCGGTGACTGAACACGAAATTGGCTGATTGACAGGAAACAAAATTAGTGGAAAATGGTTGTTTTCGTAATGGAGGGAGGTTCACAATGTGGTTCCCCGGGCATCAGTGTTAGGGTCCCTTCCTTTTGTGACATATATACTACTACTAATAATAATAATGTTTTATTGTCACAAGTAGGCTTACATTGCAATGAAGTTACTGTTAAATGCCCTTAGTCGCCACATTCCAGCGCCTGTTCAGGTACACAAAGGGAGACTTCAGCATGTCCAAATTGCCTAACAGCACGTCTTTTGGGATTAGTGGCAGGAAACCGGAGCACGCGGAGGAAACCCACACAGACAAGTGCATAGTCCACACAGACAGTGAGCCAGCAAGGAATCGAGTGTGGGACGTTGGCATTGTGAAACCACAGTGCTAGCCACTGTGCCGCCATGCTGCCCTATTATTGACCTAAACTTGGATGACATTATTGACACCATGGGCGGAATTCTCCAACCCCACGCAGGGTCGGGGAATCGCCCGGGGTCAACGTAAATCCTGCCCCCGCCATGGCCAGAATTCTCCGCCACCCGGGAATCGGCGGGACCGGGAATCACGCCCCGCCGATTGGCGTGTCCCCCGCAGTAATTCTCCAGCCCCTGATGGGCCGAAGTCCCGCCGCTGACAGGCTTCTCCTGCCGGCGGGAATTGGAGCACCTCTGGTGCCGGCGGGATTGGCGGCGCGAGCGGGCCCCCGAGGTCCTGGGGAGGCACGGGCCGATCGGACCCCGGGGGGTGCCCCCACGGTGGCCTGGCCCGTGATCGGGGCCCACCGATCAGTGGGCGGGCGTGTGCCATGGGGGCACTCTATTTCTTCCACCGCCGCCACGGCCTCCACCATGGCGGAGGCGGAAGAGACCCCCTACCGCGCCTGCGCCGGTGGTGACATCAGCAGTCGCTGATGCACTGGCGCATGCGCGGACCGGACGTCCGCACTTTTGGGGAGGCCCGACACCAGAGTGGTTGGCGCCACTCGGCTACACCGGGACCCCCCGCCCCGCCGGGTAGGGGAGAATCCCAGCCCATATTAGTGACCTCGACGTGGATGTGCAGGCACCATTTCAAAATTTGCAGATGACACGACGTGGAAGTATTGTGAAGTGTGAGGATGACAGTAATAAGTTTCAAGAAAGCACAACTGGTGGAATGGGTGGTCAAGTGACAGATTCAATTTGATGCAGTGTGATGTGTTAGGAAGGGTGAAGAGGGGCAATAAAATACAATGGAGACTAAAATCACTAAAGAGAATAAAAGGGCAGAGGGACCTGGGAGTATATATACCTGGGGGTATATAAACCCAGATCACTGAAGGCAAAAGAAAGAGCAGCTTGCGAAAAAGGTTAATTAAGCATTCAGGACCCTCAACTTTATGAGTAAAGACATTACAGAATTTGGGGATTTTTCTTTCAGTGTTGTCTCAGGTGAGAAAAGTGGATGGCAGCCTACCAGTTGCCTTGCTGGCTTTTCCCACCAAATCTTCAGGCACTTCAAAAAGTAGGACGGGACAGATCCCACAATGTCATGTTAGCGGGGCGGGCTCACCAACAACCTTGGCCCCTGATAGATCATGCCTCCCTCCCACACCTGAAACGGAATCCCCACCCTTCCTGAATACCCCCACCCCCACCTTCCCCCCACCCTGAACCTTGACAATGGAAGCTCCTACCCCCTTTCACAATTTTCCCATCCCCCAAGGAAACCCCCCCAACTCGAACCTCCCAATGGAAACCCCCCCTCGACACTGCCCCTGGCACTAACCCCACCCCCCCCACCCCCGCACTGCCCATGCACTGCCCTCAGCACTATCCCCAGACCGTTCGCTAGGTCTCCGTTGGTCGAGACCTGTTGTGAACCCTGCTGACGTGATGTCCCGCCAGTTGAGCGGCAGTGCAAGGGGGGGGGGAGAATTCCTTACGTGGAGGAAAATACAATGGAGAAGCCCACTCATAATATTTAAATGTATGATAATGGCATTCCCAACATTTCAGGGCTGGAACCCCAGTACATCATTGGCAGGGGGTGCCAATGCAAAATCTCGCTGGTGTAAAAGCCATTTGGGGACTCAAGTTGGTTTCGCCTCCCTCACCGAATTACCCACCAGTTGAAAACGTGGGTGCAAAATCCTCCCCATTGAGTAAAAAAACAGGGAAGTTATGCTGAATCTGTATATAACATTGGTTCAGCCTAATCACTCACATCAGGGGTGAAATTCTCCGAAGAGCTGCGGGACGCCCATTACCGGCGGGCAAAAGCGGCGCGGCTGACTCTGGCGTCGGGGCCTTCTTTTAAGCCGTAAATCTCCGTTCCCGAAAGGGCCAGCAGCAGACTGACGCGATACGCGTCAATTTCACCCGCTGCTGAAGTGGCGCGTCGGTTGATGTCGGGCGACATCATCAACGTCGCCCGGCGTTTGGGGGGGGGGGGGAGAGGAGAGTACCGGCGTTTGTGTAGGGGGGGGGAGGAGAGTACCAGCGTTTGTGTGGGGGGGGAGGAGAGTGCCGGCGTTTGTGTGTGGGGGGGGGAGGAGAGTACCAGCGTTTGTGTGGGGGGGGGGGAGGAGAGTACCGGCGTTTGTGTGGGGGGGGAGGAGAGTACCGGCGTTTGTGTGGGGGGGGAGGAGAGTACCGGCGTTTGTGTGTGGGGGGGGAGGAGAGTACCGGCGTTTGTGTGGGGGGGGGGGAGGAGAGTACCGGCGTTTGTGTGGGGGGGGAGGAGAGTACCGGCGTTTGTGTGGGGGGGGGGAGGAGAGTACCAGCGTTTGTGTGGGGGGGGGAGGAGAGTACCAGCGTTTGTGTGGGGGGGGGGAGGAGAGTACCGGCGTTTGTGTGGGGGGGGGAGGAGAGTACCGGTGTTTGTGTGGGGGGGGGGAGGAGAGTACCAGCGTTTGTGTGGGGGGGGGGAGGAGAGTACCGGCGTTTGTGTGGGGGGGGGGAGGAGAGTACCGGCGTTTGTGTGGGGGGGGGGGAGGAGAGTACCGGCGTTTGTGTGGGGGGGGGAGGAGAGTACCGGCGTTTGTGTGGGAGGGGAGGACAGTACCGGCATTTGTGTGTGGGGGGGAGGAGGAGAGTACCGGCGTTTGTGTGGGGGGGTGTGGGGGGGGGGGGCAGAGAATACCGGCGTTTGTGTGGTGGTGGTGGGGGGGGGGAGAGTACCGGCATTTGTGTGGTGGGGGGGAGGAGAATACCGCCGTTTGTGGGGGGGGGGGGTAGCGGCGTTGGAGAGGGGTGGGGTGGGAGGGTGGGGTAGGGGTGGGGGCGGTAGGGGGTAGGGGGCAGCGGCGTGCAGAGGGGGGGGGCGACGGTGCGTTGGCCCCGGGCATCCATTGGATGGGGGCATCAGCAGATCTTCCTCAAGGCTCCCCTTCCTCCCAGCGGCCTTGTCTTTGTTTGAGAGAGAGAGAGAGGGAGATTGTGGGGACAGACAGAGAGAGAGAGACAGAGAGAGGGAGTCCCGTCCGTCCTCTGGCTGAGAGCAGGGCTTTGGTGAGTATATTGCAATCTGCCTAAACCCAGGAATATTGCCTGGTTAGAATGCAGAGGGACATGCTG
The DNA here is from genome assembly GCF_902713615.1 of Scyliorhinus canicula. NCBI lineage: Eukaryota > Metazoa > Chordata > Chondrichthyes > Carcharhiniformes > Scyliorhinidae > Scyliorhinus > Scyliorhinus canicula. The sequence continues at coordinate 131,919,730 of NC_052156.1, forward strand.
GGATCCCGGGGTGGGAGATGTGTCTGGATTTGTCTATTTCAGCTTCAGCCTCTGCGAATTCAGGTCAGTTTCACAACAACAGGAAAAACACGTGGAGAGATGGGGAAAAACTTTTGGCAAAGTTTCTGGGTTCTGGGTTCTGCCTTGATAATTCACAGCGCAGAAAGGGTTCTGCGCTGTGAATTATCAAGGCACCTTTTCTAATCCTGGGGAGAAACAACCTTTTGAAGAGTCTGAGGAAATAAGCAGGAATTTGGATTAATTCTGCCTCCCCACCCCCTGGGCCTCTTTCTCCTCCCTCCCTCTTTCTCCTCTCTCTCTCTCACATTCTCTTCATCCTGCCCTTTGTTCCAGAGCTATTTGATCCCCCTGTGCACTGGCACAGATTTACAGTGCGGTTTAGGTTCTGTGTTTACCCAAGGTGTGGAAGCGGGGAAAAGAGAGAGGGTTCGGCATTCCTCAGGGGCACTGCATTGAACCAACCCCACCCCCCTTCCAAATCATCCTCCATCTAAACGTCGGAGAATTTCGCCCCAGGTTTTGCTTTGATGACTCATCCACAATTTTCGTTTTATCTAATTTGTCAGGCATCTGGTACTTAATTAATCGTCACATTTTTATACACTTCAATAACTGAACTGAATTATTACTAAAAAGGTCTTTGCAGCCAGTCTGATTTTTGTCTCTCTTAGATATTCTAATTTCTAAACTGTATTTGAGCCATTTTTCCTTTTTCCTAAACTCTACTTACATTGCAGAATAACCTTTGCCTCTCATAAAGTCATCCTTCTAGTAACAAACGTAAAAGGGTTTAGTCAAACATAAAATGCCTTTAATTTATCAGGGCTGTAACTGTAATTAAATCTAACATGACAGATTCATTAATTTTTAACTGTGACTTATTCACTTGATCATTAAAGAATCAGCAAGAGGCTTTTCTATTACCCTTGCAACAGTCCCGTTCAAATCAATGGGTCAAATGTTGCATTAAACTCTCAGACTTTTCTATACTTTTTCAGTCTATCTCATTAAGTTCTTCATATTTTGGTTGCAAAATGTATTGAACATTTTGCTGTTGGCAGTATTGATGACATAAGGCCAGATTTGCACTACTGAAGTTGGTAGCTCGGATTGGGAATTTTCCTGATCTTTAATATAAAGTGCCCCATTATGCACTATTTATGATCTGGGGAACAGACCCAACGCTCCAGAAGCAGATTGGAGGTGGCCACAAGGGTGGTTGAATGTCAAGGTCAGCCGGTTAACAGGTCTGCTTCAGTTGTCTGCGACTTCACCCCAATTATTCTGTTACATTTCAGGTCTTCCAGCCCTCACCCCTTATAATGTATCACCCACCCACCCACCAATCCTCACGCTACTTCCATGCACCCAAGCTAACACAATGCCAACCCTTGCACCTCCCCCCCCCCCCCCCCCCCCCCCACACACACACACACACACATCCAGTGGCCCCTCATGTACAGCAAACATTGTATAGAGCCAATGAATTCCGTGGTAATAATGGCATGTTTGAAACCGTTTAGTAAAAATCACACCCATTCATGATTTTATGGAAAAAAGCTGTTGTTCCTCCATCTCTATAAATGGTTCAATTTACCAGCCTTCAAAGTATCGATAACAGAAGCTTTAAGCACTTGAAACCTCTTAATCCTGCGCAAACAAACTTTGAGACATTGACAAAAGAGAAAAAAAATAACTTTTAATAACCACTTAAATATGTCAATTAAGTTAACTACACAAGTGTGAGCAAACTGATTCATTTTTAAACACTTATAATATGTCATTTGTTCTGTGACCTCTTTTGTTAAATGTATAAAAGTTTATTTGCACAGGATTAACAGGTTTCAAGTATTTAAATCATCTGTTATTGATACTTTAATGATCTGGTTGATTGACACTGGTTGTCGGAACACCATTCCGTTTGTGCAATAAAATTACGTAAGGATGATGTTTTAAAAACAATTCACACATACCACTGTTACGATAGGGTACACTTAGACCATATAGAAGGTATTTGTTCATATGGCAGTCATCTAACTGATGGACACGGCTAATCCAACACATATGCCATTATTTATTATGCTTCAAAATACGAAGTGCCTATCAGTTGGAAATTATGGGCCACATTTTCTGTGTGACTTAAGTAGGAAAAGTGAAATTCCATAAGTAACGTAATAAGACTGGTCAAAAGCAGGAATTTGTGTCATTCTGAATCTTGTTTGCAGAAAAATATATGTTTATGCAAATTCAAATGAGAGAAGAACAGTTCTGCTTAACAAGTTATTTCAAGAGCTAATTTATGCACATTACAACAGAAGCATACAAACAATAAAATGATTCCTGAACACATTCAGAAGCAGCAATAACAGTTTTGTGAACAAAAGGGCATTGCACAGTGTGTTGGCTTCAAATTGATTTTATTTGATCAAATCATCCATTAAAATGGTGAAATGTGCAGATCAACAAATCTTTTTTTTCCCTGTTTACTGCAGTTGAACCAGTGTTTGGTTTGCACCAATCAGTTTACAATTCCTCCACACTCTTCTTCTTGATAACCAGCCTTGCGCGGGATTCTCTGTCCAGCGACACCGGAATCGCGACCAGGCGTAGAATCGAGCGTCAGCCAAAATTGAGGTCGTGCTGGGCGCCTCGCTAGTGGCATGAACGCGTTCCACGCTGCCTGACGGATTGGGCATGCAAAATGTACAGAAGCCTGCCTTAAAATCTCATTGATGGGCCCAACCCGGTAGCCTTCTGTGATGCTCCACCACCGCCATGTGGAAGTGTCAACGACGCGGATCACTTATGTTATTTAAAATGGGAAAACAAGCACCGAGGCTGTTAGAAGAGAGAAGGTAGGTAATGTCCCTAAATGCACAATGGTGGGCTGACAGTGGTGCAGCTGGCTGGGGCTGAGGGGGCGTCTGATAGGGCCAGGAGAGTAGCAGAGGCAGCCAGGGGATGGGCCGTGGGATCAGGGTGTCCTATAGGACCCGAATGTCTGTGCATAGATAGCCAGTGCCGTGGCCTGCCATCTGACTGCGTACACCACAGACTGCCCACCATAGCCCATGGATACGCAGAGTGCCACCAGCCATATAGATGCCCGACCCACCATCAGGCAGCCTCCCAAGGAGCACACTGACCCAGGTGATGGGATGGGCTTGGTCCAGCCCAGCCAGTGGCCCACGAGGTGTTAGCACACTCCAGTGCATCCATCCGAGACATTGCCGCACTTCAGGGGCAGCAGGGGAGCCACGGAGCACACCTCAACTGGCGGATGCATGCACCGTGGCCGCCAGAACCCCCCTTGCACACTGTCCCTCACAGGGCAGTGACACCATCAGTTAGCCCACCCCGCAGGACCACCGGCTGTCACCAAGCCCTGCCCGCCCACTGCAACACTGCCCCCATCCATCCAACCCCTAGACAAGTATGTACAACTGGTGCCCCGCACACAGGATCCATAGCACTCCGCCACTACAGTCACAACAGGTGACCACCCCCCTAGCCAAGATCCAGCTCTGCCTACACACATGCCACCAAGCAAGGCACCGGTCGGTGGCGCACTGCACCCTCCACAACCTGGTGCCACCCTGCTGGCGAGGTATTACAAGTCCCACCCAAGGAGGACACCCACTGTAGGTCGCACAGAACAGCGCACGACAAGGACCGCAGAGGGATGGGCAGTGCCAGCCACCGGTACCCCTGCTGGCAGGGTTAGAAGTCCCCTTGTCCCAGGCATGTGGGTGCAGGGGATGCAGTGCAAGCCAAGGCCACCGTACAGCCCGTTGGACCTTCTTGGGTGCAGAAATATTCACCATGCTAACAAGTCGACCCCTGCAGAAAATGGATTTTGGTATTGATCCACGGATGGTTGGCAGCTGCTTGGCCATCACATCTGTGGTGGATGCACAGAGGTTGCACGAGCAGGAGCTGCTCAGGTAGGGCCCTGCAGAAACAGAACCTGCCCCAGAGGAGCAGAAGCCCAGAGAACCAGCCGACCAACAGACTGAGGAGGAGGTATGAAGGAGGCATTGCATCGGGTCTTGACAGGGTCTCCATGTTCGCGCCATGGAGCACTGTGACTGGGCCACATCCTTCTGGAATTGTGCCACATTACTCGGTGGCTGTACCAGATCCTCTCCGACTGGCTCAGGTCAGCCAGCACCAGGCTAATGCCCTTGGTTGACCACAGCCATGATCCATTGAGACTGGGCCAAGTTCTGGAAAGCCTCAGCAATGTCTATGTAGTCATGGCTGCCTGTGAAACGGCTGCCTTGCCCTGAGTCTCAGTCACTGCCCACACAGAATGCCCCAGGCCTTGGACATCTTGACCCGTAGCATATTCCTTCGCATTCAAGGCCTCCACCTATGTGGAGTTGGCCTGGTGGCACACATGGTCGGCACCGTCTCCTGACCCTGCAGGTGGTTGGACTCCTCCAACTGCACCTGCAGGTGCTGGATGTTTACTGACACCCCCTACTGTGGTCCCTAACTCTGCGTCTGCATCTCTAGCATTAATGAGACCGCCCTTTCCAGAAACCTAAGTCCTGTCAGGATGGCCCCTCCTTGGTGTCAGGCCACCCTCCGACCGTCCATCGTCTCGGGGTTTCCTACCTCGTCCTGATGTACCGCTGCATGTGCGTGGTTCACACATAATGGTGCCCCAGGAGCTTCTTCATTATATCGCCCAACTGAAGTGAGTGTCTCTGGGGTGGTGGTGGGAGTCAGTGACAGCATTGACGAGAAGTCAGTGCCATCCCTGGACATTTGCTCCAGGTGTCGTGCCTCCAGCAGGGGGCAAGGGACACCAGCAGGTCCTGCCTCGTCACCAGGTGAGGTGCTGGGGTCGAAGGACCGCAGATGTACCTGCCTCATTGCCAGGTGACCCTGCTAGACAAATGACAAGAAGCATGGTTAGATAGCAGGTGGGGATGTGGGGGTGGGGGATAGGGTGCAATCGGGACATCACAATTCATTGGGGTCTCACTTGGATCCCTGATGCTTATATCCCCCTTTGCAACAGTTTGCTCTGCTCCACCAACTAGGTCCATCGCCCTCTGCTCTGTGATGGTGCGGGGGGGAGGAGGGGGGGGGGGGGGGGGGGGGTTGGCATGTCTGGCAGGCCCCTCTGGTCTGATTCCTCTCCCTGCAGTCGTCATCTGCCTTCTCGTGGGGGGATAGGTAATGCACAGTGTGAGACACTTGGACGTGGGCAGCACAGAGGTCTGAAGCTAGTGGCTTGTGTATGCGGGGCACCCAACCATGGCGTGTGGTATGGGTGTTGGCATATGATGCGGGGTGAGGTGCGAGTGGCCTGCTGGGGTTTGATCGCTCTATCGGAGGGTGTGTAAGATGGGGGTTGGTGCAAAGGGAACAGTGGTGGTGGTGACTCACCCTGGCTGGCCTGGGATTTGCCCATCCTCACCCTGTACTGCCTACCGGTCTGCCTGGTGGTGGCGCAATGGGGGGTGAGGAGGGGTTGATGGATGTGGGAAGTGTGAGACGGGGGTGGTGCCATGGGCACAGTGGTAATGGTGATTCACCCTGGCCACCCTGTGGAGGTCATGCAGCTTCTTCCTGCACTTCTCCTCGGTGGGGCCCACAACGCCTCTGCCACCTGCGCCCAGGCAAGGTTGACATCTGTGGGTGGCAGCCGCCTTCCCACCCACAGGATGTCCCGCCTCTCCTCCACGACACCCAGCTGTATCTCCAACTCTGCATTGGCGAACCTCAGTGCCGCTCTTCGGGGTGGCATCTTCGTGGCTGGATTGAGAGTGTGTGGGGGGTGGAGGGCCTATATGTGGCGGCAGCTTGTCCAGCTCTTAGAGTGTCAATTCCGACCTCTGCGAATCACTTGGCGGCATGCACTGGAATCGCACTAGTTCCACATGGCGCAGTGCTGGCCCAGTAGCATGTCCTGAATGGCATTGCAACTGGCACCACCATCGGGGTTGTAGAACACCAGTGATTCAGACCCGGACGTCAGCACTTAGGGCTGCGTGCTACGATTTTGAGACTTTGTCCGGAGGAAGTGACTAATTTTACAATGAAAATGTCGGCGGCGCCCTGCACCGTTGCTCCGCCTGGTGGGGTCTAGCAGCCGCACCCCATAAAGCCCCCGGCTTTACCTGCAGATACGGATGGAGAATTGCCAAGTCCGTGGCCGTGCATGCGCATGGCGGCGATTTGCTGCGGCCGTGCTGTACAACATGGCGCTGGCTGCACACGGACCCCCAGACCACCCCCACCAGTACCCCCATTCCCCGCCAAAGCCTTCCCGGCCAGCGGAACGGGTCCCACCCTTGACTGAGGCGGCGGTGGACACAGTCCACAGCCGCCATGCGAGGTCTCTGAAAACTGAGAGGACACGCGACCAGCGCCGACGGGAAGTCGGCCCATCGAGGGCGGAGCATCGGGGGGGAGAGGCTCAGGTGATGTCCTGAAGCCGTCCCAACGGCGTGCGGCATACTCAGTGATTATGCCGTTTTTGAGGGGACGGAGCATTTGAAAAACAGCACCAGCCCCGATTTTGGCGTATAAACGGATTCTCCGGCAAATCGCTGAACGCGATTTTGCCGTCCGCAATCAGAGAATCTCGCCTTTAGTCTCTGAAATGGAGAATCCTGCCCCTCATGTCCAAGTTTATAATAATTCTTGTCGTCAAAGATTTCAATGTCAGAAGTGTTTTGTTTGTACAATATAAATCCCTATAATAGAAGAGCATATAATCTTCTTTCAAAAAGGAAGCAAACAGCCCATATGGTTACAAGTTAAATTATGCAATGTACACCATTAAAGAAATCCATCTCGACAGATAGACCATCAAAGATACTATCTCTATAAATAGGTTTAAGTCACACAAAGTGTTGGCATCCTTGACATCGGTAAAATGAATAACTTTGTAAATATTCACAGCGCAGCACTCTTATCTAAACAGCTGTTATGCTCCTCTCACCTCCAGTGACCATATTACTGGGCAACGAGATGCTGTGCAACGTGATCACGTCGGCTTGCACACGGTGAGATTAACTCATGGAACACTTCAGTGGTGCTAACTGCATACTTGGAAAATGCTAAGCATGTGAAATTTTAAAGAAATGCCAGAGAACAACACAAGGTTTAATTCATCAGAGATCCTGCACTTATTATTCGGTACGAGTGGGCAGCATCATGTAACTAGTACTGAGGAATGTACTAAGGCATCAAATCTGCAACATCCATAGAGTAACTGGTAGTCAGCCATGACTTTATAATCTCAATTGGGCTATAAAAGAATTATATGCCCACTGTCATTCTTGTACCAGCTCACCTCCCAGTTCAATCTTCTCCACTGATCTTATTAGATGATATGATTTATAGATTTCAATTGTGGCATTTTGTTTTCAAAGCTTCTTTGCATATTTTACTCAACTGGGATAATCTTCACCACAAAAATATTGTTCTCAACTGGGAAAGCCTTGACCACAAAAATGTCATTTTAAAGCCATGACGCCCAAAGCACAATGCAGATTCTAATTGCAAATTTTTTAAAAGGTTACATAATTATAATGGGTGGATGGGATTCTCCGTAGCCCGTCGCCAAAATCATGATCAGCGATCGGGCGGAGAATGGATTCCCTTGCTGAAATCAGGGCCGCCGCCGGTTTGACGGCAATCCGCCCCTCCAAAATGGCGTCATCGTGACGTACACCGCGTGCCGTTTCAACGCCATTGGCATGTTAACGGCCGGCCCAGCAGCGATGCTCCGCCCCCGATTTTCCAAGTACCCGGCAGCGCGGGAACATGTGGTCCCGACCATGCGGGAACCCGGCGTGCCGGCTGCGGACAGTGTCCAGCGCCACCACAGTCGGCCGGGATCCGTGCCGCTGGCCAGGGAGGTTTCTGTTGGGGTTGGGGGGACTGGTGGGGGGTGGCCAGGGGTTGGGCTGTGGGCTCGCAATTGGCGGGTTGGGTTCACGCACGCCCGGCGCCAAGTTGTATGGCGCGACTCGTGCAGGTCATCAGCTGTGCGCATGTGCACCCCAGGACCCGGCCATTTTTGTCACGATTCATGGGAGGTTAACGCAGCGCCATGTTAGCCCTTCACCAGTACTGGAATCGGTGAGGGGTTGGCGCCAAATTTCCTGTCGTGAAAGTCCACACAACCACGCTGGCGTCAGCACGTAGTCTCAGAAACGGAGAATCCAGCCCACTGTTTTACTGCTTCCCACATTCAATATAAATGGGGAACTGTGTTGTGGATTTTCTTTGCTTCTTACTGTACTCTTTCCTGACTCCAAGCAACTTCCAACTACTTTATTCCCAAATCGCAAGGAGACCTTGGATTCATGGCTTATCTTTTTCCAGTCTCAGCCTTGTTCCTTGTCATGTCCCAATCCACTTGTTCCAAACACTGGGCTGTTGCCAGATTCTTATATCAGAACCATAGACTGCTATGGGTTCCCCCATTTTGCCTGCTGGCTTCAGATCACTTCCTTTCAGCCATCTGACTTGCTATCTCCCATTCCTATCTGCCTCTTTGTGTTCCATCCATGTCACATGCAGCTATCATCTAGTCCACCCCCCACACCATGCACCCCCTCCTCCACATCTCTCCCTCACCCCAACACCAGACTAGAATGGAAATTTGGGTAAATAGGTTCTTTACTGGGGTAAACCAAAATAACTGTTTCATAAGTGTAGACATATAAAGAATGAGGCATACAGGGCGGGATTCTCCAGTCCGCCCAGCTGCGTTTTCCAGCACTGTGCATCCCCGCCAGCAGCAGGACTTTCTGTTCCTGCATCATGGTCACCCCACGCCGCCGGGAAACCCACGGGTGTGGGTGCACTGCCAGCAGATTGGAGGATTCAGCCGATGGAGATTTCTGCACACGCAGGGCTGAGTTCTCCAATTTTGCAGCTAGGTGTCGACGCCGGCGTGGGAACTGTGGCATTTTACGGCGTCAAAATCGGCGCCGAACCCTCGCTGATTCCGGGACCGGTGAGGGGGCTAGCAGCGGCGCCGGGTAAAACCCCGGTTACCATGCCAACCCCCTCCAGTGCAATTTGTTTCATTTCAAGTTTCTACTTGTGTGAGAAGAAGATGAAAACAATTACACAGAAAAAGGAAAACATACACAGTGAGTGAAAGGATCCAATTTTGTAACCAGACAGAAGGAGGAAATGTAGGTGAAGATTTTTCAATCAAATCAGGAATGGATCATGCATCCAAGATCTGACGTCCTCAGAAGTGAACCATTCCAAATGATCCCATGGGTTTCCCACTCAGTGAGTGAGGTTAAAATTGCCCCCATGCTCCTGAATGTTTGTAAAAAGTGAAATTATCAATGAATTAAAATAACACAGTTTATCACAAAAGCAAGACTCGATTGTGGGCTGAAAATTACATTCCCCTGCGGTGGGTTTGAAGGTGAGGGAGCTAATAAAATCCAACAGATGGCTTTCCAACCACCTACGAACCACATCCCTCAGTGTCTGAAATTTTGCAAGCGCAATGGAAGTGTCGGATGGCCCATCTACTGAGGCTCTCAAGTGGCCAATTAGTGGTCAATTATGGACCTCATCTCACTCTGCTGATATTTTACCCATGGCAGGGGGGAGGAAGGGGCACACCCCTGTGGGAAGCCTGATAGTTTTGGTTTCTCTTTGTTAGGATTGGTGGTAGTCCTGTAGTGGCCACCATATCCACCTGGTGCTGCTGGGACTACAGGCCTGCCTGCCACCCAATTGGCCATCAGCCTTCCAAGGCAGGTCTTCCTCTTGAGATGGGACAGAATTCTTGGTTTAAATAAATTAGCGCTGCTCTCAGTGTGGAATGGCTGAGGGGCAGCCATCAGTATGTCGGGAGGGATCAAACACCCTTTTAGCCAGGCAATTGGGGATCACAGTGAAATTCCAATCAAAGTTTCTGCAATAGTCAGGAATGGGCTATTTAAATTTTAGAATTTTATTCAAATTCATAAAGTGTATGAGGCGGAATTCTCCATTCCTGAGATTAAGTGTTGACTCCACAACAGGACTTGTGGACTTCTATGATAGCAAAACTGGTGCCGCACCGATTCAGTGAGCGTTGAGGGGCTAGCACCGGCGCCACGTGGAACACAATCGATTCCTATGAGAAACGGTGCGGGATTCGCTGGTTTCGCGATTGACACTCAGGAAGCTGACAATCTGCAGCCACATATACACACTTCACTTCTCACGCACACCATCCCAGCCAACAAGATAGCAGCAAGGAGAGTGGCGTGCAGTTTCACGGACACTGAGCTTGAGACACTGCTGGATACCCTCGAAGAGAAGCGGGCCACCCTGTACCCCACCCCAGGAAGGAAGCTGCCAGCCGCCGCCGTTCGCCATGCCTGGGCACAGGTGGCAGAGGCTGTAAGTGATACGAGCAGCACCATCCGGAACGGCCAGAAGTGCCGGAAAAAACTGAATGACCTCCTCAGGGGCTAAGGGCAATCGAAAGCACTAGCACCAACCCCTGTCCCACACATCCGTGACCCTATCCCTCATCCCCACGCAGGGGACGTCTGAATCTCCAATCCTGTACCACATGCCGGTACCCATATCGGCAGCCGTGGCTCAGTGCCCTGGTGACTGAAGCCACTAGCTACCCACCCCTGGGCTGCATGCGTCGGATTGCCAAACACTGTGCATTTTCTGTTTCCAACCCCCACCCCCCAGGTGAAGGCCGCCCATACTCGTCAGGAGCGGGAGTAGACTGCAGGGGGAACGCCGGACCTGCGACCCCTCACCGTGGCAAAGCAGAGGACTCTGGACGTGGTCAGTGTGCCTGAGGAAAGGGCAATCACTGGGGTGGAGATCGGCGTCCGGCGAGGAAGTGAAGCCCCGCTGAGTTGCAGTTCCCGTGACACGTGTGCTAACTCCCACCCCAGAGGATTTGATGGGACCGTGGGACAGAATGGCCAGTTTGCATGCAGTGGTCACCCAGGTGAACGGTGGAAAGTGCTACCGTGGGCAGGAGTCAGCCATTGTCGAACCATGCAGAGCACCAGAGCTCATCCCAGAGCAGGTTTCTTCATCCTCCATCCCATGGACCAGACCAACTGTTTCTGCCAACCCAGGGCCCAACCCAATAGGTCGGCAGGTATGTATCACGGCGGGAGTTGCAGGCAGGCGGGTGGCCAAGTTGGGGATGGGGTAGGGTTGAGATGTGGTGTCTGTGCCCCAGGCCAGTTCGCACCCCCCCCCTCTAGTCAGTGAACCTGGAGGCGATCAGAGAACCCCGTATGCGTTGGCCCTGGTGCACACGTTGTGTGGCCTCCCGTGCCTGCCTGGGCCCCATGTCCTGCCCATCCTCGTCCTCCTCGTTGGACGAGGCCTCCTGTTCATCCTCCTCCTCTCGCATATCGCCCCTCTGCTGTGGGGGCCGCCACGATGCGGGAGACCCTCCCAGCGCCATACTGGTGAGCCTTTCCACAACGGTCCAGACACCTGAACCACATCTTCAGGAGGCCAAAGTACTGCTCGATCACGCTCCTGGTCGTGGCATCGACATGGTTGTAGCCGGTCTCCATGTCGATCTGTGGTCTCTGGATAGGCATCATCAGACACGACCGCAATGGATAAACCCTGCCACCCAGGGACCAATCCCCCTCCAGCCTCGCACCTCGAAAAGACTGGAAATCGTTGAGTACGCCAGGAAGAAAGTGTTGTGCATACTGCCTGGATACCAGGCGCAGACGTGCATGATGCACATCTGATGGTCACACACTAGCTGTACGTTTATCGTGTGGAACCCCTTTCAGTTTCTGTAGAGCGGCCTGTCAACTGCAGATGCTCGTAAGGCAACATGCATCCCGTTGATCACTCCCTGGACACGGGGCCGGGCATCCTGGTGAGCTCGGCTCGGTACACATTAAAGTAAATATATTGTGCCAGCTGGGCATATAGGTCCCCTGTGGCAGCACCCATGTACTGAGATCTGTGAGATCCAGGACAGGCCCCCACTCGGTGCCTGGAAGGAGCCTGTCAAGTAGTTCAGGGCAACCGTCACCTTGGCAGCCACTGGGAGCGGGTGTCCTCCCCCTTTCCCCTGTGGTACCAGGTGTGCCATAATCTGGCAGATATCTCGCACTGTCCCTCTCCTTAGCTGGAATCTTAAACGAAATGCCCTGTCTGGAAGACCCTTGAAAGACAGGCATTGCCAATACATGCGAAGCCCCATGCGGTGCCTCCTTTGCACCTCCTCAGTAGTTGGTTTTCCATCCTGAGCGGCTGCCTCCTGTTCCTCTGGGGCAGACTCTGCTGCTGCACACTCCACTGCTGCAGCTTCTCCTCCTCGAGCAGCTCCAGCTCGTACCACCACAGTGCATCCCCCAGGGCTGCGGCGAATGGCAGGAAGGCCACCATTGCTGGTTGAGTTCCATTATACATTGTCTGCAGGTGATGAAAGGCCAACATGTTAGCATGGTGTGTACCCCTGTGCTCAACCAGGTTCAGTGGCCGGCACGGTGGCACCGGTTGGCACTGCGGAACCCTGCTCCTGCATGGCCCCCTCCCCATTCCCGCATCCCAGGCCCCATCAATGCCCAGCACCATGGGATCCTCTGGATCTGGCGATCATCCCTGCCCCCAGGGGTACCATTGGATGGCACTGCTCTTGCCAGTGGTACACTCTGCAGCCCCCGTCCAGCACCCGCCTGTAGGGACTACTGTGGGCGTTGCCTTTGGATAGTACATGAAATGTCCCACCGGCGAGTGGTGGCCTGTTGGTGAGGTGGCATGGTGCAGGTTGAGGTGGGGGGGGGGGGGTGGTGAGTGTGTGCTGGGACACTGTGGTGATGGGATGGAGGGTGGGAGCCTGGGTTGTGAGGGTGGTTG